>NC_080162.1:74407842-74707842 GCF_950295315.1 Erinaceus europaeus | reverse complement strand
AGAATAAAACCTGTATTAGGACTTAAAGTTCTCTTCATGATTCCTAAAGGGGAATGATAGCAGGGATTGAGGTGGGGGACTGAATGAGTCCCTGATTATGTTTATAATAATAATAATAATAATAATAACTATTGTTATTACTACTATTACTTTACCAGAGCACTGCTCAGCTTTTTAAAAACATTTTATTTGCTTTTTAAAAATTATTTTTTAAAGATTTTATTTACTTATTAATGAGAAACATAGGAGAAGAGAGAAAGAGCCAGACATCACTCTGGTACATGTGCTGCCAGGGATTGAACTCAGGACCTCATGCTTGAGAGTCCAGTGCATTAGCCACTGCGCCACCTCCTGGACCATTATTTGCTTTTTTATTTCCCCCTTTTGTTGCCTTTGTTGTTTTACTGTTGTTTTAGTTATTGTTGTTGTTATTGATGTCGTCGTTGTTGGATAGGACAGAGAGAAATAGAGAGAGGAGGGGCAGAGGGGGAGAGAAAGATAGACACCTACAGACCTGCTTCACCGCCTGTGAAACGACTCTGCAGGGGGGGAACCAGGGATTTGAACCGGGATCCTTACGCCAGTCCTTGCGCTTGGTGCCATGTGCATTTAACCCGCTGCATCTGATCCCCTTGCACTGCTCAGCTTTAGCCTATGGTGGTACTGGGGATTGAATTTGGGGCCTGAGAACCTCAAGCACAAAAGTCTTTTCACATACCATTATCAATCCCAGGTTATCTGCTTCCCCTAAGACTATGTCAGTCTCAGGATACAATTTGAACAGAACATGGTGAAAGTAATGTTATGCGACTTCCAAAGTAGATCTTTAAAATTCCATGTACTAGGTGCACCTCGTTAAGTGCAAATATCACCATATGCAAGGACAAGGGTTTGAGCCCTAGCTCCCTACATGGAAAGGGGTGCTTCATGAGTGGTGAAACAGATCTGCAGGCGTCTTTCTCTCTTTCTGTCTCCCTCTCTATCTCCCTTCCCCTCTCAATATCTCTCAGTCCTATCAAGTATAATAGAAAGGAAAAACAAAAGGAAAAATGGCTTCCAGGAGCGGTGGATTTATAGTGGGGGCACCAAGCCCCAGTGATAACCCTGGTGGCAATAAAATTAAAAAAAAATTTTTTAATGCCATGTACTTGAGACCCCAGAGGTGGCACAGTGCCTACACCTTTAGACTTAAAAGCATGAGATCCTGAGTTCAATTCCCAGCATTGCATATGCCAGAGTGACATTCTGGTTCTCTCTCCCTCTCTCTCTCTTTCTCTCTCTCTCTCTCTCTACACACACACACACACACACACACACACACACACACACTTTATTTTAATGAAAGACAGAAAGAGATAGATATCAGAGAACTGCTCAGATCTGTCTCCTTCTGTCTCTCTGTCCTCCAGTATCACATATACCAGAGTAACATTCTGGTTTTCTCTCTTCTCTCTCTGTCTCATACAAATAAAATGCCATATACTCACTTGGGACATTCTGAGAATCCATCCACCATACTGTGAGGAAGCCCAGCTCACCCATGTGGAGAGAACACACACAAAGGTGGCACATATGTCAGTGGTCTGGCTGGCAGACACACTGCAGGGCCTGCCTAGAGCAGCCTCAGCTTTTAGACATGTGCGTCTCCAGATGGTCCCAGTCCCCAGTCATCAAAATTGTGGAGTTTTCCCAGCTGAGGCCTCACAGATATAACAGGCTCACTCTCTACAAATGAGTTATTTTGCCTCACATTTTGTGGTTAATTTTACAAAATATATTTAATTCCTATTTCTTCCACTAATGCCTGTTTTCCCCTTCCTTCCTCCCTCCCTCCCTGTTTTCCTTCCTTCCTTCTTTTGTGTCTTCCTTTCTATTTTCCATTCATTTCTTTTATGATTGTTGTTGGTGGTGATTTTATTACCACCAGAGTTATTGCTGGAGCTCAGTGCCTGCACGATGAATCCTCTGGTCCTGGAAGCCATTTCTTTCTCTTTTTTCTCTCTCTTTTTAAAAATTTAATTTAATTTTTATTTGGCAGGACAGATAGAAATTGAGAGGGGAGGGGGAAATAGGCATGAAGAGAGAAAGAAAGAGCTCTGTAGTGCCTGTTTCACCACTTGTGAAGCTTCCTTCCTATAGGTGGGGAGTAGGGGCTCAAGCCTGGTTCCTGGTACATGGTAATGTGTGTGCTTAATAGGGTGCCCTTCCATTGGCCCCCTTCCATTCATTTCTAAAGTGTTCATCTTCTCCTCATGGCGGATGGTTATAACAACTATTCTGAAGTCTTTGTCTACATCTGAGTATTTTCATGGTTGGCATTTGTTGATTGGCTTTTTCTTTGATAATTGATCAGATGTTCGTTATTGAGTAACTTTGCATTGTGTCCTGGACATTTAAAATATTGTGTGATGGGAAAATAGCTCGATATGTTAAAATATTATCTAGTAAGCAGAGGGTGCTTCAGTAGTAGAGCACATGTGTTATATGTTTGATGCTCTGGGCTGCATCCCCCAAACCAAAGGAAAACATTTATGTATATACACACACAATCTTTTGAGACTTTGGATACTTTTAACTCTCTGAAGAATCTATGTATCTGGGGCCAAGCAGTGGTGCACTTGGTTAAGCACACACATTATAGTGTTCAAGGATCCAGGTTCAAGCCCCTGGTCCCCCCCCACCTGCAGGGGTAAAGCTTCACGAGTGGTGAAGCAGGGCTGCAGGTGTCTCTCTGTCTCTCTCCTTCTCTATCTTCCCCTCTCAATTTCTCTCTGTCTCTATACAATAATAAATAAATAAATAAATAAAACATTAAAAACTTTAAAAAACATTTTTAAAAAAGAATCTGTGTATTCATGGATAGATAGATGGATGGATGATTGGAAGGTAAATAAAGAGGTAAGTAAGTAGGTAGGTAGGTAGGCAAACAGCAGCAAACCTGGCTGAGTTCATGTTGTGTGTCACCTGTGGGAAATGGTTTTTATTTTTTCAAGCTCTGCTATACTGTTTGGGTCTACCTAGTACAGGAGTTAGTCTGAGATTCAGGTACTGGTTTATTTGGTGGTTCAGTACTCAAAGTCTTTGTTATACTTCTGAAGGGGCTCAAATCAGACTGTCCCAAGATTCTTAGAACTGGTAATCTTTTTTTTTAAATTTATTTTCCCTTTTGTTGCCCTTGTTGTTTTTCATTGTTGCTGTAGTTATTATTGTTGTTATTATTGATTTAGACGCTGTTAGATAGGACAGAGAGAAATGGAGAGAGGAGGGGAAGACAGAGAGGGGGAGAGAAAGACACCTGGAGACCTGCTTCACCGCCTGTGAAGCGACTCCCCTGCAAATGGGGAGCCGGTGGCGCGAACCGGGATCCTTGCACTTTGCGCCACGTGCGCTTAACCCGCTGCACTACTGCCCGACTCCCAGAACTGGTAATCTTTTAAAATTTTATTTTATTTATTTATTTATTTAATATTTATTTTCCCTTTTGTTGCCCTTTTTTATTGTTGTAGTTATTATTGTTGTTGATGTCATCGTTGTTGTTGGATAGGACGGAGAGAAATGGAGAGAGGAGGGGAAGACAGAGAGGGGAAGAGAAAGACAGACACCTGCAGACCTGCTTCACTGCCTGTGAAGCAACTCCCCTACAGGTGGGGAGCCGGAGGCTAGAACCGAGATCATTATGCGGGTCCTTGTGCTTTGCGCCACGTGTGCTTAAACCGCTGCTCTACCGCCCGACTCCCAGCAGAACTGGTAATCTTAAGAATCTTTTCTTTGGTATGTAGTTTGTTCTTTGGTGGATCCAGGGCCATGTACATGTTCAATTTCATTACTTCTGGTTACATTTTTTTTATTATTCAGATAGAGACAGAGAATGAGAGGGAGCTCTCCCTGGTGCCATGATACTCATTTGTGGTGCCAGGGTTTAATCCAGGGCTGCACACATAGTAATGTATATAATTTACCCCGTGAGCCTTGGTATGCAAATAAATTTAATCTGAGGAGAATATCGGCCCTGGAGCCTCACGAGGAGCCATATTATCCTTCTGCCCCAGAATCTTTACCTTTCCATCCTAGCTGTTAACACCTGTGTATTCATTAACAGAGACAGCTTCACCTGGGACTTTCCCAAAGGTCTCCACACACAGAGAGTGAAGGACATCTGAAGAGCACCTGCATAGACCAGAGACTCGTGCATTGACTTGCTCTTGACTGAACAATGTGGAGGAATCTCATGCCACTTGCACGCTATTGCCCAAAGGACTCACTTGGGAGAACTGTCATGTGGACATGTCACCAGCCTGCGTTATCTCCCTTATGCTCTCACCCCCCCTTCTGCTTTATTTGTTTGTTTATTTATTTATTTATTATGTGTCCATGGAGATGGTGCAATTGATAAAACATTGGACTCTCAAGCATGAGTTCCTGGGCATCAAATGTACCAGAATGATGCTCTGGTTTTACCTCTCTTTCAAATTAATTAATAAATTAATTAATTAGTGGGGCTGGGTGGTGGCACAACCAGTAGAGCTTAAGGACCCAGGTTGAAGCCCCTGGTCCCCACCAGCAAAGGGGAAGCTTTATGAGTGATGAAGCAAGTTGCAGGTGTCTTCTCTTTCTTTCTCTCTCCCTGTTTCCTCCTTCCGTATCAATTTCTCTCTGTCTCTATCCAAGAAAGAAATTATTTTTTAAATATTTTATTTATTTATTCATTAGAAAGATAGGAGAAGAGAGAGAAAGAACCAGACATCACTCTGGTACATGTGCTGCCAGGGATCGAACTTGGAACCCCAGGCTCTAGAGTCCAGTGATTTATCCACTTGCCACCTCCTAGACCACAGAAAGAAATTATTTTTAAAGATATATTTATTTACTTGGGAGAGAGAGAGAGAGAAACAGAGAGAGAGAGAGAGAACCAGAGCAACACTCTGGCACAAGGAACTTGAGACATCAGGCTTGAGAGTCCAAGGTTATATCCACTGTGTCATCTCCTGGGCAGTGTCCTTCCTCCTTTAAAGTATAAGCTTCAGTAAACTTTGTTTGGAATATGCTGGTCCCTTATTAATTTTGGTTATATGAGAGCCTAAGAATCCAAGTTAATAACACCCCCTTAGTAAAGTGAGCACCACTTCACAAGTCATTGTCTTTTATTAGATCTAAAAGGAAGCGATTGTTAGTTCTCAAATCCACTTCCAGTATGGTACAATAAACCCCCTCTCTTATAATCAATTCCTTGGAGTCATTTTAAATACAAATTTTCTGGCTTCCCTATCAATGGCAGGACTTGGATGGTCACTGTCACTCCTCTGTGCACATTATTAAATTGATATTCCTCCGTGGACCTCTCTAGTGTTTTTTTCTTGTTTGTTTTGTTTTTACCTCCAGGGTTATTGCTGGGGCTCAGTGCCTGCACTACAAAATCCACTGCTCCTGAAGGCCATCTTTTTTCCATTGTTGTTGTTGGATAGGACAGAGAGAAATAAACACCTGCTGACCAGCTTCACCGCTTGCGAAGCAAGCAACCCTGGCAGGTGGGCTTGAACCCGGATTCTTGCACTGGTCCTTGTGCTTCACACTATATGTGCTAAACCTGGTGTGCTACCGCCTAGCCCCCTCTAGTGTTGTTTTGATTGCTAGTTCAGTCTAAGAAGAAACCAAACACCTACCTACCTCTGCCCTACCACTTGATCGGTTGTGTTCCAGACAGACACAGCTTGTGGCCAATCCAAGGACATGTGAGGGTTCATTTACAGAGTTTGAGGTTCCCTTTATCCAGTCTCCCTCTTCAGGATTTTCTCTATATTCTCTGACTTCCAGGGCACATTGATCCATTGGTTAAAAAAATAGAAATTTTCTGAATTCTTCTCCTCTTTTTCTTCCTCTTCCTTCACCCTCTTTTTAGAGAGAGAGAAAGAAACCAAGGGTGTCTGGCAGTATAGTACAGCGGGTTAAATGCACATGGTGCAAAGCACAAGGACCAGTGTAAGGATCCCAGTTCTAGCCCCCGGCTCCCCATCTGCGGGGGTGGGGGGGTTTGCCTCACAAGCAGTGAAGCAGGTCTGCAGGTGTCTATCTTTCTCTCCCCATCTCTGTCTTCCCCTCCTCTCTCCATTTCTCTCTGTCCTATCCAACAACGACGACATCATCAACAACAACAATAATAACTACAACAATAAAACAAAAAGAAAGAAAGAAAGAAAGAAAGAAACCAGAAAGGCTCTACCATTTATGATCCTTTTGTATTTTAATTTCTCACCCAGGGCCTTAGACATGCAAGGCCTGCTCGTGTCTGCTGATATACCATCCAGGTCCCTCAGAGTTTTGTTTTTTTTTTAATGGATTTAGTTGGTTATTAGATAGAAACAGACAGAAATTGAGAATGGAGATAGAGAGGGAAATAGAGGAATCTAGAGATAGAGAGGGAGATAGAGAGGGAAAGAGACAGAGAGACACCTGGAGCTCTGCTACATCACTTGTGAAGCTTTCCCCCTGCAGACTTAAGCCCGGATCCTTGAGCACTGTAATGTGTGTGCTTAACCACTGCCGAGCCCCAGTCCTTCAGAGTTCTAACTGTCACTAACTCACAGTTCTTTGCCACTGGGCTTGCCCTAGAAACAAAATAAAAAAAGAAAGAAAGAAAGAAAGAAAGAAAGAAAGAAAGAAAGAAAGAAAAGAAAGTGGTCCGTGAGGTGGCACAGTGATAAAGCTCTCAAGCATGAGGTCCCGAGTTCGATCCCTGGCAGCACATGTGCCAGAGTGATATCTGATTCTTTCTGTCTCCTCCTATCTTTCTCATAAATAAATAAAATCTTTTTTAAAAAAGAAAGAAAAGAAAAAAGAAAGAAAAGAGGAGGCCAGAGAGGTTGGACAGTGGTCTAAGCAGCAGATTTTCATTCCAGAGGCACCAGTGGTCCCAGGTTCAACTCACAGTACCACTGTAAGCCAGAGCTGAACAGTGCTCTGGGGAAAAAAACAAAACAAAACAAAACCTAAATCCTGGTCTCACACTATCTTCCAGGTTCTTTTCTCCATAAATTGAATTTTCTTCCTCAACAAGACTAAGTACTGCTGACCTGGGGCAGAGTCAGGTGAGAAAAGGGTGAGCTAAATTAATAACAAGGATCCAGTACACATGCTTCACCATGGTGAGAACCTGGGTTTGAGTGTTGGCACCACATGAGGGTGCCTTGAATAATACAAGGGAGAAGTTCTACAGATGCTAGAGTGTGTTGTTATGTATCTTCTTCTCTTTCTCTTTCTGAAATAAAGAGAAATCAAGAATCAGTCTGCCAGTAGTGAAACCACACATGTATAACATCTCAACACTACTTAAAGAGAAAAAAGACAATAATGAGAATTGTTCTCCCCCTCCCAAGCTTACTGAGGTCCATTCCTGGTTATCTGAGCAGACCTGGGGCTTCTCTGAGGTGAGTTTTTGCTGTCTGTGTTGATATCAGTTTCCTGGGTCAGAGCAAGAGGATACACTAGCACTGCTCCACTGGCTGTTCCTCAGAGTCTGACTTTTCACCCAAGTCTGTTCTCTGCTGTTTGTTTTAAAAAGCTCTTCCTTAAGTTGCTGCTCTTATGTGTTTGTCCAAGGCTTTCAGCAGGAGAGATGAAGTGTAATAACTTACTCTATCCAGCTTAGCCCTCATTATCAACTTTACTTACGTTATATCTTTTTTCTTTTAAGATAATCACAGGCTTATAAAAAGTGCATAAATAGTACAAAGTTCCTGCAGACTTTTGGCCTTGCTCTTCCTTTTGTAAGCATCTTACAGAATGAAGAAATAGCCTTGGGTGGCCTTGGAGGAGGAGCAGTGGCTTGAATGATGGTCCCTCAAGTATGAAGTCCTGAGTTCTATGTCTGGAATCACATGTGCCAGTGATGCTCTGCTTCTATCTCTCTCTTTGTCAGCCTTTCCCTCTCATAAATAAATTGAAAAGAGAAAGGAAAAGAAAGAGAAAGAAAGAGAAATAGCCTTTTTATATTTTCTATATTGCTTTGTACTAAAGGACAGAAATGATTTGAATCTCATCAGTTTGTTTGATAATGTCCTTTCTCTATTCCTATATCTGATTCAGGCTTCATATGCCATTTAAGCATCATGTCTTCCTAGTCTCCTCCAGTCTTCTATTTCATGGCCTTGCCACTTGAGGAGCACCATTCATAGACTGTTGGTGTGGGTTTGTTTTATTATCAGACTGATGTTATGCATTGCTGGGAAAACTATCACAGTAGTGATGTCATGCCTTTCCCAGTGCATTCTTCTAGGGATACCTGATGTTGAAATGTATAACTGGTGATGTTGACCTTTATCCCTCGTCTTAGACTGGGTCTGCTACACTTCTGTACTACATAACTACTGCTTTACTCCTTGTAATTACTAAGTACATTGAAGGAGTTACTTTGAGACTATGAAAATGTCCTGTTTCTGGTTAGTTTAATCCATTAAATTCATCAGTCTTGGGAGTTGGGCGGTGGCGCAGTGGGTTAAGCTCAGGTAGCGCGAAGCTCAAGGACCCGTGTAAGGATCCCAGTTCGAGCCCCCGGCTCCCCACCTGCAGGGGAGTCGCTTCACAAGCAGTGAAGCAGGTCTGCAGGTGTCTGTCTTTCTCTCCCCCTGTCTGTCTTCTCCTCCTCTCTCCATTTCTCTCTGTCCTATCCAACAACGATGACATCAATAACAACAACAATAATAACTACAACAATAAAACAAGGGCAACAAAAGGGAATAAATAAATAAATATATATATTTTTATTTATTCCCTTTTGTTGCCCTTGTTGTTTTATTGTTGTAGTTATTATTGTTGTTGCCATTGTTGGATAGGACAGAGAGAAATGGAGAGAGGAAGGGAAGACAGAGAGGAGAGAAAGACAGACACCTGCAGACCTGCTTCACCGCCTGTGAAGCGACTCCCCTGCAGGTGGGGAGCTGGGGTTCGAACCGGGATCCTTATGCCGGTCCTTGTGCTTTGCGCCACCTGTGCTTAGCCCGCTGCACTACAACCCGACTCCCATAAATAAATATTTTAAAAAATTTTTTAATTCATCAGTCTTGAGTGGATTTTTTGCTGGGGGGGATCTTTTGGCACTTGGAGTCCCCCAAGGAATATTATCAGGGGTCACCCAGACGGCAGGAGCTCTGTAGCTCCTACAGGAAAAAATCCCTTCATGATCCAATGCCACTGGGTCATTCTCCCAAGTGATCTCACAGATAGCAGGGGAAGGAATGCTTCCAAGTGTTTCAGTCTGTCACGTGATTTGGAGTTTAGACTCTTTCAGGAAGAAAGCTGGAGAAAGTTCCCAAACAAAGAAGAGTTAAGAGATGTCTAAGAGCAGACAACTGAAACATAGCTGATATTAGGGAAGGCAGAGAGAGAGAGGGGAATAGAAAGGGGGGGGGAGTCATTCCAGTGATGCTGTGGAAGAATTGTAAACATTAAAAGATGAGAGAAGGGGGTTGGATGGTAGCGCAGCGGGTTAAACGCACGTGGCTGTAAAGCGTAAGGACAGGCCTAAGGATTCTGGTTCAAGCCCCCTTCTTCCCACCTGCAGGGGGGTCACCTCACAAGCGGTGAAGCAGGTCTGTAGGTGTCTTTCTCTCCCCTTCTCTGTATTCCCCCTTCTTAATTTCTCTGTCGTATCCAATAACAACAACAACAACTGCAATGACAAAAATAATAATGACAATAACAAGGGCAACAAAATGGGGAAAATGGCCTCCGGGAGCAGTGGATTCATAGTGCAAGCACCGATCCCCAACAATGACCCTGGAGACACACAAACAAACAAACAAAAAAACACGGCTGGGTGATGGCGCACCTGGTTGAGCGCACCTGTTATAGTGCGCAAGGACCCAGGTTAAGTCCCTGGCCCCCACCTGCAGGGGGAAAGCTTCACAAGTGGTGAAGCAGGTCTGCAGGTGTCTCTCTGTCTCTCTTCCTCTCTATCACCCCAGGCCCTCTCAATTTCTGGCTGTCTCTATCCAATAAATAAATAATGATAACAAAAAATAAATAAAAAACACAAGAGAAGTCAGGAGAAGACAAGCTGAGAGATTGGAGAGGGTCAGTCTCCAGCCTGAGAGGGAGAGAATGGGAGGAAGAAAGAGTGGGCAGTGTCTCTGCACATTACCAATCCTACAGTGGTATCTGAGGTCACCTGCTTGTCCTCATTAAGCTGTCCTCGGCTTCTGGCTTCTCAGAGCTCAAAGATTTTAGTTTCTCTGCCTTGGTAGGTCTTCCTACCAACATACCACAAATATTAAGAACATTCAGAGTTAACTGGATCAATTGCAGGAAAGATATATGTTTATTAGACAGCTGGGAAGTAGAGAGAGAGAATAAAGGAAAAAAGGATAGGCAAAGTGAGCCAGCCCCGCTTTATAGGAGAGAAGGCCAATGGATGCTTTTTTCTCATCTATTTGTTGGTTTCAGCAGAGCTGAGAGGCCCTGAGTGGAAAAAGTAACTATCACATGTTCACCTTCAGTTTCTAGTCTAGTCTAGGCAACTATCTCCCATTCTCTAAAAGAGACTTTGGAGGTCAGTCTGGCCTTGGTTTTCACTCCCAGAGTTGCAAGACACAGATATAAGAGAAACAAGAAAACAAAAAACAGTAGAAGCAGTTTTCTCAGCTGCTGATGATGTCAAGCTTCACCTTTCTCACTCTCCTGTGTCAGACTGATCATTAACTTTTCAGTCAGTGATTAGTAAGTTACAGTCAAGGTGATCATAACAGTGATGACTTGGATCCAAAAAGAGCAACTGCAAACCATGACCTAGAACTAGTTTTCCCTCTTGGAATCTTGGTTTTCTCACTCATAAAGTGGGATAATGATGGATGTGACTATACTGGATTATGGCAGTTGATATGAGCTACTGATAGCAAGGACCTTGCATGAGGTAGATGACTTGAAAGGGGATTATTAGGTTTGGGGAGATAGCATACTGATTAATCAAGCTCCCAAGTTTAATACCCAGTACCGCCATAAAGCCAAGCTGAGGAGGGAGGGAGGGAGAGAGAGAGAGAGAGAGAGAGAGAGAGAGAGAGAGAGAGAGAGAGAGGAAGTGTTCTGGTTAATAAAAGAGAGAGAAATAAATAAATCAGTCATTGTTAAAGATCTCCACTGGTGGCTGGGAAGGTGACTCAGTGGTAGAGTACAGGACTTGCATGTGTGAAGTTCTGATTCCCCACAGTGCATATGCCAGAGTGATGTTCTGGTTCTCTCTCTCTCTCTCTCTAATAAATACTTAAAATAAGGGAGTCGGGCAGTAGCTCAGCAGGTTAAGTGCACATGGTGCAAAGTACAAGGACCAGCAGAAGGGTCCTGGTTTGAGCCCCCAGCTCCCCACCTGCAAGGGAGTCCCTTCACAGGCTGTGAAGCAGGTCTGCAGGTATCTGTCTTTCTCTCCCCCTCTCTGTCTTCTCCTCCTCTCTCCATTTCTCTCTGTCCTATCCAACAACAACATCAATAACAACAATAATAACTACAACAATAAAACAACAAGGGCAACAAAAGGGAATAAATAAATATTAAAAAAATAAATAAATACTTAAAATAAAAGCTTCAACTGTAGGAGAGAGAACTCCATGTTTGGAAATGGTAATATGGGGCAAAGAGGAGCCTTGTGGGTGCTGAGTGAGGATGATTTTAGAGAATTCCCTTATTATTGTACTAAGAAGCTATGGAATGGCAGGGGAAGTAGCTCAGTTTGTAGAGCACAGGACTTGCATGCCTGAGGCTCCCTATACAGTTCCCTGAATCATGTGCATTAGAATGGTGCTCTTACCCCCACACCTATGGACATCTAATCTTTGACAAAGGGGCTCAGACTACTAAATGGGGAAAGCAGAGTCTCTTCAACAAATGGTGTTGGAAACAATGGGTTGAAACATGCAGAAGAATGAAACTGAACCACTGTATTTCACCAAATACAAAAGTAAATTCCAAGTGGATCAAGGACTTGGATGTTAGACCACAAACCATCAGATACTTAGAAGAAAATATTGGCAGAACTCTTTTCCGCATAAATTTTAAAGACATCTTCAATGAAACAAATCCAATTACAAAGAAGACTAAGGCAAGTATAAACCTATGGGACTACATCAAATTAAAAAGCTTCTTCACAACAAAAGAAACCACTACCCAAACTAAGAGACCCCTCACAGAATGGGAGAAGATCTTTACATGCCATACATCAGACAAGATGTTAATAACCAACATATA
The DNA here is from genome assembly GCF_950295315.1 of Erinaceus europaeus. Lineage (NCBI taxonomy): Eukaryota > Metazoa > Chordata > Mammalia > Eulipotyphla > Erinaceidae > Erinaceus > Erinaceus europaeus. The sequence continues at coordinate 74,695,617 of NC_080162.1, read as the reverse complement.
TAAAGAGCTTGCCAGACTCAACAACAAGACAACAAATAACCCCATCCAAAAATGGGGGGAGGACATGGACAGAATGTTCACCACAGAAGAGATCCAAAAGGCCGAGAAACATATGAAAAAATGCTCCAAGTCTCTGATTGTCAGAGAAATGCAAATAAAGACAACAACGAGATACCACTTCACTCCTGTGAGAATGTCATACATCAGAAAAGGTAACAGCAGCAAATGCTGGAGAGGGTGTGGGGTCAAAGGAACCCTCCTGTACTGCTGGTGGGAATGTCAATTGGTCCAACCTCTGTGGAGAACAGTCTGGAGAACTCTCAGAAGGCTAGAAATGGACCTACCCTATGATCCTGCAATTCCTCTCCTGGTGATATATCCTAAGGAAACCAATATATCCATCCAAAAACATCTGTGTACACGTATGTTCTTGGCAGCTCAATTTGTAATAGCCAAAACCTGGAAGCAATCTAGGTGTCCAACAACAGATGAGTGGCTGAGCAAGTTGTGGTATATATACACAATGGAGTACTACTCAGCTGTAAACAATGGTGACTTCACCGTTTTCAGCCAATTTTGGATGGACCTTGAAAAAATCATGTTGAGTGAAATAAGTCAGAAACAGAAGGATGAATATGGGATGATCTCACTCTCAGGCCGAAGTTGAAAAACAAAATCAGAAAAGAAAACACAAGTAGAACCTGAAATGGAATATGCGTATTACACCAAAGTAAAAGACTCTGGGGTGGTTGGGTGGGGAAAATACAGGTCCAAGAAGGATTCAGAGGACCTAGTGGGGGTTGTATTGTTATATGGGAAACTGGGGAATGTTATGCATGTACAAACTATTGTACTTACTGTTGAATTTAAAACATTAATTCCCCAATTTAAAAAAAAAAAAAAGAATGGTGCTCTTAGCCTCTATCTCTAGCTCATATGAAATAAGCCTTTTTTTTTTTTTTTTTTTTGTCTCCAGGCTTATCGCTGGGGCTTGGTACCTGCACTACGAATCCACTGCTCCTGGAGGCTTTTTTTTTTTTTTTTCTGTTTGTTGCCCTTGTTGTTTATCATTATTGTTGTTATTATTGTTGTTATTGCTGTCATTGTTGGATAGGACAGAGAGAAATTGAGAGAGGAGGGAAGACAGAGAGGGGGAGAGAAATATTGACACCGGCAGACCTGCTTCACTCTTTGTGAAGTGATCCTGCAGGTGGGTAGCTGGGGGCTTAAACCAGGATCCTTACATGGGTCCTTGAACTTTGCGCCATGTGGGCTTAACCCGCTGCTGGGCTACTGCTTGCCCCCCCCCCCCCCCTTTTAAGAGAAGTCCTGGAGGTGGTACAGTGTATAAATTGTTGGATTCTTTTTTTTTTTGGCTGTGTCCCTGTCTGCTTTTTTTTTTTTTATTTAAGAAAGGATTAATTAACAAAACCATAGGGTAGGAGGGGTACAACTCCACACAATTCCCACCGCCCAATCTCCATATCCCACCCCCTCCCCCGATAGCTTTCCCATTCTCTATCCCTCTGGGAGCATGGACCCAGGGTCATTGTGGGTTGCAGAAAGTAGAAGGTCTGGCTTCTGTAATTGCTTCCCCGCTGAACATGGGCGTTGACTGGTCGGTCCATACTCCCAGTCTGCCTCTCTCTTTCCCTAGTAGGGTGGGTCTCTGGGGAAGCTGAGCTCCAGGACATATTGGTGGGGTCTTCAATCCAGGGAAGTCTGGCTGGCATCCTGATGACACCTGGAACCTGGTGACTGAAAAGAGAGTTAACATACAAAGCCAAACAAATTGTTGAGCAATCATGGACCCAAAGCTTGGAAAAGTGGAGAGGAAGTATTAGGGAGGTACTCACTGCAAACTCTAGTGTACTTCTGCTTTCTTACTTTGGTGCCATACCAAACTCAGTCAATTTCTGCTTTGCGTTTCTACTTCTTTTTTTTTTTTTTTTTACATGCATAACATTCCCCAGATTCCCATTTAACAATACAACTCCCACTATTTCATTCATCATTTTTCATGGACCTGTATTCTCCCCACCCACCCCCGAGTCTTTTACTTTGGTGTAATACTCCAATTCCATTTCAGGTTCGACTTGTGTTTTCTTTTCTAATCTTGTTTTTCAACTTCGGCCTGAGAGTGAGATCATCCCGTATTCATCCTTCTGTTTCTGACTTATTTCACTCAACATGATTTTTTCAAGGTCCATCCAAGATCGGCTGAAAACGGTGAAGTCACCATTTTTTACAGCTGAGTAGTATTCCATTGTGTATATATACCACAACTTGCTCAGCCACTCGTGTGTTGTTGGACACCTGGGTTGCTTCCAGGTTTTGGCTATTACAAATTGTGCTGCCAAGAACATATGTGTACACAGATCTTTTTGGATGGATGTGTTGGGTTCCTTAGGATATATCCCCAGGAGGGGAATTGCAGGGTCATAGGGTAGGTCCATTTCTAGCCTTCTGAGAGTTCTCCAGACTGTTCTCCACAGAGGTTGGACCAATTGACATTCCCACCAGCAGTGCAGGAGGGTTCCTTTGACCCCACACCCTCTCCAGCATTTGCTGCTGTTACCTTTTCTGATGTGTGACATTCTCACAGGAGTGAAGTGATATCTCATTGTTGTCTTGATTTGTATTTCTCTGACAATCAGAGACTTGGAGCATTTTTTTCATGTGTTTCTCGGCCTTTTGGATCTCTTCTGTGGTGAATATTCTGTCCAAGTCCTCCCCCCATTTTTGGATGGGGTTATTTGTTGTCTTGTTGTTGAGTCTGGCAAGCTCTTTATATATGTTGGTTATTAAACTTTTATCTGATGTATGGCATGTAAAGATCTTCTCCCATTCTGTGAGGGGTCTCTTGATTTGGGTAGTGGTTTCTTTTGCTGTGAAGAAGCTTTTTAATTTGATGTAGTCCCATAGGTTTATACTTGCCTTAGTCTTCCTTGTAATTGGATTCGTTTCATTGAAAATGTCTTTAAAATTTATGCGGAAAAAAGTTCTTCCAATATTTTCCTCTAAGTATCTGATAGTTTCTGGTCTAACATCCAAGTCCTTGATCCACTTGGAATTTACTTTTGTATTTGGTGAAATACAGTGATTCAGTTTCATTCTTCTGCATGTTTCAACCCATTGTTTCCAACACCATTTGTTGAAGAGACTCTGCTTCCCCCATATAATAGTCTGGGCCCCTTTGTCAAAGATTAGATGTCCATACGTGTGGGGCCTCATTTCTGGGCTCTCAATTCTATTCCACTGGTCAGTGTGTCTGTTCATGTTCCAGTACCAAGCAGTTTTGATGACAATGACCCTATAATACAGTTTGAGATCTGGCAGTGTGATGCCTCCGGTTCTGTTCTTTTTTCTCAAGATTGTTTTGGCAATTCTAGGTCTTTTCTGGTTCCAGATAAACATTTGTAGCATTTTTTCTATTCTCCTAAAAAATGTGCTTGGGATCTTGATGGGGATAGCATTAAATTTGTAGATGGCTCTGGGTAATATATTCATTTTGATGATGTTAATTCTTCCAACCCATGAACATGGAATATCTTTCCACTTCTTTGTGTCTTTTTCAATTTCTTTGAGTAGTGACTCATAATTTTCAGTATACAAGTCTTTCACTTCTTTGGTTAGGTTTATTCCTAGATATTTTATTGTTTTTGTTGCTATAGAAAAAGGAACTGATTTCTGGATTTCAATTTCTTCTAACTTAGTGTTTGCATAGAGGAATGCCACTGACTTTTGAATGTTAATTTTATAGCCTGACACATTACTGTATTGCCTGATGATTTCCAAAAGCTTCTTGCTGGATTCCTTAGGTTTTTTCCATGTATACTATCATGTCATCTGCAAATAAGGAGAGTTTGACTTCTTCTCTTCCAATCTGTATGCCTTTAATTCCTTGCTCCTGCCTGATTGCTATGGCAAGAACTTCCAACACTATGTTGAATAGTAATGGTGATAGTTGGCAGCCCTGTCTAGTACCTGATCTGAGGGGAAATGCTTCCAGTTTTTCACCATTGAGTATGATGTTGGCTGTAGGTTTGCTATATATAGACTCCACTATCTTCAGGAATTTTCCATCTATTCCTATTTTCTGTAGTGTTTTGATCATAAAGGGATGTTGTATTTTGTCAAAGGCTTTCTCTGCATCTATTGATATGACCATGTGGTTTTTGGTCTTGCTTTTGTTGATGTGGTGGATCACATTGATTGATTTACGTATATTAAACCAACCTTGCATGCCTGGGATAAACCCCACTTGGTCATGATGAACAATTTTTTTGATATACTGCTGTATCCGGTTGGCTAGAATTTTGTTCAATATTTTAGCATATATGTTTATCAGAGATATTGGTCTGTAGTTTTCTTTTTTGGTTGTGTCCCTGTCTGCTTTTGGTATCAGGGTGATGTTGGCTTCATAGAAGCTGGCAGGGAGTATTCCAGTGTCTTCAATCTTCTGGAAGACTTTTAAAAGTAGAGGTATTAGTTCTTCTTTGAAAGTTTTGTAGAATTCATTTGTAAAACCATCTGGTCCAGGACTTTTATTTTTGGGAAGATTTTTGATAACTGTTTCAATTTCATTAGCTGTGATGGGCCTGTTCATGTTATCTACTTCCTCTTTACTTAGTTTTGGAAGTTGGTAGGTATCTAGGAAATCATTCATTTCTTCCAGGTTCTCTAGCTTGGTGGCATATAGTTGTTCATAGAAGCCTCGCATGATATGTTGAATTTCTGCAGTGTCTGTTGTGATTTCTCCTCTTTCATTTACTATCCGATTTATTTGGGTCTTCTCCCTTTTTTGTTTTGTGAGTCTGGCTAAAGGTTTGTCAATTTTGTTTACTCTTTCGAAGAACCAACATTTACTTTCATTGATCTTTTGTATGGTTTTCCTATTCTCAATGTTATTTATTTCTGCCCTAACTTTAGTAATTTCTGTCCTTCTGGTTGCTTTAGGATTCCTTTGTTGTTCTTCTTCTAGGTCTTTAAGATGTGCAATCAGGCTGTTTATTTGTGCCTTTTCTTGTTTCCTAATGTGTGCTTGTATAGCTATGAACTTCCCTCTTAGGACTGCTTTAGCTGTGTCCCAAATATTTTGATAGCTTGTGTCTTCATTTTCATTGAACTCTCGAAACATTTTGATTTCTTCCTTGATTTCCTCTTTGACCCAGAAGTTGTTAAGAAGTGTACTGTTGAGCTTCCACATTTTGGCACTGTTACTAATCTTTTGTTGATTGTTAAGTGTTAGTTTAATTCCACTGTGGTCTGAGAAGATGCTTGGGATGATTTCAGTGCTCTTGAATAGGCTGATGCTGTCTTTGTGGCCTAACATATGGTCTATCCTTGAGAATGATCCATGTGGATTTGAGTAAAATGTGTATTCCAGTTTCTTGGGATGAATGACTCTGAAAATGTCCAATAGTTCTAGTTTATCTATCTCTTCATTTAGCTCCCTTATGTCTTTACTGATTTTCTGCCTGGATGATCTGTCAAGTTGAGATAGTGGGGTGTTGAAGTCCCCTACTATGATTGTGTTACTGTTAATATATTGCTGTAGCTCCTTCAGTAGAAGTTTGATGTATTTAGATGGCTTCTCATTGGGTGCATAGATATTAATAATTGTTAAGTCCTCTTGATTGACTGATCCTCTGAGCATTAAGTAGTGTCCATTCCTATCTTTTTTAATCTTATCTATTTTAAAGTCTATCATGTCAGATATGAGAATAGCTGTTCCTGCCCTTTTTTGTGGGCCATTGGCTTGAATGATAGTTTTCCATCCTTTCACTTTAAGTCTGTGTTTGTCTTGTTGCGTTAGGTGAGTTTCCTGTAGACAACATATTGTTGGGTTGTGTTTTCTGATCCATCTTCCTACTCTGTGTCTTTTAATAGGTGAATTCAGGCCACTGACATTTATTGATATCAAAGATTGAAGATATTTTAATGCCATTCTTGTAGAGTTTTAGAGTGTTTTGATATATGTCCTATTTGTGGTGGTCTGGTTGTTTATAGGAGACCTTTCAGAACTTCTTTCAAGGCAGGCTTGGTGATGGTTGCTTCCTTCAGCTGTTGCTTGTCTGAGAAGGTTTTGATGCTTCCATCTAGTCTAAATGACAATCTAGCAGGATATAGTATTCTTGGCTGAAAGCCTTTCTCATTGAGCACTCGATAGATATCTTGCCATTCTGTTCTGGCCTGTAGTGTTTGTATGGAGAAGTCTGCTGCTAATCTTATGGGTTTTCCTTTGTAGGTGACTCTTTGTTTTTCTCTTGCAGCCTTGAGGATCCTTTCTTTATCCTTATTCCTTTCCAATCTAAGTATGACATGTCTTGGTGTCTTTAGGTCTGAGTTAATTCTGTTTGGGACCCTCTGGGCTTCTTGAATCTTTATGTCTTTGGTGTTGTCTAGACTAGAGAAATTTTCAGCTATTATGGCGTGGAGAATGCTTTCTTCCTCCCCTTCTCTTTCTTCCTCTGGTAAGCCAATAATGCGTATATTGTTTCTTTTGAAGTCATCCCATAGGACTCTGTTGTTGTTTTCAGCATCTCTTCATCTCTTTTTGAGATCTCTTACTTCTTTTTTAGTTGTCTCTAATTCATCCTCAATCTTGCTAATTCTGTCTTCAGCCTCATTGATTCTATTCTCTCTGCCCTCTACTGCTTTCTGGAGTTCATCTATTTTGTTGCCCTGCTCTGATACTGTTTTAGCTTGTTCAGCTAGTTGCCTTCTTAGCTCAGCGATTTCAGCTTTCAGCTCTCTAATAACCATGAGATAATTAGAATTTTCTTCCATATTCTCATTTGTTGTTCCTGCATTTCTGATTACAATTTTTTCAAATTCTTTACTCACTGCTGTTATTATTTCCTTGGCTAATGTTTGGATGTTGAACTCGTTGTTTTGTGCTTCACCCTCTGGAGGACTTTTAGCTGGACTCTTGTCCTGGTTCGAGTCTCCAATATTTTTTCTTGTTGTTTTAACCATTTTATATAAGTTAACAGTTTTTTCAATCCCTGAGTTGGAGTTCAGTGGTGTAAAAGTGGTGTAAAAGCCTTTTTTTTTTCCCCTGTAGGCTATGGGAGCCTGAGGGCTTTTAAACTATCAATAGGCTTCTTAGCTTAATCACTGACTCCTGACCAAGAGATAAAGCAGGGTGTGGCAGAGATAATCCAGTGGTTATGCAAAGAGACTTTCACAGCCCCTCAGCTATGCCACCGAGGTATAGGTCTTCTCCTGAGTTTCCCGGTTAGATCTCTGTCCCCTGGTGTCCCTCCCTGTTGCTGCTCCAGATTCTGAGGGTAGTAACAATGGAGACTCAGAGTTGCACTTGGTGAGTCTCTGGGGAGTCCTTTCCTCCCTTCAGCTGTCCCCTTGTTGGTGGAGCAGTGGTGTCTCCACTGACAAACTGTTGAACTGTTAGCAGTCACTTAATCTCTCCTTAGGCCCCTCTCTCCTCTCTGTCACCAGCCACGCGTGTTTGTACTCACGGGTGATTTACTGGGTTTCTGTGGTCATTCTAGTCCTGTCTTGTTTCGGTCTGGGTGGTCTCCTCTGGTATTCCTAGTTGATCCGGGAGAGGAGAGGAGAGGAGAGGAGAGAAAGTGATCTGCTGCTCGTAGCTCTGCCTCCGGTAGTCGAATCAAATTGTTGGATTCTTAAGCATGAAGTTCAGAGTTCAGTTCTGGGCGCGTCACATGTGACAGAATGATGTTCTGGTTCTTTCTCACTCTTTAATAAATACATTTAAAAAACATTTTTTAAAAAAATTAAGTCTGGGAAGATAGCAGAATGGTTATACAAAAAGACTTTCATACCTGAGACACAGAGGTTTCAAGTCCTCCAACCCCCAACACCAACATAATAATCCAGAGCTAAGTAGTGCTCTGATAGATAAATAAATAAATAAATAAATAAATAAATAAATAAATAAGCAAGCTGGGAAGAGGATGCTGTTTCTGGAGGACAGAAAGAGAGCTTGTGAGAATTCACACTGTGCACATGGCAAGACATGTGCCCAACCTGCCAATCTGGTAAGGTCTCTCTTCAGTCTCTTGGAAGATTTGTTTATTTCTTCTCTCTCTCTCTCTCTCTCTCTTTCTTCCTTTCTTTTCTTTCCTTTCCTTTTCTCTTCTTTTCTTTCTTTCTTTTTTCTTTTTTTGAAAAGTGCTTCATTTTCCCAAGAGTTTAAATTCACAGAGTGTGGTGCTTATGTCTTCTAGTGTTGATGTTCTCTCCTCCATCTGATTAAGTCCTCTTCCAAAGCCTCTTACCACAACCTGAACTGCATTCAAAGTGACCTTTAGGCCCTGCATTTGTCTTTGGAGCTTTTTCCCCCTGTACTTTGTAATTCTTTGGTAAAATGGTCACTTAGTTCTTGAATGGATTTTATAATGAGTTTTTTTCTTTTCTTTTCTTTTCTAATTTATTTTTTCCTTTATTGGGGGGATTAATGTTTTACATTCAATGATAAATACAACAGTTTATACATGCATAATATTTCTCAGTTTTCCACATAACAATACAACCCCCACTACTTCCACTGTCATCCTCTTCCAGGACCTGTACTCTTCCCCCCACCCACCCCAGAGTCTTTTACTTTGGTGCAATACACCAACTCCAGTCTAGGTTGTTTATTTTCATGAGAGAAACTAGAGCCTTGTTCAACTCTGATTTATGATAGTTTGAAGGACTGATGTGACATCTTGGATCCTAGGGCATGAAAGACTTTTCTTCCTTTTATTTTTAATGTTTATTTATTTATTCCCTTTTGTTGCCATTGTTGTTTTATTGTTGTAGTTATTATTATTTTGTTATTGATGTTGTCATTGTTGGATAGGACAGAGAGAAATGGAGAGAGAAGGGGAAGGCAGAGAGGAGAAGAGAAAGATAGACACCTGCAGACCTGCTTCACCGCTTGTAAAGCGATGACTCCCTTGCAGGTGGGGAGCCAGGGGCTCGAACTAGGATCCTTACGTGGGTCCTTGCGTTTTGTGCCATGTACACTTAACCCACTGCATTACCGCTGGACTCTCATAATTTTTTTATTATTTATTTTCCCTTTTGTTGCCCTTGTTGTTGTAGTTATTATTGTTGTTGATGTCGTCGTCGTTGTTAGATAGGACAGAGAGAACCCGAGAGAGGAGGGGAAGCCAGAGAGGGGGAGAGAAAGAGATACCACAGAAATAAAATCTTTTTTAAAAATGTAACTGGGCGGGAGAGACAGCATAATAGTTATGCAAAGGGGTCGGGTGGTAGCGCAGTGGGTTAAGTACATGTGGCGCTGAGCACAAGGATCGACATAAGGATCCGGGCTCCAGCCCCGGGCTCCCCACCTGCAAACGGTGAAGCAGATCTGCAGGTGTCTGTCTTTCTCTCCCCCCTCTGTCTTCCTCTTCTCTCTCCATTTCTCTCTGTCTTATCCAACAACAATGACATCAATAACAACAACAGTAAAACAACAAGGGCAACAAAAGGGAATAAATAAATAAATAAAAATTTTAAAATATATATTTTATTTGTTTACTAATGAAAGAGATAGAAGAGAAAGAAAGAGAACCAGACATCATGGTACATGTGCTGCCAGGAATTGAACTCAGTACCTCATGCTTGAGAGTCCAATACTTTATCCACTGCTCCTCTTCTATGAATACCAACCTAATAACCTTTTTTTTAAATTAAATTATCTTTATTTACTTATTGGATAGAGATAGCCAGAAATTGAGAGGTGGGGGGTGATAGAGAGGAAGAGATAGAGAGATACCAGCAACACTGCTGCTCTGCTCACAGAACTTTCCCCCTGCAGGTGGGGACCGGGGGCTTGAACCCTGGTCCTTGTGCACTGTAACATGTGCACTCAACTAGGCGCACCACCACCTGGCCCCCCAACCTAATAACCTCTAAACTTTCCTCAGTGCTGACTGGGAGATGTGTTGATACAAGGACTTTAAAATAATTTTTTTATTAACTTTATATATTTATTGGATAAACAGCCAGAAATTGAGAGAGAAGGGGGGTGATAGAGACAGAGAGATACCTGCAGCACTGCTTCACCACTCCTGAAGATTTCCCTATGCAGGTGGGGACCAAGAGATCAAACGTGGGTCCTTGTGCACTGTAATGTGTGTGCTTAACCAGGTGTGCCACCACTCAGCCCCCGATACAAGGACTTTTAGTGCAGCACCACTAATAAGATTAAAAGCGATGAAACAACCCAAACATTCATCCACGTGAGATTAGATGAGTAAATCACACAGTACAATATTCTGGCAGTGAAAATGACTGAGCCAAGGCTATACACATCCATATAAATGATTCATGCAATTCATATTGCATGGCAACAAAAACAAGTGATGGAAAACTGCAAACAGTAGCCTGGGCCATGGCATAGTGGGTAAAGTGCTGAACTCTCAAGTGTGAGATCAAGTTCAATCCCTATTATCACATGTGCAGAGTGATGCTCTGGCTCCCCCCTCCTCTCTCTCTCTCTCCATCACTAATGAATTAACTTTTAAAAAATAAATATTTAAAAAGCAAAAAATTGCAGATAGTGTAGTTATATTTATGTGTAGGAAAAAAATAGGTAAGGGGCCAGGTGGTGGCACACTTGGTTGAGCACACTTGTTACAATGTGCAAGGACCTGGGTTCAAGCCTCTGGTCCCCACCTGCAGGGGGAAAGCTTTGCGAGTGGTGAAGCAGGGCTGCAGGTGTCTCTGGCCCTCTCCCTATCACTCCCTTCCCTTTTGATTTCTGGCTGTCTTTATCCAATAAATAAATAAAGATAATAAAAAATTAAAAAAGAAAAAATATGTAAAAATTAATCACTATAGCATTTAGGGATGCACATTGGCACTTTGACACACACACGCACACGCACACACACACACACTCGCTTAACAAGCTCACAACTCTGGCTCCTGCAATATCCAAGGTATTCCACTAGAGGACGCCAAGACACCAGTCTCCTCTGCCCCCAGAAAGAGGCTCTCATTTCTTTCCCCCGCTGGCGCAATTCCTATTTCTTCCAGAAGGGGACGCGAGTAACCCGAAGTATGCCGGAGGCGAATTGGACTCCCAAATGTGGTGGGTGTGTGAGTTCAACCGAGTAAGGAGCACACTGAATCATCCAGATCTTCCCTGATGCTCCAGATCCTGTTTCTCAAGCTAAAGAAACATAGACATGATTCTTCACGACCTTCAGTGGCGTACCTTTCAGCTCAGGTACTGCTGAAACGCAATATACCAGGGAGAGGTTAGGTTTTGTGGTTTTGTGGGGGTCTATATTCGTTCATTTGGCAAATTCTCAGACACACATACACAGATACACACACACACACACACACACACACACACACATACACGAGCATATTGCTAGGACCTTTTTCAGATGAGATGACTTCAAATTCAGGCGTCAGTATTTTCAAAATAAAAATACATACACATATCTAATTTGCATATTCATTGTCTTCTTACACCAAAATAAAAGCTCCATAGAGTGGGGGGTGTGAGTGTCTTTTGCTTTTTTAAGTCTAAACCGTGAACTTCCCTGGCCAAGTTCCTGGCACATTTTGAAATTTTGTAATTATTTGTTGAATGAATCAACTGCGGTTGGTACAGTTTTCCAGGTAGTGATGACAATAGCATTGCCTGGGGCTTGAGGAGTGAACAGGATAGGAATGAAGTCACTGAAACCTCAGAGCAGTGACAGTACCACCTATTTTAAAGCTGAAGATGCCAAGGGCCAGGGAGTGGTACAGATAGATCCTAGAACCCTAGTCCATCTTCTCTAGCATGGACACCCACCTTTGCCCTTCTTCCCCTTACACCCCAGCCACCCCTTGCATAAGATCCTGATGCAACCCTGTATCAAAAGGGCACCCCTCTTGGGGGACTGGGCTGGGGAAAAGATTTTGCAAGAGTTTGGGCAGGAAGCATCAGCCAGGGTAAGCCCAGGGAAGATAAGGGTGCCCCCGCCCCTCAATGGCCTCCAGGCACTCTGGTTTCCTCCCTTCCCTTCCCTTCCTTTCCCTTTCCGGGAGAGCAGTGCAGGACCCCAGCCTGGCTGTGACTCACCTCCTTTCTCTGCCAGCCAGGCTGGAATCCCAACCCCGCCTATCACTGGAAAGCTCTGCTGTAAGTGACCCTGGGCAGTAGGGAGACCTCCCTGGCCAGCAGTTCCTGGAGTTCAGTAAGAATAACTGGCATGAGAAATGTCCTGCCACAGGAGGCAAAATGCAGAGGGCTCCCACTACAGCCACCTATTAAGCCAATTCTGAGGTCTGGGGTAACTCAAATCAGCAGGTGTAAGGTTGGCACTTGTGCTTGAAGCACCCTTGGAGGGAGAGTGTGCACCCAGAGGTCAGGGTCTGGCAAGGCCTCAGCCTTCAGGATGGAAGCAGCTATGACCACTGTTTGGTTGGTCTCTATGTGGTTCAAGACTTGTGCCCAGCCTTGCAACCAGCCCTCTGAGAATCAAATCACAAAGGGACATGGTGCAGGGCCTTGTACAGGCAGAGGGCCAGGGCCATTTTCATGTTTTGAAGGTCTAGTTATAGTTTTTAATTATCCTCATGATGATAGGAATCCTGTAAGTCAATATCTCCTCAATGAAGTGATACAGAAGTTGGGGAAAAATTAAAGGAAAAGCTAAAATGTGTGTTGCAGAAATTGGAATTGTCCTTGTGTAACAAAAGGATTATGTCCTACATTCTTCCAGTTTACATGTTTTAAATGAAAATATATAATGACCAGGTATTTTATTGGAAATAAGATGAAAGGGCTAAATAGGAAATCCTGTGAGCATCTTGAGGCCCCCCCAAAAGCCTGATTTGGAGTAGCCTAATTTCTGAGTGTGGCCTGGGTGTGTGTTGCAGGGGTTTGGGGGTGGGGGAGGGATGAGGAAATCACTTTGTATCTCTCCTGCCTTCCTTCCCTCATTTGAAAATCAGGAATACTATTGAGCCCATACACCTGGCACTTTCCTTAGTAGGGCTCAAAACATATTGCGGTCCAGGAGGTAGCACAGTGGATAAAGCATTGAACTCTCAAGCATGAATTCCTGAGTTTGATCCCTTGTAATACAATCAATCTCTCTCTCTCTCTTCTATCTCTCTAGCAAATACATAACAAATTATAAAAACCATACCAAGTATACTAAGAATCTGCTATAAACCAATCACAGTGTTAGGATTTTATGTGTAAGGGTTCAACAGATTCTTGAGGCTGAGGTTCAGGAGCCCATTTCCCACATGAGAAAACAGTTTCAGACAGCTGAAATGATGAGCATGGTGTGGCTCCACCAGCCAGGCTACTGGCATCAGGTTATTGCTGTTATTTAAATGAGCACATGCTACAGCTGCCCCCTTAGACCTGTGAAAAGGAGTCAGTGATTTTTAAGAAAGAGCTTAGTGTAGTGCCTGGCACATACCAAGCCCTCTTTTTATTAAATAAAACAAATGCTCCAAGTCTCAGGCCCACACTCCCAGGACCCAAACTTCTTTTTGATGTCTCTCTGCAGGCCTCTGCCCTGCTTCAAGTTCTGTCAGACAGGTTAAGGCAATAATGATTTCTCAAGAAATGGCAGAAAGGAGCAGTGGTTACACACACACACGTTAAGGCAATAATGATTTCTCAAGAAATGGCAGAAAGGAGCAGTGGTTACACACACACACACACACCTACCCCTCTCCCCCTTCCCCCCTCCCCCCTCTCTCCCTCTCCCCCCCCTCGGCCTCTGCCCCCTCCTCCCTGTGCGAGGCTGGGCCTCTTATGCAAGCCGCCGGCGCCCGCCGGTTCCCAGGCCCCGCTGCAGCTGCGGGCGGAGGGGCAGGGCGGGGGCGGTGCTGTTTGTCTAGCGCGGCCGTGCCAAAGGCGGCAGGCCCCAGACAGCCAGGCGCCTCCGTACACCTGGGGATGCTCAGGTTAAATAGCTCCGCATTCCTCGGGCCCAGCTGATGGAAACGCTCCCAGGCCGCCGCTGAGCCGGCCTCCAGATGGGCTGGACGCGGGCCAAAGGGGAAAAGAAGGAAACGTGGAATCCAAAGTGTGCCTGCCTGAGTGGTGGGGGAGGTGGCCGAGGCCTTAACAGACACAGTTTCCCCCCTAACTCCGGAGGTGAGGAGACCCTCTGGGGTTGGAGTCCGCGGGGGACATGCCCATGTGCCCGTGGGTGGGCTAGCAGATGGGAATCACACTTGAGAGGGAGTGGGTGCACACGTGTGCCTCTAAAAATGCTCCAAGGACACACTGGTGACAATTAATTTATAACTGTCAAGCACTTATGTGCTAAGTACCATTTCATTATTCTCTGCAATTCTGGGAGATTATACCATAGACCAGTAACAGACTGGAGGGTTCCATGGGGAGCAAGGAAGGATGAAATTTACCTACAAATGCTATGTTCTTAGACAACGTTCATAATATAGTGAGGAAGGAAGGTGTGGCTCCTGCCTTAATATTAGTGCTCAACAGATTATAATCTTTCAATTTTTCATTTATATATATATCATAAAAATAGCATAATGGTTATGCAAAAAGACTCTCATGCCTGAGGTTTCAGTCTCAGGTTCAATCCCCCAAACCACCTAAGCCAGAGCTGAGCAGTGCTCTGGTAAAATAAATAAGTAAATAATAAATAAATTGGGGCCAGGTGGTGGTGCACCTGGTTAAGTGCACATAGTATTGTGCACAAGGATATGTGCAAGGACCCAGGTTTGAGCCCCTGCTCCCCACCTGCAGGGGGTCCACTTCAAGAATGGTGAAGTAGGTCTGCAGGCGTCTTTCTGTCTTTCTCTCCCTCACTCTCTTCCCACCTCCTCTCAATTTCTCTGTCCTATCTAATGAAAGGAAAGAGAAAAAAAGTCACCAGAAGCAGTGGATCATACTGGCACTGAGTCCCAGAAAAATGGAGACAAAAAAGAAAAAAGGAAAAAGAAATAAATGCTGTTGTTCATTGTGCTGAGCCTCAATTTCTTCTGTTACAAACTGTGATCAGAATTCTGCCTTTAACTCCACAAGGATCTCTGATATCCTTTATGTAAAGTACTGATCAGTCAGGCTGATAGTGCTAGATATTACTTTATCCTTCTCTATTGACAAAAATGCATTAGTAGGCTTCTGAGTAAAGACTTATCCTCTTCTCCCTGTATTAGACATGGAGACTGATATAGTAGGGACCTTGAAGGCAAGTGTCCCAGAGCCTGTTCACCCAGAGGGTTGGTATTAAGCTTAGAGGGTTTGCCTGACTACAGATGACCAGGAATGCCAGGAAATCTATAATCACACACTCAAAAAAAGCCAGTATATTTCTGAGAGCCTAGACACACAAACCCTCCATCAAGCCAAGTCTATGCAGAGATGCCCACAACACATTTAGGCAGATCACACCAGCCCAGTTAGAGGCTGTGCATTTCTTTGCAGTACACATGTGTTTGCTCATATTTGCCTCTGTATACACCCCAAGCATACCCTCACCTACACCCCCAGCCTGTATACCAGCCTCATGGGAGAGGAGTAACTGCCAGTTCACTCATGCCACACACACAGGCCCAGACACCCATCTGCACTCCCCCATGAGTACAAACTCACATGCATGTCCAGACATATAGGCCCTTGCCAGTGACACCTTTTTCCTGCTTAGAAGCTAGGGACTCAATCGCCCACTGCTCCTCA
Source organism: Erinaceus europaeus (assembly GCF_950295315.1). Classification (NCBI taxonomy): domain Eukaryota; kingdom Metazoa; phylum Chordata; class Mammalia; order Eulipotyphla; family Erinaceidae; genus Erinaceus; species Erinaceus europaeus. The sequence continues at coordinate 74,679,953 of NC_080162.1, read as the reverse complement.
GAGCTCCCAGGAGCCCTGGAGGAGAGAGGTTAGTGTGAGCTGCTGGCACAGCCAGGCCAGGGTGAGGGGGCTGAATCAGACCTAGAGCAGGTGGCCTAGCAGCTGTGCCCAGGCTGGCCCTGCCAACAAGCTCACCCACTTGGACAAGCTGGGAGCCCCAGGGCAGCCTGCTGGGACCCAAGGTTAGGCTGCCCCATCAAAGACACTTCCTACTGCAGGATGGGGCATTAGTTTGGCCTCAGGCAAACTGGGCTCTGGGCAAGTTCCCTTTTCTCTTGGTGTCACTGTCTCAGATCGACAAAAATGCAGGCAGTCCAACGACCTGGTTCTCCAGTTCCAGTGGCTTGTTGAATACTCCCCAACCCAGAGGGGACCTTAGCAGGTTGATCTGCATTTTAGCAACCTCCCCAAGTGACTGAAATGACCCAGTGATCACTCTGAGAAACACTAGAGGTCTATAGGATAAGTTTTATGACACTGGGGTCGAAGGGAAATGGCTTGGAATGGGGAAAAGAATAGACTTTAAAGATACCGGAAACATTCTTTTCAGGCGGGTAAAAGCAACAGCCCAGATGTGGCCCTCCAACCCCCCTCCCCCCAGCACCAGCTGTGAAGGGGTCAGGGGTCACTCCCCAGGGCCCAGCCCCCCCTCCCCTCAATCTAAGAAATCACCGCAACTTTATCAGCATCTAAGTTATTTGTTTAATAACAATAACAAAAAACACCCCCACAGAACTATTGTAAAACAATATTCTCAGTCGGTGATCATTGTAATATACAATACAAAACAATTTCCTCAGAAATCTGAGAAGCACCAAACGTGACCATTTTTTAAAATGTCTTGCTTTTCAAAAAATAGAAACACACGGGGGATAACCCCCCCCACTCAAGTCTCTGGCAACTGGAGGTGTGGAGGGAACATCGCCTGTCCTGTCAGTCACCGCCCCCCCCACAAGTCCAGGGCTGGATCCACCAAATGTTCAGTGGTCTCCGATCTCAGTCCGGCTCCTCCCCAACTCTGGGGAGGCGCCTGGGAGCACCAGTGAGCACTTTTTCTTCTCGCCCCCTGCAGGGCCGGGGTCCGCCGGTTCCGGAGAGCGCCACTTCAGCGACATAAGATGCGATCGTCCGCTGGAACACATGCCGCCTGTGAAAAAAAGAAATTGAAGAGGTGAGACGGGCGGAGAGAAAGAGACAAGGCTCTAAGCCCCAGGGACACCGAGGAGGAGAGCTTTTCCAGATAACATGGGGCATCCTGCATAGCCATGTGGCTGAAAGGATAGGGAAGACATAGGGACAAGTCCCTCCTTCTCTTCTGGGCCTCATGCAATCACCCTTACCGGTCGGCACCCAGTTCCCCCCCCTGTGTACGGAAGATAGTCCTGTGTTCTGAATGGGGCCTTACCTCGGCAGCCAGGGCACTGATCTCGCCGTTGAGGGTGCTGAGTGGAGCCCGGGCGGGAAGTCCCCGGCTCCCGGGGCTCCCGACTTGGGATTCGGATCTCAGCTCCGACTCCAGGTCCCAGATGTAGTCGATGACATGCTGGAGTATCTCCACCCTGCTCACTTTGCGGTTCTGGGGCAGGGTGGGCACCAGCTCCTTGAGGCGCGAGTAGCAGCCGTTCATGTCGTAGAGCAGCACGTTCACTTGCGGTTCGTCCAGCAGGGCGGGCAGGCGCGCCCCGGCCCCGCCGGCGCAGCGCGAGATGGCCACGCTCTGCTCGGACAGGCAGCGCACCACCTCCCCCGCGCCGCCCGCCGTCTTGCCGGCCTTGAGAGCGCAGCTAGGGCCCGCGGCGGCCGCGGCGCTGCCACTGGCAACCTTCATGGTTTGGGCGTCCGGGTGGAAGAGATGAAACAGCTGGGAGCGAGGTGACCCGGAGCGAGGCTGCGAAGCGAGCGAGGGATCGCGAAAAGGGAAAGAAGAAATTGCAAGAGTGTGGTAGAGCTGCGTCCCAAGCGGACTTTTATAGAAACGCCGCGCCCCCGGGAGGGGCGGGGCCAGATGTTCAAAAACAGCCAATGACAGACATGGGTGTGGCCTAGCGCTGCTGAGCCCCGCCTCCTACTCAGCTTGCGCTCCTTCCCGGGTGTGAGCTGCATTGTAGCCCGAGTGTCAATAACAGAGAAATTGGGGATGCACGAGGCAGGGTGGCTACTAGAAAAAGGGCGGCCTTTTGGGCTTCCTGGGGAGGAAGCGAGAAGGTTACCCCGATGGCGTTGAGAGCGAAAAGACTCCAGAAACGAGTTTTCCCAGGTTTATATTCTCCCCATCAGCAGTCCCATTTCACAGATGAGAAAAACCGAGGCCCAGGCGGCGGTCTCTGGTCCATCGAGACAGCCCGGTACAAGAGCCTGGCCTTTAGGGCACTCCTGGAAGTTTATCTCTAGGAACTTGATCGACCAAACGTTTGGGTCTAATTTAAAGTGTGTTCTCCTTTGCATTCTGCTCCCCGGGGATGTGGTTGGTTCATGTTCCTGGGAGTGAGATGTGGGGGAGCCTTACTCGAACTCCGAGAGATGGGCTCAATTAATTCGGCAAAGTCTTCCTATAGGATTGGGTCCTGAGCCTTTGGGACCTGAGCTGGGTAGAAGGTGGCCTGAGTAGAGCTACATCCTTGAATTTCCAGCCCCCAGCAACATTTCCCCAAGTCGGCATCAAGTAGTGATTTAGAATTTTTCTCCCTTTTTTGGCTTTTTGTTTTGTTTTGATTTTCCCAAAGGCCTCGGATCAGGGTCTCCCTCCCACAGCGCGGCAGCTGCGGAGCTCCAGTCTTGCCCCCCTTCCCGGGCTGGTCTGTGTCAGCGTCTCAACAAGCGGCTCAGACCGTTAGACGCCAGGCCCGTGACGTCACCCATTCATAAAACCCGGACTGGCTGTCAGGCTGGCGCCGCGCGGGCGGTCGCCATGGAGACCGCAAACTGGGCTGGCGCGCTCCCTAGCTTCCCGCCCCCCAGTCCCACCAGTCACCTGCAGACCTCCAGCGGGAGGCCTGGGAATGCGCTACTGGGGAGCGGTCGCTGAGCTAGGGTCACCTTACCTCCCTCCCCACACCTGGGAATCTCTCCCTCCCCCCACCTCAGGCTCCCATTTTTGAGTCTCTAGCGAAAACTTCACCGCCCCCTCCTCACGCCTAGCACCCCACCTTGCGCTAGGGAAAGAAGTCCCAGTTTTGATCCAACTCTATTGCTTGGTGAATTTAAGTGAATCAAGGACCCTCTCTGAACCTTATGTGCCTGACATTTCGATAATACTAATTTTTAAAAACTATTTTATTTATTTTAACGAGTCACAGGGAGACCACAGGTCTGGCTTATTACAGTGGTGCTGAGGATTGAACCTGGAAGCCTCGGGTATGAAAGTATTTTGCATAACTATTATGTTATCTCCCCAGTCCAATAATATATTTTTAAAAGTGATTGGTTGCCTTTTTTTGTGCCTGATACTGTGTGAAGACTGCCTTTAGTATGTTCTATAATTCTTGCAACAAAACTGTTTGGATTCTTTCTGCAAATTAGGAAATTGAGGCTCAAAGTACCTCCCCAGAGTCATCGCTGTTGTAACAGCTGAATTATTATGACTAAGGCACATTATTGTAATTCAGTGCCCCCTGTGACTCAGGAACCATTGCTAGGCCAGACACTGGGGACTAGTCTTAGACTAATAGCACAAGTCGCACAACATTAGCAGGGTTAAAATTCTGTGTCTACATAGGAAAGAGTGGTATTATGGTCCATTCTCTCTCCCTGCCTACCCCCCACCCCCATTCACTGAGTATCAACAGGTTTCCCTTTCCCACAGAATCTTGGGGGAGGAGACAATAAGCCAGCTCCCTGGCCCCACATCAGGAAACCAGGAAAACCCATCAGTGAAACCAGCTTCAAAAGACAGACATCAGTTAATTAACTGGACTCCTCACCTCTTGCCACCACTCTCCACACCCCCTTGCACACAGATTCTCCAAACTCCCTAGACTTTATTTAGCAGTTATTTAATGATTAGATAGAATGTTTTGCTGAGCAAAATAATTGCTAAATAATGGAAAGGACAGTGACCAACCAGAGGAAATTATAATGTGAATCTATTACTGAACTTTATTAATTGATCCAGCAATTTCACTTTCTGGATCAGTTTCAAGAGGCACATGCACACAGGAGCACAGAGATTGTTCAAGGATGTTCATTGAGGGGGATTTACAAGGGGAATTGATTACCTAATTGTCCACCTACAGTGGCAAATTATATAAACTATGAAGAGAACATCAGCCTGTGAACTGGCTATGAAGCAAGTAGAAAGTCTAGATCTGGGTTGGGGAGACAGCATAATGGTTATACAAAATAACTTTTATGCCTGCAGTTCTAAGGTTCTAGGTTCATCATAAGCCAGAGCTGAGCAGTGCTCTGGTATCAAAAAACAAAACAACATAGAATTATATATGCTCATGTATTTCATTGTATTTAAATTGACTTCATTAATAAATATTTATAAGCTATCTCCTTGGCCTTTTAAAAAATTTTTAAATATTTATTTATTTTCCCTTTTGTTGCCCTTGTTTTTCAATATTGTTGTTATTGATGTCGTCCTTGTTAGATAGGTCAGAGAGAAATGGAGAGAGGAGGGGAAGACAGAGGGGGAGAAAAAGATAGACACCTGCAGACCTGCTTCATTGCCTGTGAAGCGACTCCTCTGCAGGTGGGGAACTGGGGGCTTGAACTGGGACCCTTATGCTGGTCCTTGCACTGTGTGCCACATGCGCTTAACCTGCCGTGCTACCACCCAACTCCCCTTGACCTTCTTTTTAATATAGATTTAATTTATAGTTGACTTATTTTTTATATATATTTTAAAATTTAAATATTTATTTATTTTCCCTTTTGTTGCCCTTGTTTTTTATTGTTGTTGTAGTTATTATTGTTGATGTTGTCGTTGTTAGGACAGAGAGGAAGGGAAAGAGAAAGACACCTGCAGACCTGCTTCACCGCCTTGAAGTGACTCCCCTGCAGGTGGGGGGGGATGGAGGAGGGGCTCTAACCAGGATCCTTATGCCCATCCTTGTGCTTCCCACCATGTGCGCTTAACCCATTGCACTACTGCCCAACTCCCCGTTGACTTATTTTTTTTAATGCTGAACCCAAGAACCCAATATGCAATCTTGCTGGGTGACCTCTTGAACCCAATTTTCTAATTCTTTTTTATTTAGAGAGTGGAGAGAAGAAAAACACCACAGCACTATTCCACCATCCTGGTGTGATTCTAGCACCTTCATGTGGTGTTTGGGCTCAAACCCAGGGCTTCATGCTAGCGAGGTGCATGCTCTGTGAGGTGGGCTATTTCTTGGCCACTTTTTCTTTTTTTTTTTTTTTAATATTTATTCATTTATTCCCTTCTGTTGCCCTTGTTGTTTTATTGTTGTAGTTATTGTTGTTGGATAGGACAGAGAGAAATTGAAAGAGGAGGGGAAGACAGAGTGGGGAGAGGAAGATAGACACCTGCAGACCTGCTTCACTGCCTGTGAAGCAACTCCCCTGCAGTTGGGGAGCCGGGATCTCAAACCCGGATCCTTATGCCTGTCCTTGGCCACTTTTTCTTTTTCTCAAACTATTATTACTGAAGTATAATTAGCATGCACAAGCTGCAGATATTCAGAGTACATAATCTGATAAGTTTTGACATTTATAACTAAGAATTATCAATGCAATTAATATATAATGTTAATATATTAATAATTATTAATATAACTGTGATGGGAAAATAGCATAATGTTTATGCAAAACTTTTAAGCCTGACACTCTGGGCTTCCAGGTTCAATCCCCAGCACTACCATAAAACAGAGCTAAGCAATGTTCTGGTGCCTCTCATTAAAATAAGTAAATAGGAGGGGGCTGGGCAGTAGCGCAGCGGGTTAAAAGCACATGGTGCAAAGTGCACGGACCAGAGTAAAGACCTTGGTTCAAGACCCTGGCTCCTTACCTGTGTGTGGGGGGGTAGCCTCACAGGAGATGAAACAGGTCTGCAGGTGTTTTTCTTTCCCCGTCTTCCCCTCCTCTCTCGATTTCTCTCTGTCCTATCCAGCAACAATAACAGCAATAATAACAACAATAATAATAACAACAATGATAAACAACAAGGGGAAAAAAAGGGAAAAAATAACCTCCAGGAGCAGTGGATTCATAGTGCAGGCACCGAGTTCCAGCAATACCCTGGAGAAAAAAAAAAAAAGTAAGTAAATAGGGTAGATAGCTTATGCAAAGAGACCCTTGAGCCTGAGGCTCCAAAGTCCCAGGTTCAATCCCCCGTACCACCATAAGCCAGAGTTGAGCAGTGTTCTGGTAAAAAATAATAATAATAATAATAACAATGATAATGATAATAATAAGTAAATAAAATATTAAAATAAAAAAAGAAAGAAAAGCAATATAGTGGTATAGTGGATGGCTCAATGGATAAAACTTTACAATCCCTAGCATGAGATGCAAGTGTGACTTCCTTTATCTTATATACCAAAGTCACACTCTGGTTCTCTCTTTCTCTTCCTCCCTCTTTTCCTATCTTGTGTTAATAAATAAAATAAATAAAATCTTTTAAAAAAAATTAATATAAATTTCATTCCTAAGAATCTTTCTCCCTCTTTTTCTTCCTTTTTTTCCTTCCTTTGTCCCTTCTCCCACCCAGTACCCAGGCAACTACTGATCTGTTTTCTCTATATATTAGTAAGAATTATATATAATTTCTTTCTATTCTTTTTTTTACCAGAGCACTGCTCAGCTCTGGTTCATGGTGGTGCTGGGGACTGAACCTGGGACTTGGAGCCTCAGACATGAGAGCCTCTTTGCATATAACCATTATGCTATCTACCCCCACCCTAGAATCTCATTTAATGACTTTTTTCTTCTTTTGTGCCACCAAGGTTGCCTGCATGGTGAACCCACTACTCCCAGAAGCCATTTTCTTTTTTCTTTTCTATCTTTTTATTTGACAAGTGTAGTGAACATGTAACCCTAGTAACTATAGTAACCATAGTGCACCCGTATAGTGTGATAAAGACAGAGACATATATATATACACACACACACACACACACACACACACACACACACACAAACACACATAGGATAAGATGTCAACTGAAACGTGATTGGCCAATGGAGATGTAACTTTGAAACCTAAGGCGGGCTGTAGCGCAGTGGGTTAAGCACAGGTGGCACCAACAGCAAGGACTGGCTTAAAGATCAAGGTTTGAGCCTGCGGCTCCCCACCTGCAGGAGAGTCACTTCACAGGCAGTAAAACAGGTCTACAGGTGTCTATCTTTCTCTCCCCCTCTCTGTCTTCCCCTCCTCTCTCCATTTCTCTCCGTCCTATCCAACATTGACGAAATTAACAACAATAATAACTACAACAATAAAACAAGGGCAACAAAAGGGAATAAATAAATAAATAACATAACATAACATAACATAACATAACATAACATAACATAACATAACATAACATAACATAACATAAAAAAAAAGAAACCAGAGGCAACCTAGTATAAGTAGAGGCTCAAAAACCAGCTGGCTGAAGCACCTTCACTGTTACTGACCGGGATGCTGCCAGTGCTGCTAAAGACAAGCACACGCAGCTAGGCTAACTAACAGCTTCCCCAGCTTTCAGAGACCCTCACTCCTCCGGTCGCGCCAGCAGATGAAGGACCTCCAGCGTCTGGGGACCATGTCGTGAGCCTTACCTGCGAACAGCTACTAGTAAGGAGAGGTATCGGGTTGACTGTGTGTTGTGTGAATTGTGTGACCCTTCTTTGGCATCTAAAATAAGTAAAGAATTACTGCTTAACCCCGACACGCTCTCTGAGTGAGTCCTTGCTCTAATTCCTTGCTCGCGACAATAAGACAGAGAGAAATTGAGGGTGGGTGGGAGAAAGACAGACAACTGTAGACCTGCTTTACCAGTTATGAAGAGAACCCCCTGCAGGTGGGGAATGGTGTCTCAAATCAGGGTCTTTGTGCATGGTGATATGCATGCTTAACTGGGTGCTCCGCTGACCTCCCACCCACCCCCCCCCCTTTTTTTTTTTACCAGATAACTGCTCAATTCTGGTTTATGGTGCTATGGGGGAATTGAATATAAGACTTTGGAGCCTTAGGCTTAGGAAAGTCTTTTTATACTATGCTATTTCACCTGGCCTATTCAGAAATTTATACAGATGGAATATAGTATATACTGTATGCATAATGTATCTACAGAGAGTATATATATGTATGTATATATTATAATATGGAAGGCAGCTATGCTCAACACTATACCACCAATTCCCTTGACTATTATATTATGTATATACAGTATACATAATATATATCTCAGTTTTTGTGGATTTTTTCACTTTAGCTTTATTTTTTACCTTAATACCTTACATATGCATTTCACATCTCACTGGCCTGTTTTTATTCAGATAAAGAAAGACAGAGGGACTCGGGCGGTAGCACAGTGGGTTAAGCGCACATAGCGTAAAGCGCAAGAACTGGCTTTAGGCATAAGGGTCCCAGTTGGAGCCCCGGCTCCCCACCTGCAGGGGAGTCGCTTCACAGGTGGTGAAGCAGGTCTGCAGGTGTCTATCTTTCTCTCCCCCTCTCTGTCTTCCCCTCTTCTCTCCATTTCTCTCTGTTCTATCCAACAATGATGACAACAACAATAATAACTACAACAACAATAAAAAACAACAAGGGCAATAAAAGGGAAAATAAATAAAATATTTTTTAAAAGTTTAAAAAAAAGAGAGGGAGGGAGGAAAAGAGAGGAAAAGAGGGAGAGAAAAAGACCACAACAGTAGAAATTCCCTTAGTTCCAGTGGTAAAGGAGATGGTACAGTACACTGGACTCTCAAACATGAAGTCTGGAGTTCAATCCCTGGCAGCACATATACCAGAGTAATATCTGGTTCTTTCTCCTCCTATCTTTCTCATAATTAACTAAATGAGTTAATAAAATATTTAAAAAATAAAATAAATTCCCTTAGTTCCACAGCACTACCATGCTCAAACCTGCTCTGCACACACGGCAAGGCATGCATTCTCCCTGGTGAGCCACCTCTATGGCCCCAGATTAGATTTATTTATTTATTTATTGCCACTATGGCTATTGCTGGAGCTTGGCGCTTGTATGACAAATGCACTGCTCCCGGTGGCTATTTTTTCCTTTTTTTATTTCTATTTTTATTTGATAGGACAGAGAGAAATTGAGAAGGGTGGGGAGAGAGAGAAAGAGAAAGATTAAGACATATATAGACCTGCTTTGCCCCTTGTGAAGCCTACCCCCTGTAGGTGGGGAGTGGGAGCTTTAACCAGGTTCTTTGAGCTAAACCTCCCAGCTCTTAGGGTGTGTGTGTGTGTGTGTGTGTGTGTGTGTGTGTGTTTTAACTTATTTTTTTTTTTTTTTTTAAATTTTTTTTATTTATTTTATTTATTTATTCCCTTTTGTTGCCCTTGTTGTTTTATTGTTGTAGTTATTATTGTTGTTATCGTCATTGTTGGATAGGACAGAGAGAAATGGAGAGAGGAGGGGAAGACAGAGAGGAGGAGAGAAAGATAGACACCTGCAGACCTGCTTCACCACCTGTGAAGCGACTCCCCTGCAGGTGGGGAGCCGGGGTTCGAACCGGGATCCTTATGCCGGTCCTTGTGCTTTGCGCCACCTGCGCTTAACCCGCTGCGCTACAGCCCGACTCCCGTTTTAACTTATTTTATGATTCTTCCTGACTGATGAGTAGTAGTATGTACCAGAATTTGTTTAACCCTTCACCTCTTGATATATTTGTTTATAGTTTTAAAAAAAGATTTGCCTGGGCTGAGAAGATAGCATAATTGTTATTCAAAAAGATCTTCATGCCTGAGACACCAAAGGTCCCAGGCTCAATACCCAGCACCATCATAAACCAGAAATGATTTATAGTCTTAGCTTTTATGTTTAGGGCCATGATTTATTACTTATGGGTATTTCTTGAGAGAGAGAGACAGAGAGAGACAGAGAGAGAGAGATACCTCACTATGGCTTCACTACTTTCCAAAAAGACATGAAAGTCCTTTGCATAATCTAATGCTATCTTTTAGGCCCCTTAATATGTTATTTATTTATTTTTATTTTTTTAAATTTGCTTCCCCCCCTTTTGTTGCCCTTGTTGTTTTATTGTTGTTGTAGTTATTATTGATGTTGTTATTTATGTCGTTGTTGTTGGATATGACAGAGAGAGATGGGGAAGACAGAGAGGGGGAGAGAAAGACAGACACCTGCAGACCTGCTTCACTGCCTGTGAGGCGACTCCCCTGTAGGTAGGGAGGGGGGGCTCGAACCGGATCCTTGTGCTTTGCGCTTCCTGCGCTTAACCTGCTGCGCCACTACCATTCACCCCCCCCCCCCAATATGTTTTTAAACGTAAGTTGGTTTTCTTTTCTTTTTTTCTTACCAGAACATTGCTCAGCTCTGGCTTATGGGGAAGCGGGGATGGAGGGTGGGGATTGAACCTAAGACTTTGGAGCCTCAAGCAGGAGAGTCTCTTTGTATAGCCATTATGTTATCTACCCCTGCCTGGAAAGCATTTTCTTTCTCTTTCTTTCTTTCTTTCTTTCTTTCTTTCTTTCTTTCTTTCTTTCTTCTTCTTTCTTTCAATGACAAAGAGAGGTAGAGTTACAAAGGAAAGATAAAGAGCAAAAGACCAAAAGCACTGTTTAGCTCTGTTTCAGGGTGGTGCTGGGGATCAAACCTGAGAAGTCTGAATCTCAGGCACAGAAGTCATTTACGTAGCCATTATGCTGTCCCCCTAGCCCTTAAACAGAAGTCACCTCCAGGGCTCCAGAATACTTCTGTTTAAGGGCTGGGGAAACAGCATAATGGCTATGTAAATGATTTTCATGCTTGAGACTCTGAGCTCCCAGGTTCAATCCCCAGCACCCTATAAAACAGAGTTGAGCAATGCTCTGGTAAAAAAAGAAAGAAAGAAAGAAAGAAAGAAAGAAAGAAAGAAAGAAAGAAAGAAAGAAAGAAAGAAAGAAAGAAAGAAAGAAAAGGGAGTTGGGTGGTAGCGCATCGGGTTAAACGCAAGTGGTGCAAAGTGCAAGGACCTGCATAAGGATCCCAGTTCAAGACCCAGACTTCCCACCTGCAGGGGAGTCAGTTCACTAGTGGTGAAGCAGGTCTGAAGGTGTCTATCTTTCTCTCTTCCCTCTATCTTCCCCTCCTCTCTCCATTTCTCTCTGTCCTACCCAACAATGGAGACATCAATAACAACAACAATAAAACAACAAGGGCAACAAAAGGGAAAATAAATATAAATATATATATTAAAGATTTTATTTATTTATTTATTAATGAGAAACATAGGAGGAGAGAGAGAGAACCAGGCATCACCCTGGTACATGTGCTGTCTGTCAGGGATTGAACTCAGGACCTCATGCTTGAGAGTCCGATGCTTTATCCACTGCACCAACTCCCGGACCACAGATAAATATTTTTTTTAGAAAATAAAAACACTCCAAATGTCTAGTATCCCTTCCTCTGGCTTAATTGCTGGTGGGATGGGGTGCAAAGTCAGAGACACTTTGCAGACAAAGAGAAGAGATATTAAATGGGCATACGACTCCCTATTTTTTTTTGTTTTTTAAAAAAATTTTAAAGTTTTTATTTATAAAATGGAAACACTGACAAGACCATAAGGATAAGAGGGATATAATTCCACACAATTTCTGCATGACTCCCTATTGTTAAGGCATATGGCATTCTTGAACATTCACTTCTCCCCAGGTCCTTTGCTAGCCACAGATCACAAAAAGGAATTAATCTCACATCAAGGCACATTGGAGGGCCAGAGAGAGCATTTTGGTGGTTTATGCAATACTGTTTCCTTCCTGAGGCTCTGAGGTTCCAGGTCCAATTCCTCATACTACCTTAAGCCAGAACTGAGTAATATGCTGGTTTAAAATCTAGCCCCCCCACACACACCCTTCCAACCTATATGAAATAATGGAGTTAGGAGCTAGATAATCCCAGGAGTGTATGCTTGAGAGGATCATGAGTGAGGTCCTGAGTTTTATCCCTTGCACAATATGGGAGCACTGTAGACAATGACAGGGGATAGGGGTAGGTAGCATAATGGTTATGCAAAGAGGCTCACGCCTAAGGCTCCAAAGTCCCAAATTCTAATCCCCGTACCACCATAAACCAAAACTCAACAGTGCTCTGGTAAAAAAATAAAAATAAATAAAAGGGGGGGGGGGGCGTTGGGCGGTAGTGCAGCAGGTTAAGTGCATGTGGTGGGAAGGGAAGGACCAGCCTAAGGATCCCAATTTGAGCCCCCAGCTCCCCACCTGCAGGGGAGTCGCTTCACAGGCAGTGAAGCAGGTCTGCAGGGGTCTATCTTTTTCTTCCCCTCCTCTCTCCATTTTTCTCCGTCCTGTCCAACAATGACGATATCAACTACAACAATAAAAAACAAAGGGCAACAAAAAGGAAAATAAATTAAAAAGACAATGATAGGAAGTTCCAAGATGGCAGAGGTGCTTTGGTGCCTCTCCTTTCTCTTTCTTTCACAAAAGGAAACTAAATAGAAAATTGGTCTTGGGAGTATCACTAGGCAGTATTGTTATGGGGAAAGGGGGGACAGCATCTGTCCCCACACTGAGAGTTCATCACACATTTTTCTCAACAAAGAATTAATGGAAGAGCATGATTATACAGGTAAATTAAACTTTATTTAACAAAAATTCACTTGTTAGGGCATGAGAGAGAGAGAGAGAAAAAAAGAGAAAGAGGCTGACTTACATTATGTTGGTCACATGGTAATACCGGGAAAAAAAAAGACTGGACCCCCCCAAAGGTTAAGTCTTTTAAAACCAAAGCCCCGCTGCACCTATAAACCATACCTGTAACCACTCCTATTTCTGGGTGGTACCTTCTCCCTCAACAGTATCACAAATGTGTGAGGCCCTGAGTTCATTTCCCAGAGTTGCATAAAAAGCCAACAAACAAAGAAAAAAAAAAACGTACATCATAAAAATTTCCTACTAGATTATTAAAAACATAAAGAAAAGAAGAGCTCTACCTTGGAGGAAATCAGAAAGACTTTCTAGAATAGGTGACTTATCTTCTGGGCAGTCTGTGTGGGAAAAAATTGCCTGAATGAGTACAGATGGTGGGGGGCCAGAGGCAGGGGTGGCCTGAACAAACAGCTTTGACAACTTGAGGAGAAACAGCTGTGGAATAGTTGATAATGTCTGGAGCTTGAGTTCTAAAAGCTCAGTATTCAAATCCTGGTTCTACTGTAACTTGGGGCAAGATAGTCACCTGGCTGAGCCTCATGTCCTCACTGGCAAAATGGCCCACTGCATCCTTGTTGATGCAAGTTTATATCTGGTATGCAATTAGGCTTAAACAGTTCTGCCTGTATGATGGCACACAGCAGAGTAGATGCTCACGAAACAGTGGATAGTAATAGGCATCTATTCAATTCCAGGCCAAGCCCCTGGGACCCATTTGGCTGAGGTTTTGCTTTCAGGGTTTTTAGTGAGCCCCACAAAACAGGCTTTAGACACCCCCACAATGTTCCCTTCACTGTGCTACCCTCAAACTTCCCAAGTGAAATAATGCACACACACCAGACCTGTGGGAAAAAGTTGGTTTTCATTTCATTCCAGAAATTTTTTAGCATTACCAGACTTTGGTTTTTATCGCTTACTCTTTTTAGGCCTGACAAGAAGTCTAAATAAAGACTGCCTGTTCATCTTGTTGCTAAATGGGTATTTTTCTGGCCTTTTCCTTGGCCATGTGAATTGAGTGAGTGTTTGCCTCCCATTCCTACCTACTAGATCAGCTCAGGAAAATAGACTCCTTTTTTTGGTGGTCACGAGGTTAGGTAACTTGTTAGCAGAAGCCCCACCATACCAACTCAGAGTTCAAGTAAGGAAGCCCTTTTTTTTTAAAAAAAAATTTATTTATTTATTTATTTTCCCTTTTGTTGCTCTTGTTGTTTTACTGTTGTAGTTATTGTTCTTGTTGTTGTTGGATAGGACAGAGAGAGATGGAGAGAGGAGGGGAAGATAGAGAGGGAGAGAGAAAGACAGACACCTGCAGATGTGCTTCACTGCCTGTGAAGCGACTCTCTGCAGGTGAGGGAGCTGGGGGCTGGAACTGGGATCCTTATGCCAGTCCTTGAGCTTTGTGCCACGTGTGCTTAACCTGCTGCGCTACTGCCCTACTCCCAGGAAGCCCTTTTTATGAACTGAGGTAGGCTATGATTTTCACAGCTCCTCCCTGGGGCTACTAGCAACTGTATTATCATAATGCATGAGAAAAATGAGGTCAAGCACAATTTGTAATAGCCAAAACCTGGAAGCAACCCAGGTGTCCAATAACAGATGAGTGGCTGAGCAAGTTGTGGTATATATACACAATGGAATACTACTCAGCTGTAAAAAATGGTGACTTCACCGTTTTCAGCCGATCTTGGATGGACCTTGAAAAATTCATGTTGAGTGAAATAAGTCAGAAACGGAAGGATGAATATGGGATGATCTCACTCTCAGGCCGAAGTTGAAAAACAAGATCAGAAAAGAAAACACAAGTAGAACCTGAAATGGAATTGGCATATTGCACCAAAGTAAAAGACTCTGGGGTGGGTGGGTGGGGAGAATACAGGTCCGTGAAGGATCTTAAATGACATAGTGGGGGTTGTATTGTTAAATGGGAAACTGGGGAATGTTATGCATGTACAAACTATTGTATTTACTGTTGAATGTAAAACATAATAAAAAAAATATATATACATAAAAAATAAGAAAGAAAACTGAGGTCAGAGAGGAAAAGGTACCTGCCCTTCACACAAATACTGGCTCTACCAGTAACAAGCGGTTACTTTAGTTTCCTTGTCTGTAAACTAAACTTGTCTGTAAATGCTTATCCTTCTCTGTAGCGTGGCTGAAAAATTAAAAATGAAATTATCTTTGCCAGAAGGTGGATGAGAAGGTCTGTTCACTCCTTTTCTGGCACTGCCTTTCCCTTTAGATCTCCAGAACTTAAAGGGAATGACATGGTTCTGAATATCAGCATGAGCTCAGGAAGGCCAGGACCCTGCTGGCCTAACCCAGGCCTGCTGCAGAACCTGGCATCAGTAAATAAGGACTTTGTCTTGAATGAGAAGAGAGACAGAAAACAAAAACAAACAAACAAAAAAGCTACAGTGTGGGTTTTTTTTTTTTTTTTTTTTGTACAGTGTAGAAATATATGTCCCCTTTACAGTTAAGGCTACTGAGGCCTGAGAAGTGGAATGAGTTGCTTCAGGTCATAGCCTGGACTGCCACATTGAATCAGACAGCTGCCTCCTGCTGCAGAGTCTTGTGGGGCACGAGCTGGAGTACAGGCATCTCATGTTGTCGAGAGCATCCTCCTTGATGCAGGTTCATGTCCAGCATGTTCCCCACTGCACTTCTCCAGGAAGTCTTGGCCTTGTAGGCTTCAGGGCGGGCCTGCGCTGGGCCACGTGACCTGCTCTGGCCCTGGCCCGGCAGCTGCTCCCCAGATGTGCCCATAGTGCAGTCTTCCAGCCGCCAGGCCGGCGCCTCTGGGCTGGGACTGCCAGAGCTGAGAGCTGCGGGGGAGAGACCTTTGGCTCTGGCTATTGCTCCCCCTCCCTGCTCATAACAGAAATAACAGAAGACCACAAGTACCCCTTACCAACACACACACACACACACACACACACACACACACACACACACACACACACACACACACTACTTCAGAACTGTGTTCTCTGCCAATGCAGCACTCAGGCCAAACACATCTCCTGTAACCCTCCTGCCTTTCACCAGCCCAGACACACTGGCTACATTGAATTCAGGGGTCTACCTCAGGACCATTGTTCTTGCCATTCCCTCTAGCCAACAACACTCTCAGAGCTTTACAGGACATCTCATTCAAGCTTCAAGTCAAATGCCATGTCTTAGAACCTTCTTTGGTGGCAGGGTCATGGCTCAAGGTTAGAGACAGTGCTTTGCAAACCCAAGTGCCTAGGCTCTGTCCTGGAGCCATATAAGAGCAGAGAATAGCTCTGGTCTCTCTCTCTCTCTCCCCCCCTCTCTTCTCTCTCTCTCTCTCTTTATAAACAAGCAAAGATTTTTAAAGGAGAGGCTGGGGATGTAACACAACTTAAAAAAATTATTTATTTATTTTCCCTTTTGTTGACCTTGTTATTTTTTTATTGTTGTTGTAGTTATTATTGTTGTTGTTATTGATGTCATCATTGTTGTTGGATAGGACATATAGAAATGGAGAGAGGAGGGGAAGACAGAGAGGGGAAGAGAAAGACAGACACCTGCAGACCTGCTTCACTGCCTGTGAAGCGACTGCCCTGAAGGTGGGGAGCTGGGGGTTCGAACCAGAATCCATACGCCCGTCCTTGAGCTTTGCGCCACGTGCACTTAACCCGCTGCACTACTGCCCGACTCCTGTAACACAACTTTAAAGTCCAGACTTAGTTGCACAACTAAAGCCCCAAGAGATTCCAGGTTGAAATCCCAACACTGTGGTCTGTGAGGTGGCACAGTGGATAAAGCGTTGGACTCTCAAGCATGAGGTCCTGAGTTCAATGCCCAGTAGTACATGTTCCAGAGTAAATGTATGATTCTTTCCTATCTTCCTCATTAATAAATAAATAAAATCTAAAAAAAGAGAAAAAACCCAACACTGCCATATTCCAGAACTGAGCAGTGCTCTGGTCTCTCTTTCATAAAAACAAACAAATTGGGAGTTGGGCGGTAGTGCAGTGGGTTAAATGTAGGTAGTACAAAGCGCAAGGACTGGTGTAAGGATCCCGGTTCGAGCCCTCGGCTCCCTACCTGCAGGAGTGTCACTTCACAAAGCAGGTCTGCAGGTGTCTATCTTTCTCTCCCCCTCTCTGTCTTCCCCTCCTCTCTCCATTTCTTTCTGTCCTATCCAACAACAATGACAACAACAATAATAACCACAACAATAAAACAAGGGCAATAAAAGGGAATAAATAAATATTTTTTTAAAACTATAAAAAACAAATAAATTAATCCTTAAAATTGCTTTAAAAAGAGACAACACTCACCCTTAGCTATCCATTTTCTTTTACATCTTCCATAGAATGCATTACCATCTGAAATGAGCTTTGCTTTCCTGGAAGCTATTCCTTTTCTCTGCCCCACCCCCACTCCACCCTGTGTCCTCTCCTGGTTCTGAACTCAATAGAGGCAGGAACCATGACTTCACTGGTCACTTCTAGGTCCTTAGAGTTTGAGCACAAGACCTAGCCTAGAGAGTGTAAGTGAGGGGGCCAGGTGGTGGCACACTGGGTTGAGGCACATGTTACAGTGAGTAAGGACCCAGGTTTGAGCCCCCAGTCCCCATGCGCAGGGAGAAACTTTGCAGGTGGTGAAGCAAGATTGCAGGTGTCTCTCTCCCTCTCTATCACCCCTTTCCCTCTTGATTTCAGGCCTATCTCTAGCAAATAAATAAAAATAATTTTAAAAAGAGTGTAAGTGACAGTGGCCTAGGAAGTGGCACAATCAATGAAGCACTGGACTCTCAAGCATGAGGTCCTGAGTTCAACCCCTGGCAGCACATGTACCAGAGAAATATCTGGCTTTTTCTCTCTCCTCTTGTATCTTCCTCATAAATAAAATCTTAAAAAAGAAAGTTAGAAAAGATAAAGACAAAGAGAGTGTGTAAGTGACAAGCACAAAGTCACACAGCATAGTGCTTAGGATAATGTAATATTTATTTTTATTATTTTTTAATATTTATTTATTTTTAAATCTTTATTTATTTGATAGAGATAGCCAGAAATTGAGAAGAAAGGGGGGACAGATAGAGAAGGAGACAGAGAGACACCTGCAACACTGCTTCACCACTTGTGAAGCTTTCCCCCTACGGGGGCTCGAACCTGGGTCCTTGCGCACTTGTAACATGTGCACTCAACCAGGTGCACAACCACCCGACCCCAATATTTATTTATTTATTCCATTTTGTTGCCCTTGTTGTTTTATTGTTGTAGTTATTATTGTTGTTGTTATTGATGTCATCGTTGTTGGGTAGGACAGAGAGAAATGGAGAGAGGAGGGGAAGACAGAGAGGGGGAGAGAAAGAGAGACACCTACAGACCTGCTTCACTGCCTGTGAAGGAAGCGACTCCCCTACAGGTAGGGAGCTGGGGGCTCAAACTAGGATCCTTACGCTGATCCTTGCATTTTGCTTAACCCATTGCATTACCGCCCAACTCCCTAATGTAATATTTAGAATATTATCTATTGAATCAGTGAATGGTTACATTATAGTCTCCAGTTTTCTCACATGCCAAGAATGGATGGGATGGTGAAATAGCTCAACTGGATAGTGTGCTGCTTTGCCATGTGTGCAGCCTAGATTTGAGCCTGGCTTCTACTGCTTTGAAGGAAGTTCCAATGCTGTGGTCTCTTTCTATCTCTCTGTCTCTCTTTATCTAAAAACAAAAGTACAGATAAAACCTGAATTTACGGGAGTCAGGAGGTAGCACAGTGGGTTAAGCACAGGTGGCGCAAAGTGCAAGGACTGGAGTAAGGATTCTGGTTCGAACCCCTGGCTCCCCAGCTGCAGGGGAGTCACTTCACAGGCAGTGAAGCAGGTCTGCAGGTGTCAATCTTTCTCTCCCCTCTCTGTCTTCCCCTCCTCTCTCCATTTCTCTCTGTCCTATCCAACATCGATGACATCAACAACAATAATAACTACAATAATAAAACAACAAGGGCAACAAAAGGGAATAAATAAATAAATAAATTTAAAAAATAAAACCCTGAGTTTACTACTACTTGAATGTGCAAGGTCTCAGAGTTGATTCCTGGTACCACATTATGCCAGATATTATGCCTTCATTCACTCTTTTTCTCTCAGTCTATCTCTCTCATTCTCAGCACCCCCTTAATGTATCTGGCAGCATTGTGACATATATATTTTTTAATATTTATTTATTCCCTTTTGTTGCCCTTTTTTATTGCTGTAGTTATTATTGTTGTTATCGTTGTTGTTGGCTAGGACAGAGAGAAATGGAAAGAGGAGGGGAGACAGAGGTGGGGGGAGAAAGACACCTGCAGACCTGCTTCACCACTTGTGAAGCCACTCCCCTGCAGGTGGGGAGCCAGGGGTTCGAACCGGGATCCTTAGCCAGTCCTTGCGCTTTGCGCCACCTGCGCTTAACCTGCTGCATTACCACCTGACTCACTCATTGTGACATTTTAGTAGTTAGCATTCAGAAATGGGAACCAGAGCAGAGAGTTTTGTCTCTTTCTGGGTTTTGTGTCATTCCACTCTTCTGCCCCCAAATTGTGTATGGGCACAGAAGGGGTGTGGTGATTTCAACCTCTCTGTCCTGAATAGGCTGTGAAACCTCTACCAAGTCACTTTTCCATTCCGGTCCTCAGTTTCCCCAACTGTAAAATGGGAACTGTAACTGGTCAGTCCTCCATCCTAGGAGTTACTGGACTCTTGGGTTATTTTGGAGAGTTTTAGGGGTCCAGGCTTAGGTTCACATTTTGCCTACCATCCTGTTTTCCAAAAAGTCCCAGAACAATGGGCAGGAGGCTGGAGTCTGTCAGTCTGGGCCCCTCCCAGAATCCCCTGCAGACAGAGGAGGTGGGGCCTTCCTGTGGCCTGACAACCACTTCCCTAGGATCTCCTGGTGCCAAAGCAAAGGCAGAATTCAGGCTCAGGGAGGTCCCATCTAAGTTCATTCAGCACAGGCCACACCTGCAGGACTATATAAACATACTGCTACACACACACAGGAAGACACAAGTTGAACACACCTATACTCTCAATGCAGCACATATATAAACACACACAAATGACGACTCCACTGACTGTGACACAACATGGCAGCCTTCCAAGATACAGAGCAGAGTAATGCACCATCACATACAACAGACACACCAACTCAAGGTACACAACCCAAACTTGTATCTGTACAACGCACACCAACAAAAATGCAGAGACTGGAGAGGCAACACTCTGTGATCACACCTAACAGAACGATGCTAAAGTAGCACACCACAGCAAACACTTAACACACCACACACACACACACACACACCAGTATCTTTCACCTAGATGCTAATACACAATGTTCTCACATCCTTAGAGAAAATAGGCATTTGCAAATGGATGAACCAGCTTGTCTGTGTCTTCCCTCCCAAAATGCACATATTCCAGCAGCACCCACCTTCACCAGTTTAGATCTAAACTGCCTCCCACCACCCCCATGCCGTTTTAGATATATAGCCCCTCCCCAAACATACATGAGTCAGAATCCTGCATAAACCCCAAGAATGAACAACCACCTATCCACACCCTCCCAGCTCTAGGAACCCATGGTCAGGAACACAGGCCTGGGCTCTGTCCAGAGCAGAGGTGTGGGAGCTGGCCTGACCCACAGCTGCCAGATGCTGGGCTGTCAGCTGAGAGCACCCTGAGGCTAACTAGCCATACCTCCTGTGTAAACTGGCAGAAACCACCCACCACTCCTGCAACAAGGCCCATGCAGAATGGCTGAGATTAAGATGAAGCAAGGTAGAATGGGCAAGAGGCCTCTGTTAAGGGGACTTCAGAGGTTTCCCCAAACTCTTACTTGAGGATCACAGAGGCCCTAGAGGGCCCCTCCCAGAAGCAGTATCCCCCACCCTCAGTGCCTCATGGGATAATGAGGTCCTGCCTAGCCCGAATCACCCAGCCGTTTATGTTGGAGACTTTAATAGTCATCACCAAGACTGGGGATATTCCTCCACTCGTGCTGACGGCTCTATCTTAGCCGACTGGGCTTCAGCGAATGACCTCTCCCTATTATATGATCCCAAACAGCCAGGCTCTTTTCACAGTGCTAGATGGAATAAAGACTCGTCACCCGACCTGTGCTTGATTAGCACAGTCAACGGCCAAGCCTTTCCCGCTACGAGACAAGTTCTCAAGATCTTCCCGCACAGTCATCACCGCCCAGCTATCATCCACATTGGCCTCCAGCTCCCACTGATTCTGTCCTCGAAGAAACTAAGATGGAACTTTCGGAAAGCAAACTGGTGTCTGTTCAGTGATCTTACCAACAAATCTATTCCTGCAATTCCAATGAACTCTATCCCCTCTGAAGATTCCTACAGGCACTTCCGCCAAGCCATCTTCAAAGCAGCTTCCCAAGCCATTCCTCGTGCTAACTATACGCCTTGTCTTGATGCTGAATGCGAACAACTACTAAAGCAGTATGATGAGTTGGGCGACCCAGATGTGGCTGACCACCTCATTGCCTCCCTAGATGCAGCACGCCAAGCCCGCTGGCAACAACTTACGGAAAGTCTGAACTTCACCCACTCAAGTAGAAAGGCCTGGAAGCTTCTTCACAGACTGGGTGCCGGTAGCCAACCCTCTCCTGTCTCCCATCCTCCCGTATCTCCAAACTCAGTAGCCAGTCACCTAACTCAAGTTGGACGTGCTAAGATCGACCCAGTCTGGAAAAGAGAAATTTCCCACGAGTGGTCATCCCACTTCCGGTTATCTTGTCCATCTCCAAAACTCTCTCCCTTTACACTGTCTGAACTGGAAGATGCTTTGAAGAGGGTTAAACCGGGAACAGCTGCTGGCTATGATAACATCACCCCAGAATTCATTCTTAACCTGGGTCCCGCGGCAAAGAAGTGGCTCACTTCATTCCTGTCCCACATCTTGGAATCTGAGTCTATGCCCAAAGTTTGGCATCGTGCGAAAATTATAGCGGTTTTGAAACCAAAGAAAGACCCAACACTGGCCGCCAGCTATAGACCAATTTCTCTCCTCTCCGTGTGTTACAAACTCCTTGAGAGGCTGCTTCTGTCACATATTTCTCATCTTACAGAGAAATTCCTATCACCCGCCCAAGCTGGTTTCCGCCCAGGAAGATCTACCTGCGAACAAACCCTGGCCCTCTCAATTTACATTGAAAATGGATTCCAGAAGAATTTAAAGACGGGTGTGGGGTCAAAGGAACCCTCCTGCACTGCTGGTGGGAATGTCAATTGGTCCAACCTCTGTGGAGAACAGTCTGAGAACTCTCAGAAGGCTAGAAATGGACCTACCCTATGACCCTGCAATTCCCCTCCTGGGGATATATCCTAAGGAACCCAACACATCCATCCAAAAAGATCTGTGTACACGTATGTTCTTGGCAGCACAATTTGTAATAGCCAAAACCTGGAAGCAACCCAGGTGTCCAACAACACATGAGTGGCTGAGCAAGTTGTGGTATATATACACAATGGAATACTACTCAGCTGTAAAAAATGGTGACTTCACCGTTTTCAGCTGATCTTGGATGGACCTTGAAAAAATCATGTTGAGTGAAATAAGTCAGAAACAGAAGGATGAATACGGGATGATCTCACTCTCAGGCCGAAGTTGAAAAACAAGATTAGAAAAGAAAACACAAGTCGAACCTGAAATGGAATTGGAGTATTACACCAAAGTAAAAGACTCTGGGGTGGGTGGGTGGCTGGGGAAAATACAGGTCCATGAAAAATGATGAATGAAATAGTGGGGGTTGTATTGTTAAATGGGAATCTGGGGAATGTTATGCATGTAAAAAAAAAAAAGAAGAAGTAGAAACGCAAAGCAGAAATTGACTGAGTTTGGAGTATGGCACCAAAGTAAGAAAGCAGAAGTACACTAGAGTTTGCAGTGAGTACCTCCCTAATACTTCCTCTCCACTTTTCCAAGCTTTGGGTCCATGATTGCTCAACAATTTGTTTGGCTTTGTATGTTAACTCTCTTTTCAGTCACCAGGTTCCAGATGCCATCAGGATGCCGGCCAGACTTCCCTGGATTGAAGACCCCACCAATGTGTCCTGGAGCTCAGCTTCCCCAGAGCCCCACCCTACTAGGGAAAGAGAGAGGCAGACTGGGAGTATGGACCGACCAGTCAACGCCCATGTTCAGCGGGGAAGCAATTACAGAAGCCAGACCTTCCACCTTCTGCAACCCTCAATGACCCTGGGTCCATGCTCCCAGAGGGATAGAGAATAGGGAAGCTATCAGGGGAGGGGGTGGGATATGGAGATTGGGCGGTGGGAATTGTGTGGAGTTGTACCCCTCCTACCCTATGGTTTTGTTAATTAATCCTTTCTTAAATAAAAAAATTAAAAAAAAAAAAAGAAAAGAAAAGAAAACACAAGTCGAACCTGAAATGGAATTGGAGTATTACACCAAAGTAAAAGACTCAGGGGTGGGTGGGTGGGGAGAATACAGGTCCATGAAATATGATGAAGGAAATAGTGGGGGTTGTATTGTTAAATGGGAATCTGGGGAATGTTATGCATGTAAAAAAAAAAAAAAGAAGAAGTAGAAACGCAAAGCAGAAATTGACTGAGTTTGGAGTATGGCACCAAAGTAAGAAAGCAGAAGTACACTAGAGTTTGCAGTGAGTACCTCCCTAATACTTCCTCTCCACTTTTCCAAGCTTTGGGTCCAGGATTGCTCAACAATTCGTTTGGCTTTGTATGTTAACTCTCTTTTCAGTCACCAGGTTCCAGGTGTCATCAGGATGCCAGCCAGACTTCCCTGGATTGAAGACCCCACCAATATGTCCTGGAGCTCAGCTTCCCCAGAGACCCACCCTACTAGGGAAAGAGAGAGGCAGACTGGGAGTATGGACCGACCAGTCAACGCCCATGTTCAGCGGGGAAGCAATTACAGAAGCCAGACCTTCTACCTTCTGCAACCCACAATGACCCTGGGTCCATGCTCCCAGAGGGACAGAAAATGGGAAAGCTATCGGGGGAGGGGGTGGGATATGGAGATTGGGCGGTGGGAAGTGTGTGGAGTTGTACCCCTCCTACCCTATGGTTTTGTTAATTAATCCTTTCTTAAATAAATAAAAAAAAAAAGAGAGACAGGTGATGAGAGCCTGAACAAAAAAAAATAATAATAAAATAAAGATGGGTGCTGTCTTTGTTGATCTCACAGCAGCCTATGACACGGTCTGGCACTGTGGTCTCCTAGTCAAGATCTCAAGATGCCTGCCTCCATGGGTGGCCAACACTTATATCGTTTCTTCTCCAAAACAGAAGATTCCAGGTGCATCTGGGTGACAAGTCTAGCAGATGGAGACTTGTCTCAAGTGGCCTCCCCCAGGGCTCTGTTCTGGCTCCTATGCTATTTAATATTTACATCAATGACCTCCCAGAAACTTCTTCAAGGAAGTTCATCTACGCCGATGACATCTGCTGTGCAACTCAGGCATCAAAGTTCGACATCCTCGAGGAAACACTCATGAAAGACATGTCTCTGATATCTGATTACTGTAAAAAATGGCGACTAATCCCTAGCACTGCAAAAACGGTATCATCTGTTTTCCATCTACACCATGCCTCGGCCTCGCGTGAGCTTAATGTGCAGCTTGGCGATACGAGAATCCGGCATGAAGCCCAGCCAGTCTATCTTGGCGTTAGTCTGGATCGGCGCACCCTGTCATTTCACGAACATCTCATAAAAACTGCAGCAAAGGTGGGCGCGAGGAATAACATCATTGCAAGACTGGCCAGCTCCTCATGGGGCGCGAGCACTTCCACACTACGATCATCATCTCTGGCATTATGCTATTCCACTGCAGAATACTGTGCCCCAGTATGGTTCCGTAGCCCCCATGTCCACGTGGTCGATTCCAAATTATATTCCTCCATGAGGATAATTTCTGGAACCATCCGTTCCACCTTGGTTCCATGGCTGCCAGTTCTTAGCAACATCGCCCCGCCAGATATTCGTCGGGATGCGTCATCATCTAAGTTCGTTTCCCACGTCTGCGCTCTACCGGACCTGCCAATATACGCGGATATCTTCACCCACCCTGTCCAACGCTTGACGTCTCGTCACCCAATCTGGTCCCCTATGCCTACACTGAACTTCTCTGTTCCAGTCTCTTGGAAACAGTATTGGCAGTCAGCTGAGGTAAAGAACAAACACCTCATCACAGACCCCTGCAAGCGTCAACCCGGCTTTGACCTAGCGGTTATGATTGGGCCCTCCTCAATCGCTAATTGAACAGGCCATGGCTGGTGCGCCGCTATGTTCCATCGCTGGGGAGCCAGAGACGACCCAAATTGCCCCTGCGGCTACAGACAATGACCCACATAGTCAACGACTGTCACTTCTCCAGATTCAAAGGAGGTCTCGAAACTTTACATCAGGCTCAACCTGACGCTGTTGACTGGCTATGGAAGAAGGGCAAACACTAGAAGAAGTGCCCAGCCATATCCTCACCTTGACTCACCTGCTTCCCATACACCTGGCTTCTCCTCCTGCCCCACTGCCTAGAACTGGGAACCAGCTGAGGTGCCTCTCTCAGGGCCAGCCCAACTCCCTGCCCATCAGGAAGAGCCTGGGGCAGTCCCCACCCTCTCTGCTCAACCCAGCCTTAAGCACCCTGTCACCAGAGGGTGGCACCTCCAGCTGCACCTTTGCCTCAGGTCACAGGCGTGGCTACACTTCTCCAATACTATGACTCATAACACACTCTTAAGTCTTTTAAACATCTTACTATTTTCTGCTGATGCAAAAGCAGAGATGTTCTTGTTGAAAGGAAGTTGGCAGCTCAGACACACTTATGGAAGAAAGAGTTTCTTTTTGGTAGATAGCAGAATAAAGTCTCTTAGAGGCCGTGGGTTGGCCTCCTAGTTCACTGCTTATGAGCTAGGTCACTTTCTCTCTCTCTCTCTTTTAAAATATTTTATTTATTTATTCCCTTTTGTTGCCCTTTTTTATTGTTGTAGTTATTATTGTTGTTGTTATTAATGTTATTGTTGTTGGCTAGGACAGAGTGAAATGGAGAGAGGAGGGGAAGACAGAGAGAGGGAGAGAAAGATAGACACCTGCAGACCTGCTTCACCACTTGTGAAGCAACTCCCCTGCAGGTGGGGAGCCAGGGGCTTAAACTGGGATCCTTATGCCGGTCCTTGTGCTTTGCACCACCTGTGCTTAACCTGCTGTGCTACTGCCTGACTCCCAAGATTTTATTTATTTATTCATTAGTAATGAGATAGGGGGGGTATCATTCTGGTACATGTGCTGAAAGTTACACAAAGAGTTACAACAATGCTTCACAAAGTCTGTGTGCAACAAAATTAGTTCCTGACACTTGTGATGAGTCTGTCTCTCCTAGAGGTAACCCCTCGAATATGTGCACCACCACTGAATTTTAGGACTTTGGGATCACTACATACTAACCATTCAGTGAGGTAAATGACAGAAGGTAGAGAGCATAATGGTTATGCAAACAGACTCTCATACCTGAAGCTCCAAAGTCTCAGGTTCAGTCCCCTGCACCACCATAAGCCAGAGCTGAGCAGTGCTTTGGTTAAATAAAAAAAGAACAGCTCACTGAGGTAAATGGAAACATTGCGCACATCTATTTTGCCAGAGGCCCAGCAGTGAAAAGACAAGACACAGGAATGTGCGTTTGGGACCTGTGTCCAGTTGGGAGTAACCAAATGGGAATAAACACTAACCAATAGTCAGTTTCTGGGCCCAGTGTTCATGTGCTGGTGCTGCCAGTATGTGAGCTTTTGCCACATCAAAGGGGACAACTTGGCTCTATTTTCCTCTTAGAAACAGTGAGCTCAGGAGCTGGGCGGTAGCGCAGTGGGTTAAGCATATGTGGTGCAAAGCAAAAGGACTGGTGTAAGAATCCCAGTTCTGTGGTCCGGGAGGTGGTGCAGTGGTAAAGCTTTGGACTCTCAAGCATGAGGTTCCGAGTTTGATCCCCGGCAGCACATGTGCCAGAGTGATGTCTTGTTCTTTTTCTCTCCTCCTATCTTTCTCATAAATAAATAAAATCTTTTTTTTTTTAAAAAAAAGAATCCCGGTTCCAGCACCCAGCTCCCCACCTGCAGGGGAGTTGCTTCACAAGCGGTGAAGCAGGTCTGCTGGTGTCTATCTTTCTCTCCCCCTCTGTGTCCCCCTCCTCTCTCCATTTCTCTCTGTCCTATCCAACAACAATAACATCAATAACAACAACAATAATAGCTACAACAATAAAGCAACAAGGCCAACAAAAGGAATAAATAAATATTTATATATGTAAAGGAGTTGGGTGGTAGCGCAGCAGGTTAAGCACGCATGGCACAAAGCAAAATGACCAGTAAGGATACCGGTTCGAGCCCCTGGCTCCCCATCTGCAGGGGAGTCGCTTCACAGGTGGTCCTATCTAACAATGACATCAATAACAACAACAATAACTATAACAACAATAAAAAACAACAACGAGGGCAACAAAAGGGAAAATAAATAAATATAAAAAAATTGAAAAAGAATGAAAGAGTGAGCTATTCTTCTGGGTAGAGAAAGCATTACAGAAATAACATTGTGCTTCTTATATTTATGAATTTTCCCTTTTGTTGCCCTTGTTTTTCATTGTTGTTATAGTTATTATTGTAGTTGTTATTGATATTGTTGTTGGATAGGACAGAGAGAAATGGAGAGAGGAGGGGAAGACAGAGAGGGGGAGAGAAAGATAGACACCTGTAGACCTGCTTCACCGCCTGTGAAGTGACTCCCCTGCAGGTGGGAAGCTGGGGGCTCAAACCGGGATCCTTATGCCGGTCCTTATGCTTTGTGCCACCTGCGCTTATCCTGCTGTGCTACCACCCGACTCCTAACATTGTGCTTCTTAAGAGCATGCTCAGTGGTCCTGCAAACATGATCCTTGTTTGGGAAGAGCAACTCTGGTGGGGAAAACACTTACCCCCAAGTCCCCAGGGCAGAGATGGGAACGCAAAGGGACTGTGACCTAGGAAGGACCCCATGCACTGGAAAGCCAGGGAGACCTTTCAGTAAAAGGAGAATTTATCAGGCACCAGGCAGTGGTATATCTAGATGAGCACACATTACCATGTGCAGGCACCTGAGTTCAAGCCCTCTGCAAGTAGAAAGTTTCGCCACCAGTGTCTCTGCTTTTCAGAGGT
Source organism: Erinaceus europaeus (assembly GCF_950295315.1). Taxonomy (NCBI): domain Eukaryota; kingdom Metazoa; phylum Chordata; class Mammalia; order Eulipotyphla; family Erinaceidae; genus Erinaceus; species Erinaceus europaeus. Next base: position 74,651,950 of record NC_080162.1, on the reverse strand, counting down.
CTCTCTCTCTCTCTCTTTTTAATTTTACCAGAGCACTGCTCAGCTCTGGCTTATGGTGGTATGGGGGATTGAACCTGGGACTTTGGAGCCTCAGGCCTGTGAGTCTCTTTACATAATCATTATGCTATCTACCCCTGCCCTATCTCCCTCTCTCTATCTCACTATACCTTCTCAATTTCTCTGCCCTATCAAACAAAACAAAATATTTTTTAAAAGGAGTCCTTATCCCAGCTGAGATGGAAAAAGGAGAAAAGATGGGAGATGATGTTTTTGAGTCTTGGCATTGGCATACCTGGCCTGTATACTGGAGACAATTGCCACACAGAACTATAAAAGCTTCTAAGTCTGATAATATAAAGTGTAGGTGAGGCTATGGGAAAGCATAAACTTTCATCCACTGTTGGCGAGTGTGTAAACTAGTATGATCACTTGCGAGCTCAGTTTAGTAATATTGAGTAAAAGTGAATATTTGAACACCATATGACCCAACAATTCACTCCCACAGACATATTCTGAAAGCCTTGCAGACAAGGTGCCAAGAACATGGGCAAGAACATGGCAATTGTCTCTACAGCAGCAACAAATGGAAAATTATTCATTTGTCCACAATAGAACAGAGCAATAAATGGAAGCAAACTAGTATACAACAGTGAATAGGAATGGGCTAGACACACACACACACACACACACACACACACACACACACACACACACACATTCTGCTGTATATATAGGACAGCATTTAGTGAAAATGAAGAATGATTTTCTTGTGGAAAATAATCACACTTAGGATGCCAATGCATTTCTTTTTTTAAATGTTTATTTATTCCCTTCTGTTGCCCTTGTTGTTTTATTGTTGTAGTTATTGTCATTGTTATTGATGTTGTTGTTGTTGGACAGGACAGAGAAATGGAGAAAGGAGGGGAAGACAGAGAGGGGGAGAGAAAGATAAGACACCTGCAGATCTGCTTCACCACTTGTAAAGGACTCCCATGCTGGCGGGGAGCCTGGTGCTGGAACCAGGATTCTTAACACTGGTCCTTTGGCGTTGCACCATCTGCGCTTAACCCACTGTGCTACCGTCCGACTTCTGCCAATGCATTACTATACAGTAAAAGATAAGAGAATAGTGACCTGGGAGTAAACATGCCCAAGTCATGATGCTCGTTTAGGGTGGGGTGTGGGTGAGAAGAATGGCAAATAGTGTTGGACAAAAGGGAAAGTGCCACTAGTGTATGGCCTGCACAGACGGTTAAGTTGTTCTTCTTTTTTTTTAATTTCCTTTAAAATTTTTTTTTGTATTTATTTATTTATTTTCCATTTTGTTGCCCTCGTTTTTTATTCTTGTTGTAGTTATTGTTGTTGTTATTTATGTCGTTGTTAGATAGGACAGTGAGAAATGGATAGAGGAGGGAAGACAGAGAGGGGGAGAGAAAGACACTTGTAGACCTGCTTCACCGCCTGTGAAGCGACTGCCCTGAAGGTGGGGAGTGGGGGCTCGATACAGTAGGATCTTTACTCCAGTCCTTGTGCTTTGCGCCACCTGCGCTTAACCCGCTGCGCTACCGCCCGACCCCCAAGTTCTTCTTTTAAAGATGGGAGAGGATTGGCTGGGGAATCAGCTTAATGGTTGTTCATTCAACTCGCATGCCTGGTGCTCTGATGTCCCAGGCTCAGCCCCAGGCACCACCATAACCAGAGCTGAGCAATGCTCTGGTAATAAACAGGGAGCAAATATAGCAAACTGTTGGCAGTTAACTAAGGGAATGGGAAGGGTGAGAATGTGTTATCGCTAAAATCAAATTAGACATTCTCACAAAAGTAAGCAAGCAATGAGGAAATCCTTGTTTAGAGCTGAGAGGCCACTGTAGTGAGGGGCTAGAGGTAAGGGTCTCAGGAGGCTCAGGAGAGTGTAAGGAATGAGGGGCAGGGGGGCTTGGCAAGTGGGCCCCAGGGAGGCGCGCCTCGCAGCCTTTTGCCCAGGCAGCCTGATGTAGACAGTTTGGGTTTATTAGGGTCGGGAGGTGCCCGGCACCCCGGATTTTGTTCTGGGCGCGCTCAGTCTGAAAGGCATTCCCGGGCATGGGGGCATGGTGCCCCGCCCCTCAAGCCGCCGGGCGCCGGACTCGCCTCGCCAGGCAGATGGGCCGACGGCTTCCCGCGCTCGAACCGTGGGAACCGAGCTCCGCTGGCGGGGGCGAGGGCTCGGGAACCGCCCCGGGGGAGCCGCGCGCAGATGGGGTGGGGGCCGGGGGCGGCAGCAGATGGGTGCGAGGCCGGCCTGGGGCCGGGCGACAAAGGCTAAGGGCAGATGTTCGCAGCCAGATGTTCACGGAGGGGGGAGCCTGGGAAAACCCGGCTTGCTTCCCGCCACCTCCCCCTGCGGCTGCTTAGGCCGCTGCAAGGAAGGTTCTTCCTCCTCCAGGGGCCAATGGGAAGAGGCAACCCAGGGCAGGGCAGGGCTCAGGAACTTCTCTGGTGGCAGTCTTTTACCTCTAGCTGCCCCTCTCACCACTAGCCACCCCTCCCCCTTCCTTCCCAAGTCAGAGCCCTGGCGCCATTTGGGAGGTCCTTTGGTAATGGAAGAAGGGTGGGTGATGTGGTATCCCTCCCTCTCTCTTAGTTAAAAAAAAAAAAAAGGTGACCGAGGGCAAGGCCTGGATTCCCCACCCCCATCCCCACCCCCAAAGAAAGGAAGAAGGAAAATAAAGAAGACACCCTAGGAATCAACCCCGACTCCCAGTATCAGTACTGTATCCTGTGTGAGGTGACAGCACTCACCATTGGTCACATTACCCTCCCCCCCACCTCCATCATTAGAGCATAGGCAATGCTGACTGACATTCACGAAGCACTATCAGATCCTTAAACCATCACTTTATTTCATTTCTAGACCATTAGGTGCAGAAGGAGCTCTAAGCACCACTTCCAACCGAAGAATAATGAACACAGAATATTGAATTATAAATGACTTGGCTAAGGTCACAGCAAACCTCAAGATTAAAGTTGGAATGAGGATCCTGCATCTTTTTCCCCACACTGTCTTTGCTTCCTGTGTGCAAAGTGCTTTACAACCTCAGTCCTTCACTTAGTCTGTGAAGGTGTGCAAACACTCTAGTGCAGGCCTTGCTCTGGGCCAGATGTGGGCTATTACAGCAGAGAACAGAGAGAGACCCTAATCCTGTGGTGTTTATATCTGGCAGAAGAGGGCACACAATGAACAGGGCAAGTTTAATATGTACAACCTCTTCTGGTGATAAATATCATGGAGAAAACTATCAGGAAAGAAGGCAACAAGGAGGGTTGAGGTGGATTTTTTAAAAAATATTTATTTATTCCCTTTTGTTGCCCTTGTTGTTTTATTGTTGTAGTTATTGTTGTTGTCATTGTTGTTGGATAGGACACAGAGAAGTGGAGAGAGGAGGGGAAGACAGAGAGGGGGAGAAAAAGATAGACACCTGCAGACCACTTGTGAAGTGTCTCCCCTGCAGGTGGGGGGGGGAGAGTTGTACCGGGATTCTTACGCTGGTCCTTGTGCTTTGCACCACCTGTGCTTAAGCTGCTGCGCTACTGTCCGACTTCTTATGGATTGTATTTTTTTTTAAAGATTTTATTTATTTATTCATGAGAAAGACAGGAGGAGAGAAAGAACCAGACATCACTCTGGCACATGTGCTGCCAGGGATTGATCTCAGGACCTCATACTTGAGAGTCCAGTGCTTTATCCACTGTGCCACCTCATGGACCACTGGATTGTATTTTTAAAAGGTGGGGTTGGAGTAGTATGGAGGTTCGTAAAGGCCTCTATGAAAAGGTGTTACATGAATTACAAATATGTTCTCACACCTTCTTTTGCTATTAAGGGAAAGCACTCCAGGCAGAAGACACAGCCTATGCAAAAGTCCTGAGGCAGAAAAGTGCCTGGTGTATGTAAAAAGTCATTCTGGGGTTGGGGAGACAGATAGTGGTTATGCAAAAGACTCTCATGAGGGAGCCAGGCGGTAGAGTAACGGGTTAAGTGCACGTGACTGCAAAGCACAAGGACTGGCTTAAGGAACCTGGTTCGAGTCCCCCACTCTCCACCTGCAGGGAGGTCACTTCACAGGCGGTGAAGCAGGTCTGCAGGTGTCTATCTTTCTCTCCCCCCTCTCCATTTCTTTCTGTCCTATCCAACAATGACGACAACAAGAATAACTACAACAATAAAAATAACAAGGGCAACAAAAGGAAATAAATATAAAAAAAAAAACTCTCATGAACCTAAGGCTCTGAAGTCCCAGGTTCAATCCCTAGTACTACTATAAACCTGAGCTGAGCAGTGCTCTGGCATTTCTCTCTGTATGTCTTTTTCTTTAAAAAATGTTTTTATCTTTTATTTATTTATTGGATAGAGACAGCCAGAAATGGAGAGGGAAGGGGTGATAGGAAGAGAGACAGAGAGAGACACCTGCAGCCCTGCTTCACCACTAGCAAAGTTTTCTCTTTGCAGGTGGGGACTGGGGGCTCAAACCCGGGTCCTTGAGCACTATAACATGTATGCTCAACCAGGTATGCCACCACCCTGACCCTATATGTCTTTTTCTCATTAAAGGAATATATATATAGTGGTTCGGGAGGTGGCATAGTGGACTCTGAAGCATGAGGTCCCGAGTTCAATCCCTGGCAGCACATGTACCAGAGTAATGTCTGGTTCTTTCTCTCTCTCCTCCCATCTCCCTCATTAATAAATAAATAAAATCTTTAAAAAAAGGAATATATATATATATATATATATATATATATATATTTTTTTTTTTTTTTTTTTTTTACCAGAGCACTGTTCAGCTCTGGCTTATGGTGGCACGGGGGATTGAACCTGGGACTTTGGAACCTCAGGCATGAGAGTCTGTTTGTATAACCATTATGCTATCTACCCTCCGCCATATATATATTTACATATTTTATATTATTTATTTATTTCCCCTTTTGTTGCCCTTGTTTTTTTATTGTTGTTGTAGTTATTATTATAGTTGTTATTGATGTCGTTGTTGTTGGGTAGAACAGAGAGAAATGGAGAGAGATGGGGAAGACAGAGAGGGGAGAGAAAGATAGACACCTGCAGACCTGCTTCACCGCTTGTGAAGCTACTCCCCTGCAGGTGGGGAGCTGGGAGCTCGACCAGGATACTTACGCCGGTCCTTGCACTTTGTGCCACCTGTGCTTAACCTGCTGCGCTACTGCCCGACTCCTTATATATGTTTTAAAAAGAGTCAGTTTGCCTTTAGCAGAGTTGAATAAGGAGGAACTGCTGGCAAGTAAGGCTAAGGAATTATGGGGATGGGGCATGATAGGGGGTACAGATGGATCACATAGGTCCATGTAGGTTACAGGGAGCAATTTGACTTTTTCCTTAGTGAAACATAAGAGAATATTTAGAACAGAAGACTTTGATCTGTTTCTTTGTGCTGAGTCTCTGATCCCCAATGTATGTGAGACTTGACGTCCTCCCCATCTTGGGTTGTACATCTCTACATCAACAATGATTTAGTTCAGAGGTATTTTTGTTTTTGTGTTTTTTCCCACCTTTGAGATTTGTGAGTGGGTTCAAAGTTGGTGAATTTGGGGAGAAAGGATTCACAACTTCTAACACACTGCCAAAAGGAAAGGAATTTAAATAGTCATAATAGTCATGTTCATACCAGAACCATTTGGAGCCAACTTGAATATTCTCAAAAGGTGAATCATTAGAGACTATGAACTATCACGTGGCCCTTGGAATTCATGAGACAGCAATTCACTTTCAGAAGTTTATACTATGAGTATATTCCATAGTGTGTAGAGGAGGAACAGTCAGTTGGGGGAAAAAACTGTCTATCTCCATCTCTAGGGAATTGGGAGTAGAGGATTTTTTTTAAACTTTATTTTATTTTTTTATTTTTTAAATTATATTTATTTATTTACTGGATAGAGACAGCCAGAAATCGAGAGGGAAGAGGAGAGAGCAAGAGAGACAGAGAGACACCTGCAGCCCTGTTTTACCACTCATGAAGCTTCCCACCTTCAAGTGGGGACCAGGGGCTTCAACCCAGGACCTTGTGCACTGTAATGTGTGTACTTAACCAGGTGCACTACCACCTGGCCCCGAGGATTTTTTTTTTTTAATCCAGGGCTTTACACATGTATGATTTTACTATTCCAGGCCACCTTTTCATTCAGATGTATCAGATGTAGAGAAAGAGAAGTGGAGAGAGAGTAAAGTACTGAAGCCTCTTCTATTACCATATTGCCTCCTATGTGGTGCTTAAGCTCAAATCTGGCTAGCATACAGGCACCCTAACCAGTGAGCTATCTCAAATAAAAGAGGTTCTCAGGGAGATAGCATATGGCTATGCAAGATGACTTTCATGCCCGTGGCTCTGAGATCCCAGGTTCAAATCCCTTCACTACAAGCCACAGCTAAGTAGTGATCTAGCTATAATAATCAAATAAACAATTAAAATAAATAATTAGGGGCTGGGGAGATAGCATAAAGGTTATGAAAAAAAAGACCAAAGGCGCCAGGTTCAAGCCCAAGCACCACCATAAGCTAGAGTTAAGCAGCGCTCTTAGAAAAAGAAGAAGAAAATGAATCAAGTAAAAGTGGTTCTGTTCATACAACGGAATACAGAGAGTTGTAAAGAACAGTGCGGAGTGACCTGGCTGGTGACACAGTGGATAAAAGGTTAAACTCTCAAGCTTGAGGTTCTAGATTCAATCCTTGGCATTGCATGTGCCAGAGTAATAGAGTGATGTTCTGGTGTTCTCTCTTTCTCCCTCTCCCTTCTCCTTCTCATAAATAAATAAAGAAATCAAAAGAAACAAAGGAAGGAAGGAAGGTAGAAGCAGGATTAGAGGTATAGCTCACCTGGGAGAGTGCCTGCTTTGCCACAGACATGACTAGGTTTGAGTTTCCAGGATAACTGAGACTGTTAAAGCACTGAGGAAAACTTTGCTCTATCTCTCTCTTACTTTAACATATACATATATATATATGTATATATATTATTGAATAGAGACAGAGAGAAATTGATAGGGGAGGAGGAGAGAGAGAGAGAGACAGAGAGCCACCTGCATCCCTGCTTCACCATTCATGAAGCTTCCCCCTTGCCAGTGGGGAGCAGGGGCTTGAACTTGGGTCCTGTGCACTGTCATGTGAGCACTTAGTCAGGTGTGCCACTGCCTGACCCTGAGTCTCTCCCTTACTATATGAAAAGGTTGACCTAGAATGATGAAGACACCAGTGATAATATTAATGTATGTATGTATGCATATTGTAGTATATATAATTTTTGTTTATAAACAGATGATATGGAAATTGCCTTTATTCTAATATTGGAAAGTCTTTTTTTTTTATTGAGGGGGCTAATGCTTGACAGTGCAGTCACTGACTCATGTGTACAATTTCATTATGTACCAGTCCCCCAAAGTTCTCTTCCTTTCCTCCCTCTCTTCCCCTCTCCATAGTCCTTTGCTTTGGTGGAATATACCGATAAGGTATATTGTTAAGTGAGTAAAACAAAACTTGTAGAGTAATATACATATAATAATTTAACATTTGTGTTTACAGTGAAGAAAAAGAAAAGGGAAATGAATATAGGGGCTGGGTGGTGATACACCTGGTTGAGCACACATGTTACAATGCACAAGGACCTGAGTTTAAGCCTCAGGTCCCACCTGCAGGAGGAATACTTTGCATGTGGTTAAGCAGTTCTGCAGGTGTCTTTGTGTCTCTCCCTCCCTATCATCCCCTTCCCTCTCGATTTCTGTCTGTCTCTATCCAGCAAAGAAATAAAGATAATAAAAAAGAAAAACTAAAAAATATATGCTTTTAGTTTACCAGAAAGCTAGATTTCCCCCTTTTGTTGCCCTTGTTGTTTTATCGTTGTTGTTATTGCTGTCGTTGTTGTTGGATAGGACAGAGAGATGGAGAGAGGAGGGGAAGACAGACAGACAGAGAGAGAGAGGGAGGGAGATAGACCTGCTTCACCGCTTGTGAAGTGACCTCCCTGCAGGTGGGGAGCCGGGGACTCGAACCGGGATCCTTATGCAGATCCTTATGTGGGTCCTTGTGCTTTGCACCACGTGCACTTAGCCTGCCTGGCCTCCTATAAAGCTAGATTTTTATTAGCAAGCACAATCATGGATCTAGATGGAAAGGGGAGATACTTGTACTTTAAAAATGTGTACCATTTCTCTCTGTCCTATCCAACAACAACAACAGCAACAACAATGACAATGATAAACAACAAGGGCAACAAAAGGGGAAACAATAAAAAAAATAAAAATAAAATAATTTTTTAAATGTATGCCATGGGGCGGGTGAAACAGCTCATTTGGAAGTATGTTGTTTTGTTCTGTGAATGACTTAGGTTTGAGCTCAGCTTCTACTGCATCGAAGGAAGCTTCAATGCTGTGGTATCTTTCACTCTCTCTTTGCCTTCTCTGTCTCTATTTAAAAAAAGGGAAAAAAAATAAAAGAAGCAGCTTTAGTGCTATAGTTATTCACTTAGTCTCTCTCTGGTTCGCTGCCAATAAATAAATAAATAAATAATACATCTTTAAAAAATGCGTGCCATTAACATATATTCCTATTAAAAAATAGACTTAAACTAAAACTAAAATAGAAAGAAGTCTGGGCCCAGAAAAGAGGAAGGGGGAATGCTATGTCTTGGGGGGTTTTTAGACTATGGTTGGATAGTTTGGCAACATCTGCAAATAAAGACAGACTCAGCTGACCTCAGGATCAGCCTGAGCATTGCTCATATTCAAAGCCACCTGGATGGGGGTTGGAGGTAGTGACAGCCTAGTCTGTGATCTGGGGACTCAGAGATTGATTTTTTTTTTTTTTTGCCTCCAGGGTTATAGCTGGGGCCTGGTGCCTGCACCAGGAATCCACTGCTCCTGGAGGCTATTTTTTCCCCTTTTGTTGCCTTTGTTGTTTTATTGTTGTGGTGGTTATTATTGTTGTTGTATAGGACAGAGAAATCTAGAGAGGAGGGGGAGATAGAAAGGGGGAGAGAGAGGTAGACACCTGCAGACCTGTTTCACCATCCGTGAAGCGATCCCCTGCAGGTGGGGAGCCGGGGGCTCGAACCAGGATCCTTATGCTGGTCCTTGCGTTTTGCTCCATGTGCGCTTAACCCACTGTGCTACTGCCTGACCCCCAAAGCAATTGATTTTTATATTTGTAGATTTGTATAACCATCACCACAATTAATGTGAGAGCATCTTTTTCCCTTCAGAAGAAATCCTGAGGGGTGGGGGTAGATAGCATAATGGTTATACAAAGTGACTTTCATGTCTGAGACTCCAAAGTCACAGGTTCAATCCCCTGCACCATCATAACCCAGAGTTGAGCAGTGCTCTGGTAAAACAAACAAACAAACACCCAGAGCAATAAAACCTCAGCTTCCTTCAATGCAGTGGAGGCCAGGCTCGGACTTGGCTTGTGCACATGGCAAAGCAGCACACTATCCAAGTGAGCTATTTCACCAGCAATTCTGATTTTCTTTCACTTGCTATGATTGGTAAGTTTTCTTCTCTTGGAGGAGGCCTGATGTGAATGCTTCTTGTAGCCTCTGTTAAATTATCACAAGATGGAATTATGCATTTATTTGGGTGATCCTTTATTCTTGAATACTCTGGTTCCTAAAGGGTGTAAACTAAGTAAGAATAAGGACTCTAGTGTTACTTGGTTAAAGAGCAAACACTATGGGAGAAGTCTGACAGCAGCCAAGATCTAGTGTCCCACATAGAGCAGATGCTTAATAGAATGTAAAAAAAAAGGGGGGAGGGAGTCGGGTGGTATCGCAGCAGGTTAAGTGCAAGTGGTGCAAAGGACCGGTGGAAGTAACCAGGTTTGAGCAGCCGGCTCCCCACCTGCAGGGGAGTCGCTTCACAGGCAATGAAACAGGTCTGCAGGTGTCTATCTTTCTCTCCTCCTCTGTCTCCCCCTCCTCTCTCCATTTCTCTCTGTCCTATCCAACAACGACATCAATAACAACAACAATAAAACAAGAACAACAAAAGGGAATAAATAAATATTTTTAAAAAAGAATGTAAAGGTGAGTAAGCAGACTCCAAGACCCAGAGGAGATCTGTTTCATTTCTCAACTATCTCATTCACTCAGTTGTTCATTCACTGGGAGTTGGCACAAATGTGGATAAAATGTTGGACTCTCAAGCATGAAGTCTCAAGTTAAATCCCTTCATTGCATGTGCTAAAGGGATGCTCTGTCTTTGTCTTTCTTTCCTCCATTCTTTTTCTTTCTTTCTTTTAAAAAAATATTTATTCCCTTTTGTTGCCCTTGTTGTTTTATTGTTGTTGTTGATGTCGCTGTTGTTGGATAGGACAGAGAGAAATGGAGAGAGGAGGGGAAGACAGAAATGGGGAGAGAAAGATAGACACCTGTAGACTTACTTCACTGCTTGTGAAGCGACTCCCCTGCAGGTGGGGAGCCGGGGGCTGGAACTGGGATCTTTACACCAGTCCATTAACGCTTTGCACCACCTGTGCTTAACCCGATGCACTACCGCCCAACTCCCTTTCTCCTCCTCCTCCTCCTTCTCTTCTTCTTCTTATCCTTGTTGTTGTTCTTCTTCTTTTTCTTCTTCTCCTTTCTCCCTTCTCCTTCTCCTTCTTCTCCTTGTTGTTGTCCTTCTCCTCCTCCTCCTCCTCCTCCTCCTCCTCCCCCTCCCCTCCCCTCCCCCTCCCCCTCCTCCTCCTTCTTCTTCTTTTGCCTCCAGGGTTATTGCTGGGGCTTGGTCCCTACACCAACCAGGAACCCACTGCTCCTGGAGGCTATTTTTTCCCCTTTTGTTGCCCTTGTTGTTTTATTGTTGTTGTGGTAATTATTGTTATTGCTGTTGGGTAGGACAGAGAGAAATCAAGAGAGGAGGGGCGACAGAGAGGGGGAGAGAAAGATAGACACCTGCAGACCTGCTTCACTGCTTATGGTCCTTACCCTGGTCCTTGTGCTTTGCGCCATTTGCTTTTACCCCGCTGTGCTATCGCCCGACTCCCTCCTCCATTGTTTTTCATTAATACATAACTTGCAGCAGGCTTTGTGCATGTGATTCCAGCTCCTGGTTAAGTTCTTCATTCCTTTTGTCTCAAGTACAGAGAGAGGGAGAAAGACACAGAAAGTAGAGAAACCACAGCACTGCTCCAAAGTCCACAGAACTTCCCCTGGTGCCATGGTGCTCAGATATGGTGCTGGGGTTTAAACTCAAGTTCTTGTGCTTATTTGTATCAGGTGAACTATCTCCTAGCCTTTCAACTGTTAGTTATAAACACTTACTGTTTGACACACTCTGGTCAACTCCCGGTGAGATAGAAATGAGTAACACTGAAGCCTCTTTCCTTTCCTGAGAAGTGGCACAGCATGTAAAATGCCAGAACTGCAGGCATGAGGTCCAGAGTTTGATTCTCAGCACCACATATGCCAGTGATGTTATGATTCTCTCTCATACATAATTCTTTATGATCATGGTATTGCCAGGTAGGTATTAAATAAATAACTGTATAAAAAGTAATTGTGATAATCATAGTAACAATGACCGGTGTGATGGTTAAAATTTCAGGCTCTGAGGTGTGGCAAAACCAGTTCAAACCATGGCTCTGCTGCTTTGGGTCTGTAGTACATTGGCAATACAGAAAATCTTCCTGGGCCACAGGTCTGTTTGTCACACTCTGGTCAGCTCTTCTTCTGGCTTTCCTCCCTTCCTTCCTCTTTCTATTTCTTTTCTTCTTTCCCTTTCTCCTTCTCCTCCTCCATCCCTTTCCCTTTCCTCTCCTTCTCCTTCCTATTCTTCCTCTCTTACTCCCTCTCCCTCTCTTTTTCTTTTTCTTTTTTTCTTTTTTTTTTTTTTTACCAGAGCATTGCTCATCTCTTGCTCATGGTGACAGGGATTCTCAATGGGAGAATCTTTTCTTCTGCAGTGGGACTCAAGCAAGGACATCCTAGAGGACTATGGTGCAGGTGCATGGTGACTGTGGTGCTCTGAGCTCTACCCTGACTGGTCTAGGAGAAACAGCTATGGTTACTGTGGGTTTATCACTGGACCTCACTCTCCATTTGCCCTCATCCAGTTCCTTGAGCCTGTCACCATCAATCCTGCTGGAGTTCTCTCAGTCATTGCTGTGGTTCAGGTCACATTTTACAGATGAAAAAACTGAGGGTGCAGAGTGATAGGTTGAGGAATGAAGGACCTGCTCTGTCAGGGTCTGACTCCCAAGATCAGGGGGCAAATGGGGCCGGAGACTGGGAGGAAGGAACCTTCTCATCCCTCTCCCTCCTTTCCCTGGGAAAATTCAACAGGTGGTGGGGCCCTAGGCAGTGGGGGCCATTGTGTGGGGACCTGGAAGGGTTGGAGGGCTCAGTGTGTGTCTGGGAGAAGATGGATGCCTTCATTATCATGTGAATCCTGGGAAACTACTGCCTGGCTGGGTGGTGGGTGGGCGTGAGTCAGGCTGGGGGGCTTGGTATTCTCAGGCCTGGACCACACAGCAGCTGGGAAGAGGTCTCTGTGGAATCCTGAGGGCCCATTTTTAAAAAAAGATAATGGGATTTTTCCTCTTGTTTAATTTCTTGTTTTAGGCCATCTCCATCCTCTGAGGTTTAAAGGGGACACAGATTGCAAACAAAAAGATTTTTTTCAAAGGAAGAAAAAACCTTTTTCCCTCCGCCTCTCAGTTGCAACTTTCCCACCAACTGCACTGCACATTTGGGCCAGAACAGTTAAAGCTGAGCCTTTCACAGCATGTGTGCAAATCAGCGTCTCTGTGGGAACATTTCCCAGCAGCACTGCTCCTTGAATGGCTTTCATTCATGTAAAATATGTCCTAGGTGAATCCAGGGTGATTAGCAAACAGTTGCTGAGCAAATTGGGAGAAACCAATTTTAGGTTTAAAAACAAATGTGTGGGGACCCAGTGGTGGCATGCCCAGACCCAGTTGAGAACACATTACCATGTATAAGGACCCTGGGGCTAGCCCTGGCTCCTTACCTGCAGGGAGGAAGTTTCTTAAGTGGTGAAGCAGGTCTGTAGGCATCTTTCTTTCTTTCTTTCTCCCTCTCTAGGTCCTCTTCCCCTCTCAATTTATCTCTATCCTATAAAAAAAAAAATAGAAAGATAAGAAAAAAAAAAGATAAAGGAAAAAATGGCCACCAGGAGTGGTAGATGTATAGTGCCTGCACTGATGCCCAGCAATAACCCTGGTGACAATAAAACAAAGGTGTGTGGGGAGAAGTAAAGACGCCATCAACGTGGCTGTATCTAGATTGGAAAGGAGTGGACAACATTTGGGAAGGGTGTAGGCGGTGGAGAGAGAATAGTAGTTATCAGGGTAACCATGCTAATCAGTGAGCATCACCCATTTGCAGGTGAAGAAAGTGAGGTTTCCAGTGAGATAGCTAAGCCTGCAGTCCGACATTCAAATCCTATCCTCGAATCGCAGTCTGTGCTCTTCATGAAGCCTGAATAGAGACTGTGGGATAGTACAAGAGACCAGGAGGTTAAGGGGGAAACCAGGTTAAGCACAGGAGACCTGGAACACCCGCAAACACCCACCGACAGAAAGAAGGCAGAACAGCATACATTCACAAAAGGCTTTTCAAAAGCCCCTTTATACACCCAACTATTTCCAGCCACACGAAGAAATCTAACCCCTACCACTCCCTGCCTGACACATCAGGACATCTGCTCACAAATACTCTTTTTAAAAATATTTATTTATTTCCCCTTTTGTTGCCCTTGTTTTTTTTTTAATTGTTGTAGTTATTATTGTTGTTGTTATTGATGTCATTGTTGTTGGATAGGGCAGAGAGAAATGGAGAGAGGAGGAGAAGACAGAGAGGGGGAGAGAAAGAGAGACACAGGCAGAACTGCTTTACCGCTTGTGAAGCGACTCCCTTGCAGGTGTGGAGCTGGGGGCTCGAACTGAGACCCTTACGCCCGCAGGTCCTTGCGCTTTGCACCATGTGCACTTAACCCTCTGCACTACCGCCTGACCCCCTATCACAAACATTCTTAAATGCCCAAGATAGATGTTTTCACAAACACAACCAGTTTGAAGTAAATCTACAGAGGTGGCCTGTGTAAGATTTCCACACTTACATTTACCTATACTTGTGAAACCCAAACACTCAGATACTCATAGAATACACACTTCCCCTCTCTCTCTTTCTCCCTCTCATAATCCACACAGTGGTATCTGGTTCTCCAGTCTCAGGTCCTTGGGTTTTCTCTACCCCTCTCTGTACAGCACCCCCACCTGTGTCCCACTAACTAGACTCCAGGGGACTTAGAAGGGGTGACAATTAGCTTTCTGCACTAGAACAGTTGCCTACTGGTGGGAGGCAGACATGTGGCTGCCTAGAATGCACATCCAAGGGGCCAAGCCTTATCTAGATTTCTTTTTCTCCCACTCTCCTTCCTGTGGCAGAGAACTGAGCCACTTTACAGCTTTGAAGGGGGGAAAAAGGTCCATCATGGACCCCAGTGGATCCCAGGATCCATGCACGGTCCTGCTTTCCCAGGCAGATGGCCTATGTGTCTCACCTAGTCTGTATTAAAATGGCAAAGAGGCTGGATGCTGTCTGTGCATTAGAAGAGATGACAGCTGACCACAGTGGGGCGGGGAAAGTTATTAATTATGGGAACAAAATAGATGTTAAAGTTAAAATCCCTGATATGATTTCCACTATGATATACCAGAAGCATAAAAAGAAAATAAATCTAGTGTGAGCAATACTAATATCTGACTGGCAATAATGATGCATTGTTTTATCTTTCCATTTCTTTTTTTTTCTGATGATGCTGGGACCTAAAGCAAGTGCAGTTCCACTGTTCCCAGGTTGATTTTTCTTTCTTCTTCTTCTTCTTTTTTTTTTTAAATTTTTTAACTAGAGCACTGTTCAGCTCTGGCTTATGGTGATGTGGGGGATTGAACCTGGGACTTTGGAACCTCAGGCATGCGTGTCTGTTTGCATAACCATTATGCTATCTACCCTCTGACCATTAAAAACTTTTTAAAAACATTTATTTATTTATTTTCCCCTTTTGTTGCCCTTATTGTTTATTATTGTTATTATTGATGTCGTCGTTAGGACAGAGAGAAATGGAGAGAGGAGGGGAAGGCAGAGAGGGGGAGAGAAAGACAGACACCTGCAGAACTGCTTCACTGCCTGTGAAGCGACTCCCCTGCAGGTGGGGAACTGGGGGCTTGAACCGGAATCCTTACACTGGTCCTTGTGCTTCACGCCATATGCACTTAACTCGCTGCACTACTGCCCGACTCCTGATTTTTCATTCTTTTTATGCAGATAGGTAGTGACACAAAGATACACTGTAGCATCACTCTGCTATCTGTGGAGTTTCTTTTGGTATTCCCATGTGTGTTTGAGATCCAACCCAGGACCTCATACATGGTAATTTTCTACTAAGTACTTCTAAAATGGGACACCAAATAGAAAAGCATAAATTTTGCCAATTTCACTTGTGCAAATAAATATTTAATGACATGAAAAATGACAGGGGGTTGGCCTCCTGTGAACCCAGAGCTTATAATGTCTCATGATTATTATTATTTTATTTATTTAGTTATTTCCTTTTCTTGCCCTTGTTGTATTTATTTATTTATTTATTTATTTATGAGAAACATAGGAGGAGAGAGAGCCAGACATCACTCTGGTGCATGTGCTGCCGGGGACTGAACTCAGGACCTCATGCTTGAGAGTCCGATGCTTTATCCACTGCGCCACCTCCTGGACCACATGATTATTTTTTTTTTAAAAAATTTTATTTATTTCCTTTTGTTGCCCTTCTTATGGTTATTATTGTTGTTATTGATGTCGTTGTTGTTGGATAGGACAGAGAGAAATGGAGAGAGAAGGGGAAGACAGAGAGGGGGAGAGAAAGATAGACACCTGCACACCTACTTCACCGCCTGTGAAGCAACTCCCCTGCAAGTGGGGAGCCATGGGCACGAACCAGGACTGTTAAGCCGGACTTTGCGCTTTGAGTCACCTGTGCTAAACCCACTGCGCTACCTCCCGACTCCCTGTCTCATGATTCTTAATGGACAAGTTCCTTCTCTGTAATTCCCACCCCCAACCTATGCAATGGAAACAAGACAAGAATGATATACCATAGATGTAATGCACACAAACTTTTGGAATGGTGGTAGGCACAGTTAGTGTTTAACAATGACAGCAGCAGCAGCTGTTATTTATTTATTTATTTATTTTAAAAGACTTTATTTATTTATGAGAAAGAGGAGGCGAGAGAAAGAACCAGACATCACTCTGGCACATGTGCTGCCGAGGATCGAACTTGGGACCTCATGCTTGAGAGTCCAAAGCCCTATCACTGGGCCACCTCCAGCACCACTGTTATTTATTTTTTTTGTAAAAGATTTATTTTATCCATTTCACAAGACACACACACACACACACACAGACACACACACACACACACACACACACAACCAGAGCACCACTTGGGCATATACAAAATCAGGGACTGAACTCAGGACTTCATGCTTATAAGTTTAGAATTCTGCCACTGTGCCACCTTCTGGGCCACAAGTTATTCAATCTGTGGGCAGTGTGAACAGGAACCTGTATGGGAGAATAATAACAACAGTTGCTGTGAACATGCCAGACTGATGCTCTTGCTCTCATGAAATAAAATACATTTTTGAAAAGATTAGGCACCTTGTGGGTACTTGAAGGGATAGATGTGCAAATGCCCTAGGATATCCATATGTACACAGATCTGTGCTTGTACAAGTGTGCGCCTTGTGTTCACTCAGTGTGTGGCTGCATGTGGCACGGTAGGAGGGGCATCAGGTATTTGCACATGTGCATGCAAACAGGGCTGAGGCCCTTGGCACTGAGACACCTCAGTGGAGAATGCCATTTCCATCTCATTTCTCTACCCCCAACACTCTCACACCATGGATTCTTTCAGCTCAAGGTTTCTGGGAATTGGGGCTTCTTCCTGGTATTAGACCATGGACACTGAAAGGTCTTAGAGACATTTTTAAGATTGGGAGCAGTGTCAGTTGAGCAATCCCCAAAGAAGAGGAAATTTGGTAAGTACTCTGCCATGCTGCTGAGGGGACATCTGGACAACCCTTGTTTCACCCTCTTGCCTGTTTTCAGTTGTTATCCCCATGGTCCTTGACTTTTTATCAATCAGAGCATCACCATTGCTGGCCTCAAGTCCCATCTGTGCTCCTAGTCTTATGCATTTCTCATGCTTAGAAAGAACTACATCTTTCAGAAACCTTCCTTGGCTCCCATGTGCCTCCTGATAAAGCCCAAAGTTCTTGGTCTGGTGTGTGGGATCTGCTCACCTTTCCTCATTTCTTGCTTTGTGAGACTTTGCTGTCTATAGACAGGGGATTAAGCAGCTTCTTCTCACCTATCTGCTTAATTTGGAGTCCATTACATTTTGCCATTTGTAGCCTGCTTGTGATCCTGAGCACATTTCAGGCCATCTGAGTTTTTTTCAGATGCTTCCTTTGATAGGTGGAAATACATAGTCTCCCTAGGGTTATATTTATGTTTATTTTCTCTCATTCTTCCTTTCTTTCTTCCTTTCTTTTTCAACTAGAGCACTGCTCAGCTCTGGCTTCTGGTGGTGCAGGGGATTGAACCTGGGACTTCAAGGCCTCAGGCATGTGGGTCTTTTTGCATAAACCATTATGCTATATCTCCCACCCTATGTTGTATTTTCACTTGCATTTGTTTTTGAAAATTTATGATTTAACATAATCAAAGTACAAAAAATACTTGTTACACATCTAATTTTTTCTCCAAGCCATCCAATTACTTTGTATTTTCATTGCCTTCAAATTTAAATATCTCTTTTTTACACTTAAAAAAAACAAAAAAGAAAAGATTTACTTACAAGAACTAGAGCATTACTCCAGTAGCTGACAATGGGAAGCGCACACAGCCCCGCCCCCGGGGCGGAGTCAGACAAAGCCCCGCCCCTCTCCCTTCCTGGCAGCCGGCGGGCCCCTTCCTGCCTGCGTCGCTGGGCGGCCGGCCCATCTGGCAGCCCCCACGGGGCGGCGCGGGGAGGCGGCCTAGACTCGCTGGAGCCAGGCGCCGGCCCCGGGCCCCCCAGCCCGCCTCGAGAGCCCAGGTGTGGCCGCGGCGGGTGGGGGTGGTGCTTTCCTTCCCGCTCGGCCCTTCCTGACGCACCCGGGGCAGGATGCAGCCTCCCCCGCCCCCCTACTCAACCGGCCTGGAGTCATAAGGTGGTGGGAGAGGGTGCGCAGGGAGCAGCAGGCCCGCCCCTGGTATACCCGCTCTTTGTAAGACCCCCGTCCCGTTTTGGTGGCATTCATTTGTAACAGGATAGTAGAACTCTGACCTGGGTCTCACAGGTTCTTGCATCCCCCCCCCCCCTTCCACCCCCAGTCCTAGTAGGACTGTGGAAGCGGGAGGCGCCTCTCCTGCCTTAGCTCAGGGAGAGTTGTATTCTGACCTGTTTCCCCAGCAATTTACCAGGTGCCCAATTCATACCTGGTGCCAGGGCCTGAGGGGACCTTTTTTAAAAAAAAATTTTTTTAAAAATTTATTTATGAAAAAGATAGGAAGCGAGAGAAAGAACCAGACATCACTCTGGCACATGCAGCCCTCATGTTTGAGAGTCCAAAGCTTTTTCACTGTACCACCTCCCAGACCACACTGAGAGGACATTTTAAGACTTTACTCCCATATCTTGAGGCGGTCCTGGGAAGGTCTTATCCACTTCATGGGTGGGTTGCCGTATCACTGTGGCTGCCAGTCCTAACCCATCAGTCAGACTAACTTCTCCAAGGAAATCCCTGAGAAAGGGGAGTTGGGATCCAGAAACCTGGTCTATTTCAAACAGCACATTATGGTCTTGAAAGCAAGGGAGCTCTGGGTTCAAACCCACCCAGGGTAGTCTTGCTTGCTGCCTTTACATGTAAAACTGAGTCTCTACCTCACAGGGTTGTTTTTAACTAGTAAATGTTAAACATACAGCATAATGCTACATACATATTAAATACAAACTAAGTATGTAGTGGGACCCTCAGCAGGCCTGGTCTTCCCCTGTGAGCCCCCTTCCCCCACTGTAGTCAAGGGGGACTGACAGCACAGAAACAGACCTAACTGATCAGGGGTAGAACTAGGGGCTTTTGGAGAAGTTTCCTAAGAATCCACCCCCTGGGGGGGTGTTGTTTGTGAGTTTGGCACTAGGCCCACCCAGGGCCCTGCCCAGCTACCCACCCCCGCCTCTCCAGAGTGCAGGCCCCAATTCGTGCCAGGACTGGTGCCATTTTTCCATGGGACTGTGGTGGTGGCAGTTCACATCTGGAGTCTAGACTCAGAGGCTCTGCGGGCCGGGTCTACCGCCTGGGCTGGGCCACCGCTGCCCACTGTTTGCTCAGCTGAAGCTGGTTAATTGGGATTAGAGTGGCCTCTGTGGTGCCGGCTGGCCGGGCGGGCCTTGAATGGCCGCTGCCGAGGTCTGTAGAACATCTGGCTGGGCCAGGATGGTCATTAGGTGGCAGGCGCCCGGCGCCACTGCCACCTCAGCCTCTGCCGGGGGCTGGTGGTGACTCAATGAGTTCTTTGTGGGTCCTGAGATGCAGAGCCAACCAAGTTGTGTGCCTGGGCTGCCTGCCCCATCCGCTGCCCTCAGAAGAGCCTTGTTTCAGGACCACATGGCCTTCCCTCTGAGGTGACTGAAGACAGCGGAGAGCTGAGCAGCTCATCTGGAAGAAGCCTTTGATGTCTATTCCTTTTTTTTTCCTGCAGAATACTAGGCCCAGAGAAGCTGAGTGGCTGGCTCCAAGGTGCCCAGCACATTCAGGCTTAGTGATCTGGAGAGATGCTGCACGATCCTTAGAGACTTCACTTGGAATCACTTAGAAATCACTTGGATCATTTGAGGTCAAATTCACATCTTATAGAATTCTTACAGAATCAAGCTAACTTGATTCACTGGTTTGCACAATGATGGTAAATCCTGGAATCTACAACCCTAGACAGTAAGAATTACGTGGAATCCTGTATTGAGGTACTTGATACATGTAACAATACCAGTGAGATTATTATACTTTTGAATATCTGTTCATACTTGTCTTTTAAAAATTTTTAATTATCTTTATTTATTGGATAGAGACAGTCAGAAATTGAGAGGGTAGGGGAAATAAGAGAGGGAGAAAAAGACACCTGCAACCCTGCTTCACCACTTGCAAAGCTTTCCTTCTGCAGGTGGGGACCAGGGGCTCGAACCCAGGTCCTTGTGCACTGTAACATGTGCACTCAACCAGGTGCGCCACCACCTCGTCTCCATACTTGTCTTTTAGCCACCTCCAAATGTTTGGAAGTTTCAGCCTCTGAACCTGGGTCGTGTGCAAAGGTGACCCCTGGGTTGGGAATTGTAGACCTGAGTTTCAGGCCACTGCCTACTCTCTCTTACTTTCTCCACCCATCTGACACAAGACGGATGAGGACGGTGCCCACTCTTTGCCTGGTCCACTGGCCAGTGATACTGGAGAAACCCTGACCTTGAGATCTCTAGGTCTTAGGCTTGGATGGCCTCTTAGAAGCATTAAGCCCTTGGGGCTAGGTGGTAGTGTACCTGGTCAAATGCACACAATACAGTGTGTAAGGACCCGGTTCAAAGCCCCTGGTCCCCACCTCAAGGGGGAAAGCTTCACAAGTGGTGAAGCTGGGCTGCAGGTCTCTGTCTCTCTCCCTCTCCCCTGTAAATTTCTGTCTCTATTATCAAATAATAATAAAGCACTGAGCCTAAGCCCTCTCCACCCTAGCCTCTCCAGGAGTCCTGGCTCATGTGCTGTGAAGAGGCCTCATTGTGGGGAGAAGGGTACTATACCAGGGTCTTTCTGGCCTTGTGCAATAGTCACTTTGGGAAGGGCCCTGGGGAATGCTGGCTCTTTGATCTGCAGGGCAACTCAGACTCCAGGTATTCTCTTGTTGAAGCCATATGGTCACTGAGATCAGATAAGTTGCTCCTGTCAGCCTGGGAATAAATCTAAGCCCTTCCCTAGGGCCATAAGGCCTGGCCTGTTTCTCTAGCTTTACAGATATTATCTGTTCCCTTGCTGAGTCACTTAGCATTTTGGTACTTTCCCCCCTGCTCTTGCTGGGGGTTGAGGAAGACACACTGAGCACCTGTCTAACATCCTTAGTGCCCCTAAGAGTTGGGAGGCAGGTGATGAAGAAAACAGGATGGCTGCGGTGAGGGAAGGGCTCATGAGTCCCCCCTGCTGGCTAGAGGGTGTCTTTGGGGTGCTGAACTGGTTGACTGGTCAGGCACTAGGTGGGCTTCACTCCTGAATGCGATGCCCTGAGTTCCCAAGAATGGACTTACAACAGTGTTTCTGGGTGGGAAGTTGAGACCTAATAAACCTAATACAAGCTGCTGGGTGCAGCAAATCCCTCCAGAACAGTAGCCTGCCTGGGCAATGGCATGAGTTTTTAATGTGAGGCAAAATCAGTCCACAATACAAAAACAAACAAACAAACAAAAAACTAAAAACCAGACCCACTTTTCCCACCTGGCACCTAGAGGGGGTGAGGAAAATTGGGAACTTCCTTTGCCTGCAGGGGATGGGGAGGGGCAGAGGAAGGCCAGAGAAGGGGGAGAGGCCTCCCACTAGAGGGATCCTGCTGCCCCACCCTCTACTGGTGTTGCCTGGGCCTCCGCCCTGGCCCATGCACGCCTGTGCTGGTCCAGTCCCTCCTGGCTGGTCTGGCCCTCAGTGGTCAGACAGCACTGCATCATTTCTCCTTCTTCTCCAGCCCCTTCGATGCTGATGCCTCTGTTCCCTCTTTGGATTCTGTCACTGCTGCTGGATCCTTAGGATTTGATTCCTCATAACTGACCAAAACAAAACAAAACACACACATTAAATAAATAAATAAAAACAAACACTGTATTTAGAGGAGGGGGAGACAGAAGCTTTGTGAATTGCCTCCCACCATCCTTGGAGAGTCCTATGGCACACAAGGTACACTTGCCCCACATCTTCCAGAACGTGGCCTTGATCCCAATGCGTGCCCTCCTCCAAAAAGCTGTTTAACTTTCGGTGTGATTGTTGACACCAAGAGGTGGCAAGGGTAGTGACAAGTGGAGGAGAGGCTGGGCTTGTGCATACCACCTTTAAGCTTCTTGAACCATCTGCCAAATAGGGTAGGAGGAAGAGGGCTAGGAGGAGGCCAATGGAGATGGATTACCTTCCAGGGCACACAGAAGGAGTCAAAACAGCCCATCCTCAAGGGTGCAGGCAGACGGGGGTTGCCCTACTGGCAAGTGGCAAGATGCCACCCATGAAGGTGGACAGCCTGGCTTTCCTCTTACTATGGGTTCCACTTATTGAACAACTGAGCTTATGCCAAGGACAATACCACGTTTCCTCACCAGACCAACCCCCTGAGGCAGGAATGGGCCCACTTAAAAGATGAAGAAAGAGAGGCCCAGAAAAGAAAGTGACTTGCCCAAGGTTATATATATGCACACATCTATAGTGGTTAGTAACAGTACTCGTCTGACATCACTTTCATGTGAGCCCCACATTATTGGTGGTCTCCTCTTCACATCTGTGGCTGTGTAGTCACTGCCTGGACAGTTATAGGGGAGCCGCTTTTGCCACCCGCCCCTGACAATGCTCCCTGCATTGTATACAGGTATACTGGAGCTGGGGTGTCTGCCCTACCTTGGGCCCTGGGGCAGTGGGGGGCAGTGGGCAGGTGGATACCCGCTGGGCATTACATGGCACTGGCATTCTGCGGGCGCCGGTGGCGAGGGCCAGCTAGCTTCTGCTGCATGGAGTCGGCCAGGCTGGCTGGGGAGCCCGAGACTGTGGGGAAGTGGGTGAGCCTCGGGGTGTGAGGCAGGATTTCCGCTGAGGACTCGTAGCTGTGTGAGAGACAGACAGAGAGACAGAAAAAAGAGATGGCAAGGAAAAAGAGGACAGAGACTTCTCAGGAGCAAGGAGGAGGACTGTGTCTTTGACCTATCTCTGCATTTGGAGACTTGTGGAAAGAAACTGATATTACTTGGAGACAAAGAAAAGGAGCACTTATACAAAGGCACACTGCAGCTATGAAAAGAACCAAGAAGTTTTTGGTATGTACATGCTGCTGTGCAAATACCCCTATGACATAATGCTGTGTGAAAAATAGTGAATGCCATGAGAACGCCACCATTCGTGCAAGAATGTGTGAACATACATCGCTTCTAGATGCAAAGATGTTTCTGAACGTGTCTGATGGAGCTGGTCTCTATGGATGACTAGAGCATGGATAGTATTTCTGCTCATAGCAGTAGAAATTTGAACCATGTGAATATGTTCTCATGATTAAAAATATGTAAATGGGGAGTCGGGCAGTAGCACAGCGGGTTAAGTGCAGGTGGCGTAAAGCGCAAGGACCGGTGGAAGGATCCCGATCGAGCCCCTGGCTCCCCACCTGCAGGGGAGTCCCTTCACAGGCAGTGAAGCAGGTCTGCAGGTGTCTATCTTTCTCTCCCCCTCTCTGTCTTCCCCTCCTCTCTCCATTTCTCTCTGTCCTATCCAACAACAACAATAGTAACTACAATAATAAAAAGAAACAAAGGCAACAAAAGGGAATAAATAAATAAATAAACATTAAAAAAAACGTAAATGGAGGGCCAGGTGGTGGCACACCTGGTTAAACACACACATTACAGTGTGTAAGCACCCAGGTTCAAGGCCCCGGTCCCCCACCTGCAGGGGGGAAGATTTATCAGCAGTGAAGCAGTGTTGCAGGTGTGTCTCTCTCTCTGTCTCCCCTTTCCTTCTCAATTTCTGTCTCTATCCAAAATAAATTCAAAGAAAATTTAAATAAAGTAAATGAATGTAAAAAAAGGCAAGCTAATAAAACTAAAAAAAAAAAAAAAAAAAAAAAAAAAAAGGAGGCCGGTGGAGGAGTACATGGTTAAGCACATGCATTACCATGCCCAAGGACCCAGGTTCAAGCCCTTGGTCCCCACTTGCAGCGGGGAAGCTTCGAGTGCTAAAGCAGGACTGCAGGTGTCTCCTCTATTTCCCCTTCCCTCTCAATTTCTCTCTGTTCTATCAAATAAAAATAAAAAGAAAACTTAAAAAGGATAAAGAGAATCAGGGAGAGAGATGAACAGAAAGAAGAGAGCCTGCTTCTCTCCTCAACCTAAGAACCTCCTGAGGCCTGGGAGTGGGCTTCAGTGGATAGAAAGATGAGGAAAAGCAATCCACAGGTGGGAGAAGAGGGGCACCCTCTGGCCTGGCTGGGATGTTCAGACCCAATAAGCATACAAGAGGATTGACACTGGGGAGGTCACTCTGCAGACAGGACTGGGGCCAAGAGTGAAAGGGAGTAAGAGTGAGTAAGGTGCTGAGCCCATCAAGTCCCACCCCTGCCCCCAGGTTGACCCTTTGTCCCCGGCCTTGCCTCAGAGTCCACAGGGCTGTGCCAGGCCAGGAGATAGAGGCAAGCAGGTTGGGAGCCTGCGGCTTTTAGGCAGGGCAGGGAGGGCAGAGGCAGGTATGGGGGAGGATATGAGTCACAGGCTCCCTGCAGGCAGCCAGGTGCACAGAAGGTCCTGGCAGGCACTCGAGGGACAACTTGGAGGCCAGGCAGGTGGTGCTGGGTGGAAGGGCTCCAAATGGGCAGCTTCAATCACAGCTATTCTGGGACCCTAGCAGGCGGTGGTTTCAGTGATGCTAGGGAGCAGACACCTGTCAGAGGCACGCAGGCCTTGGGTATGGGTGGGGCTGCATGCAGGGTGTGGCAGGTGTGCACATGGTCTGGGGAAGGGTTGGATAAACGTGCAAGTGGGGCACAAATGGAGCTGGAGACAAAGCAGTTCGCTCTAGTTGCAACTCCACAGGTGGTTGAACAGGGATGACACTGGGCCCCCTCTTATATTACTTATATGTGAAAACTGGGTGAGGATGTAAAGGACATGCCTGAAGTCACATGGTGGCCGAGTGGGGTGGAAACCCAAGTCTTGACAGTGGGGCAGCCTGGAGGGAAACGAATACTAGCGATTTCCGTTTCGTGACCCAGCTGGCATCTATCTGGGTGTGCAGGTTGCCTAAAGACCCCAAGGATCTGCCCTGCCTGGCTCCCAGCTCTGGAAAGGTTCCTGCTGGTGCCCACAAGTCTGGCAGCCATGTGCTGGCAGAAAGGGCAAGGGGTGGGGCTGGTGGTGGGAACAATGTTCCCCTGGAGACGTGTACAAACAGCCCAGGCAGGCTCCACTAGCTGCCTGTAGGTGTGCTTGTGCTGTGCAAACATCTGCCCCTAGCCTGGCCTTACCTGAACATCTCTGTCACTTCTCCCTTGACCAGTGCCACCAGGACAGGAAAGCCGATGCAGGCAGGGACCAGGTACAGGAGTGCAGGCTATGAGAGGATACAGATTGGTGAGACAATGCTGAGCAGGGTTCCTGGTCAGGGCCATATTTATCACTTCAATCCTCTGAAGGACTTAACTGAGGGGCAGTGACTGCAAGGTTCACAACAATAGAAGCTGGGCCTAAACCCTGGCCTCCTGACTCCTGTGCCAGGACTGCTCTTCCCTGGGAAGGAACACAGGAAACATGCAGAAATGCGAGTATGCAGGGCTTAATATGCACCTTGCAGTCTGCCTGGCAGAGTCCCAATCACCTGGGATATCAGGTTCAAACATGCACCCTCCTGGATTGGTCTTAGCTCCACAGACCCTGCTTTCCTTGATCTGTAGCTGGAAGTTTGCATTTCTTTTTATTTATTTATTTTTAAATCTTTTTTATTTTTTTTTAAAAGTATTTACTTATTCCCTCTTGTTGCCCTTGTTGTTTTATTGTTGTAGTTATTATTGTTGTTGTTATTGATGGGGAAGAGAGAGAAAGGGAGAGAGAGACACCTGCAGACCTGCTTTACTGCTTGAGAAGCGACACTCCTGCAGGTGGGGAGCCTGGGGCTTGGACCGGGATCCTTACTCTGGTCCTTGCACTTTGCGCCACGTGCACTTGGAAGTATGCATTTCTAACAAATGCTCTAGGAGATGTTGCCACAATAGTGACAGCGAGGATGACACCATAACTACTACACATGGAATGTTTAGTGGGTTTATACCAGGACCTCCCAGCTGGTGATACTCTGGCAGTATTTACCTCTGAGTGGCCTGGCCTCAGAACCTCAGCTAAGATACTGCCCGAGTTTGGTTTTGAGTACAGGACAATAATACTGACAGCCTTTGCTCACAGAGCACCTCCTGTGTGCACTGAAGGCAGGACCCTAAGGGAGTTATTTCAGTTCACCTCTGCATTTCTGATGCCCACCTTCTTTGTGCACAGGAGGAAAGATGATATTTGCAAGGGGATAGCCCAGGCTTCAGAGACTGAAATGGCAAGTTGGGGATTGAACTCTGGGCACACTTGACACTAAAGTCACTACCTTGCATTTCTCTGTGGCTGGAGATCAGCTTTCCATGGACCTCAATGTTCCCAAGTGGTATGAGCCCCCAAGAGAAATCACCCTTGCTTCCTTCTCTCACCTCATCTGACCTGTCTTGCTCTGGCCACATCTGCCTTATTACTATTTTTTAATTTTTTAAAATTTTATTATTGTATAGAGACAGCGAAACTGAGAAGGGGCGGAAAGAGAGAGTGAGACAGAGACACCTGCAGTCCTCCTTCACCACTCATAAAGCTTTCCCTCTGCAGGTGGGGACCAGGGGCTTGACCCCGCATCCTTGCACACTGTAGTGTGTGCACTTAACCAGGTGCGCCACCCTGGGCCCCCTAACACATTTGCCTTATTTTGCTCCTCCAGCCACAGGATCTCTGCATGTGGTGCTTGAGCTGTACTTCCCCCCTTTGCCTAGCTTCCCCCTCCTCCACACTTTAGCTCAGCTGGACTTCCCTGGTGAAGCCTTCACTTGCAAGGAGTCAAGTCCTCTTGGTTAACACTCTCAGGGCCCCTGTAGTTCTTCACAGCATGCTCCAGCAATTTATGATGGAATCTCCCCATAAACAGGCTGAGGACCAGAGAACAGAAAGGAACCTGGCTTATGTCACACAGCTGGTCAGAATGTAGACCAGGTTCTTTGTCTCTACACACAGTGTATTTTCTCCACGAAGGCCAGGAGGGCAAGAGAGGGCTTCCCGGGGGAGGATGGGCAGAAGCTTAGTTCCCTTAAGGCATGTCCTTCTTTGAGGGTTGGCAATCACTGAGGGGCTCCATTGGGAGGCAGAGAGTTTACTACTGTTAGAGGGATAAAGATCTGATATTCCTTCTTCACAGCAAAAGAAACCACTACCCAAACCAAGAGACCCCTCACAGAATGGGAGAAGATCTATACATGCCATACATCAGACAAGATGTTAATAACCAACATATATAAAGAACTTGCCAAACTCAACAAGACAACAAATAACCCCATCCAAAAATGGGGGGAGGACATGGTCAGAATATTTACCACAGAAGAGATCCAAAAGGAAACACATGAAAAAATACTCCAAGTCTCTGATTGTCAGAGAAATGCAAATAAAGACAACAACGAGATACCACTTCACTCCTGTGAGAATGTCATACATCAGAAAAGGTAACAGCAGCAAATGCTGGAGAGGGTGTGGGGTCAAAGGAACCCTCCTACACTGCTGGTGGGAATGTCAATTGGTCCAACCTCTGTGGAGAACAGTCTGGAGAACTCTCAGAAGGCTAGAAATGGACCTATCCTATGACCCTGCAATTCCTCTCCTGGGGATATATCCTTTTTTTTTTTTTATTATCATCATTATTTATTTATTTATTGGATAGAGACAGCCAGAAATCGAGAGGGAATGGGGAGATAGGGAGAGAGACAGAGAGACGCCTGCAGCCCTGCTTCACCACTTGTGAAACTTTCCCCCTGCAGGTGGGGACTGGAGGCTTGAACCCGGGTCCTTGTGCACTGTAACGTGTGTGCTCAACCAGGTACACCACCACCCAGCCCCCCTGGGGATATATCCTAAGGAACCCAACATATCCATCCAAAAAGATCTGTGTACACATATGTTCTTGGCAGCACAATTTATAATAGCCAAAACCTGGAAGCAACCCAGGTGTCCAACAACAGATGAGTGGCTGAGCAAGTTGTGGTATATATACACAATGGAATACTACTCAGCTATAAAAAATGGTGACTTCACCGTTTTCAGCCGATCTTGGATGGACCTTGAAAAATTCATGTTGAGTGAAATAAGTCAGAAACAGAAGGATGAATATGGGATGATCTCACTCTCAGGCCGAAGTTGAAAAACAAGATCAGAAAAGAAAACACAAGTCGAACCTGAAATGGAATTGGCGTATTGCACCAAAGTAAAAGACTCTGGGGTGGGTGGGTGGGGAAAATACAGGTCCAAGAAGGATTCAGAGAACCTAGTGGGGGTTGTATTGTTATATGGGAAACTGGGGAATGTTATGCATGTACAAACTATTGTACTTACTGTTGAATGTAAAACATTAATTCCCCTATAATAAAAAAAAATCACACACAAAAAAGTTGAGATGAAAAATGTAAAAAAGAAAGATCTGATATTCCTCTTATCCATTTTAAAATTGTACAGAAAAGCATTTATTTATTTATTTATTTATTTTTTTTACCAGAGCACCGTATAGCTCTGGCTTACAGTAGTGAAGAGAATTGAACATAGGACTTTAGAGCCTCAGGTAAGAAAGTCTTTGGTAGAACCAATATGCTATCTTCCCCAACATAAAAACCTATTATTTTTTTTAATTTAATTTTTTAAAATATTTAGTTATTTTCCCTTTTGTTGCCCTTTTTTTATTGTTGTTGTAGTTATTATTGCTGCTATCGATTTTGGCTTTGTTAGATAGGACAGAGAGAAATAGAAGACGGGAAGAAAGACGGGGAGAGAAAGACAGACACCTGCAGACCTGCTTCACAGCCTGTGAAGCGATTCTCCTGCAGGTGGGGATGCGGGGGCGCGAACCGAGATCCTTATACAGGTCCTTGTGCTTTGCGCCATGTGTGCTTATCCCTCTGCGCTACCGCCTGACTTCCAAAAACCTATTATCTTCCTTCCTCTCAAGGCACTAGTGGACCTCTCCAAAAAATCATGCTAAAGATGAACTGGGATGCACAGCTGGGAGTGGGGGGGTAGTAAGCTGGATATCAGGACTCCTGACTTTTGATCTGCCCCAAATTTGCTGTATGACTACCACTTAGCCATTCTCTTCTCTCTCTGTATAATGAAAACACAGCACTATTTCTAAGGACCTTTTTAGGAGTCTGTTTTTGACAGAGGTAAATGGCAACTCCCACCTAAGGAATTGGTGGCACTAGGATTGTCTGTATCTTAGAAATGGAGTTCATGGAACAGGTTCCCCAGGTGTCCTGGACCCCTCCCCAAGATATTCAGGCATTTTTCTACCATCATTATGGACTAGGGAGAATGGATCAATTGCACTGAGTAGCAGTATAGGCAATAGAGCCAGGGGTGAAGAATCTAGGGATCCACCTACTGTGTGGGTTTCCTGCTCTGTGACCCACGACAATTTCTTTTTCTCTCTGGCTTACAGTTTCCCCATAATGACAAGACCACCTCTCAAGCCTTTGGTTAAAAAAAAAAAAAAAAAAAGAAAAAAAAAGGTATCTTTTGAGTCTAGCCCAGACTGAAGGCAAGCCTGCCATCTGGTGGCTGCTAGGGGATGGCTCTCGGGTTAGAATCAACAAAGGGCCAAGAACCTCATAACTGGTCCCATAATTCAGGGCCAGTCACTCTCTGTGGTCTCCTTGCCAAGTTACTCTCAGCTTGGGTAGTCCCTGTGGCCATTTGGAATAGAAATGAATGAGGGTAGTTCTCTGGCTCTTGGGTTTTCCACATATGGGCTAGGAGATTTTGAACATTTTGTCAAGTACAGCAGTATCTATTTCATAGTAAATATTATGAGGATCAAGAGTTAATGAACAAAAGGGTTTAAAAAGGTGACTTCCCCTGGGGGTGGGGAGAGGGATGAAGTGGAGGTGGGGTGGGGGCGACAGCAACAATGATGTCAGCTGATCCTACTTGGGCAGACTTGGTTCTCAGGACTCCACTTAAATTAGCTCATTTCATTCTCAAATAACTCCCAGGTGACTACTACTATTCATCCCTACTATTTGTTTTTGTTACTTCATGAGGGACATCAAGCCTAACTTCAGTAACTGTGCCAGGGACCCGCAGTGAGCAGATGGATTCACACCAGGCTTCCCTTAGCCTCCATTCTACACTGTCTTTTCCACAGGCAGAAGTTCAAAGTTGGGGCTTAGTTTTCATGTGACAGAGGTTTGCATCCTGGTTCCATACATTTTTGCTCTGTGGCAGTTGAACTTGTTTCCTCATCTGTTTACAATGACACTCATGATGCATTGAGCAGAGCCTCATACTTGGGAAGTGCTCCTATTATTTCCAGTAGAGAATAACCCTGTCTGTTCACTTCCCCCTCCCAGCCTTCCCCTCTCCAGGCCACACTGACAGCACTCAGCCCCACTTCACACTGCTTTTATCTGTGGCAGCTCAGTACTCATGATGGTGGGACGAGGAGGCACCCTAGTTTGCTTGGAAATGTGGGAGGAAGGGGATTTCACTCATTTGGAGTGGGCACTCGGTTAAAAGACCCAGATGCCTCATTCCTATCTTATCTTTCTTTCTGCCCCTACCACCAAGGCTGAGAAATCACATACTCTCTTCCTAGACTCTTTGCAGTAGAGGCCATGTGACATTGATCTGGTCGATGAGATGTGGGTAAAGGTCTGCTGAGAGGGTTCCAGGAAAGGCTTTGCCTTCTTGATAAAGGCTACAAACATACTAGTATCTCTTTCCTTCCTTCTTCTTGCCACTAATGTGCACATACTACCTGGAACTGTGGTGGCCATCTTGCAACAATGAGGAAAGGGCAAGAGGATCACAGACTTGCTTGCACTGATATCGTTGGGTAGCACTTACCTCTAGATTGGATACGTGACAAGTAAGTCCTGTGCAAATGCCCGTTACTTGCAGTTAAAGCATCTGATAACGGGAGCATTGTCTTGCTTACCTGGGCATGCTTGAAGATGTGCATGATGAAGATAGTAAGGCCCAGGCCAAAGATGTAGGCTGCAAAACTGGTGTAGAAGTAGGTGTGGGTGTTCTTCTTCAAGCTTCAGGGAAAAGTGTGGGGGAAAAAGAGAAGGTTTAGATGTAGGCACTGGAACAGCAACATTACTGTTATGGAGAACAAGGAAGAACCAGGAGGTTGTCTGAGTCAGGAGGCTGGAGGTGGGGTGCCTCCAGCTCTGTGTCTCTGACAAGTGCTATTTCCTCTTTAGCTTTATGCATGAACTAGGTCCCTGCCTGACCTCCATCATTCTGGAAGAAGCCAGTGAGGGCTTTTTCTCTTTCCCTCTGTCTCTATGTGAAAAAGCCAGAGTCGGGAGTCGGACAGTAGCACAGCCGGGTAAGCACAGGTGGTGCAAAGCGTAAGGACTGGTGGAAGGATCCCAGTTCGAGCCCCCCGGCTCCCCACCTGCATTGGAGCCACTTCACAGGCGGTGAAGCAGGTCTGCAGGTGTCTTTCTCTCTCCTTCTCTGTCTTCCCCTCCTCTCTCCATTTCTGTCCTATCCAACAACGGCATTAATAACTACAACAATAAAACAACAAGGGCAACAAAATGGAACAAATAAATAAATATAAAAAAAAGTCAGAGTCATTCCAAACCAGAGAAGCCCTGGTGTCGATTACAACAACAGAAATTAAGGGGGCTGGGCAGTAGCACAGTGGGTTGAGCACACATGGCGCAAAGCACAAGGACCAGCGTAAGGACCCCGGTTTCCCATCTGTAGGGTGGTCGATTCACAGGTGGTGAAGCAGGTCTGCAGATGTCTTTCTCTCCTCTCTGTCTTCCCCTTCTCTCTCGATTTCTCTGTCCTATCCAACAACAACAACAACAACAGCTATTACAACAATAGCAATAACAACCACAATAAGGGCAACAACAACAACAACAACAACAACAAAAAGGAAAAATAGCCTCCAGGAGCAGTGGATTCGTAGTGCTGGCATGGAGCCCCAGTGAAAACCCTGGAGGCAAGAAAAAAAAAAAACCTCATGAAAATTTATTATAAAACAACAAAAAACTAGAATAGTGGTTATAAGACTAGCCAACATAAAACCACCTGAGAAACTTGAGAAAAAAAAAAGAAAGAAAAGGCTCAATTCTCAGGGAGTCTGATTTAGTAGGTCAAGGGCAGGACCTAGGAACATGCATTTAAAAAAGTTCAGGTGAGGGGGTGGGTGGTAGCACACCTGGTTAAGCACACACATTACAATGCAAGAGGATCCTAGTTTGAGGTCTTGCCTTCTACCTGCAGGGGGAATGCTTCAGGAGCAGTGAAGCAGGTCTGCAGATATCTATCTCCCTTCCCCCTTCCAATTCCTAGCTGTTCTAAAAAAAAGAAAAAGAAAAATGGCCACCAGGAGTGGTGGATTTGTTGTGTAAGTACTCAGCCCCAGAGATAATCCGGTGGCAAAAACACCCAGGTGAATCATGTATTGAGAAGCAACGATATAGGAGCTGTAAAGTTGTTACTTAAAAAAAAAAAAAAAAAAGACTTATGAGAGACTGTCCAAGACCAGAATCCTGGTCCCATATATGCAGTGTCTGGGATTGAACTTGGGGCCTCATACATGCACGTCCTTCATTTTACCACTGAGCCACCTACCCGACACTACACTTCTTTCCTCTGGCATATGTGGAGCCTGGGATTGAATTCAGGACCTCAAGCTTGTGATTCCAAGACTTTATTCACTGTGGCACCTAATGGGCCACAGACAGATCAGAACTCCACCTTGGCACATGTGATTCTACGGACTGAGCCAAGGGCTTCACCGTGCATGTCCTGTTCTTTGCCTCCTGGGGCTAAGCTACGTATTTTCAGTGCAGAGATATAAAAGTTCAATAATCCATTATGACTACTAAATATGGATGCCAATCACATGGATAAAATACTGGTAGCTTCCCAGAGGTGGTTCATCCAAGATCAATTTAAGAATAGCTGAATCACATGTGATCTGACTTTGCTGTTATATGACCTCCCTTTACATCACTAACTCCACAACTTGTCTGTGTATGTCCCCAGCATTTGGGACAGTGCCCAGCAACCTTTGTACAACCCCCCCTTCTCTACTGCTTCTGACCCTGCAGCTGCAAGGTTGCACTGTTGTGAAGCTTCTCAGAATGCTGCTTAGATTCTGGAATCAGCCCTGAAGGACTTCTCTCGGAAATTCAGGTCAGAAGCATGCTTCTGTCTCTGAGGGTGCTGGCAGTTGACTCTCCATCTCCAGAAAAAGGTTTGCAGCACCCCCTCCAACTTAAAAAAAATTATTTATAGAGATCCATATAACACAGAGACAAGCCACAACACCACTCTGGTACATGCGGTGCCACGAACAGAAGTAGCAACCTATGGTATGTAAATCTGATGCTCTCCCAGTTGAGTGATTTCTTGGGGGGGTAGATGGGCGGGGGTGACATGGGCTTTCCTATATTACTTCTGAGCTGCCAGGAGTAGAACTGGCTGGGACAGCTCTGCTTCTACTTACAAATGGGCCAGGTGCTTTCAAAGGCCTGTATGCTCATAATGTCCAGGGTAACAATAATCTGGTAACTGACGTCAGAGTGGGGAAGAGTTCAGTTGCACATGCACATAGTAGATTTTATTACCACTGTCAAGACTACTGCTACCACGGGGCACAAAGAAGATAAAAGAAGCTCTTAAGTCCCCTTGTAACTCAGTGCCAGGAAAGTGATTCAGTAGTAGAGTGCACGCCTTACCAAGTGTGAGGCCCTGTGACTGATTCTCAGCACCACACAAAAATAAGGAAGGCAAAACATAGAGAATATCACAAATGACATGTGATGGGGGGGGGATACACAGTCCTCTGCTGGGATGAGTGAGTCCAGGTGCCTAAACAAAATATGATGCCACTATTAAGCAATGACTAGAGTTGAACCCCTCCCCTCTCCCTTGTGCTCACTTTCTATATAGGGTTGAAAAAAGAGAAGGTGGGGATGAGCAGGAGCAGCTGGGACACGATGACCAGACCTTGGGCTGATAGAGAATGGTGATAACTCTGACCTTGTCTGTAGGTGGATTTCCCCACGAGCTCAGAGGTCAGTGTACACACAAGCTCCTGAGATTTGCCTAAGGATCTGAGATCGGAGGTTTTGTAAGTCACTAATTTAAGAAGAGGAAACTTTAGTTCAGGAAGGTTTACCTGTCAAGGATACCCACAGAGAAATCACTATAGCTATCACCAGATCTTCTGGGTTTATATTTCTTTTTTTCATTTTGCCGGATATTTTTTAAAAAAATATTTAATTAATTAATTTATTTTCCTTTTTTGTTGCCCTTGTTTTTATTGTTGTGGTTATTATTGTTGTTGTTACTGATGTCATTGTTGTTGGATAGGACAGAGAGAAATGGAGAGAGGAAGGGAAGACAGAGAGGGGGAGAGAAAGAGAGACACCTGCAGACCTGCTTCACCACCTGTGAAGCGACTCCCCTACAGGTGGGGAGGGGGGGGGCATGAACTGGGATCCTTCCGCCGGTCCTTGCGCTTTGCGCCACATGTGCTTAACCTGCTGCGCTACTGCCTGACTCCCTGGGTTTATATTTCTAGGCCTGTGAATTTTATTTATTTTTGCCAGCCTTGGCAAAAATTTCAAAATCTAAACTCAGAATTTCAAAATCTAAAACACAGATAAAAAAAAAAAATCAGAATCGTGGGCAGGGGTAGATAGCATAATGGTTATGCAAATAGACCCTCATGCCTGAGGCTCCAAAGTCCCAGGTTCAATTCCCTATACCGCCATAAGCCAAAGCTGAGCAGTGCTCTGGTAAAAATAAATAAATAAATAATCAGAATTGTTTTGGTTACTGGGGAGATGGAGGATCTGGTCCTTCATGCTACGTCCTCTGGGCTCTTGAAGACCTCCAAGAGCCCCTGCCTGGGGAAAGCCCCTAATATGTGTGCAACCTATGGGTTAGAGTTCATTAGTAGCTTACCTGATATCAAAACGCAGCAGTAAGGCAATGAAAATTCCTGCAGGGAGAAAGCTTGGGTTAGAGGGTGGCAAGGAAGGAGTTGGGATCCAGGCAACTGGATCCCCAACTCAGTATCTCCGTTCCTGAAATAATCATCAGGGGTCAAGGGTGAGCCAGTATTGCTAACTGCCATGAGAAAAAGAGAGAGCGAGAGAGAGAAGAGAAGAGAAGAGAAGAGAAGAGGAGAGAAGAGAGGAGAGAAGAGGAGAGAGGGGAGAGGGGAGAGGGGATAGGAGAGAGGAGAGGGGAGAGAGAAGAGGGAAGAGGGAAGAGGGAAGAGGGAAGAGGGAAGAGGGAAGAGGGAAGAGAGAAGAGGGAAGAGAGAAGAGAGAAGAGAGGAGAAAGACACAGGGAAGAAGAGACACCAGCAAAACTGTTCCTGAAGCTTACCCGACTGCAGGTAGAGGTTGGGGACTTGAACCTGGGTGCTCATACATGGTAATGTGTATGTTCTACTGGATAAGCCACCACCCAGACCCCAAAGTTAATTTCTCTTTCTCTCTCTCTCTTTTTTTTTTTTTTTTGCCATTTTTTCCCCTTTTGTTGCCCTTGTTGTTTATCATTATTATTGCTGTTGTTGTTGCATAGGAGAGAAATAGAGAGAGAGGAAGACAGAGGCGGAGAGACAGACAGACCTGCTTCACCGCTTGTGAAGCAACCCCCCCATCAGGTGGGGAACCGGGGGCTCGAATCAGGATCCTTATGCCGGTCCTTGCACTTAGCGCCACCTGCGCTTAACCTGCTGCCCAGCCCCCAAAGTTATATTCTCTACACTCAGTCACCCACAACAATGAGGTCTCAGAATCACTTTTGGCCTGGGACTACAGTGACCCAGGCACCTGAAAACGTCACACTGGGTCCATCTGACCAAATGTTTATTGAGTTAAGCTACCTACCTAGTACTACAGGAGCAAGCAAAATTACTGCTCTCACCCAGCTGAGTTAAAGTGGTAGGGGGTAGGCAAGCTAGCCAAATAGTAATAAAAATCAACGTAAGATTATAACTGTGACCCCACCTGCAGGGGGAAAGCTTTGCGAGTGGTGAAGCAGTGCTGCAGGTGTCTCTCTGTCTCTGTCTCTCTCCCTCTTCCCTGTTGCTTTCTGGCTGTCTCTATCCAATAAATAAAAATAATAAAAAAAAAGATTATAACTGTGAAAGGGCATTTCCTATGACATGGGAAGGTATCTTGAGAGATGAGACTGGGGCTGGTGGTTCAGGACTTCTTTGTGGAAGTAACACTTGCCAGGGAGAGGACACTATGCAGAGCCCCTAAGCAAAGGGGGACCTGGGGTATGGGAGGTGACAGCCTGGAACAGGAAGTGTGGAGATGGACCAGACATGCAGGTCTCCAGGGGACACAGGGATAAGGTGGGTCTTTACCTGGAGAGTATGGGAACAGTGAAGAATTCTTTTTGCATATATAGATGGGCCTCATGCACAAATGATTTCACCAGTCAGGGCTGACTTTTCTTTTAGAGGATGACAGAGATACCCCTGGTGCCATGATGACATATCCCTGTGGTCCTGGGCTTGAGCATGAGTTGTGTGTGTGGTGTGGCATATACCCAGCCCTGTGAGTTATTTCTCTGGACCCCCACTGAAGAATTCTTCTTCTTCTTCTTCTTTTTTTTTTTAGAATTCTAAGAACAAACTGAACAGATTCTGAAATATTCCTGTGGTGGTTACTCAGAATGAAGAAAGCTAGAAGACACTAATCATTTGGTGGGAAATGTTTATCTGTTGCTCTCCTATTCACACTTCAAAACTCAGTCCAGATAGCCCAGAAGCCCAAGAGTGCCTGAGACACTGCCAGCCAGTCTAGTTCCTGTATGATGCATACACCCATGTTTCCCTGCAGCCAACTCTCTGGACTTTGGATTCAGACAGGGCACATAGTTGAAAGCAGGTTTTCAAGGACTGAAACATTCTATGCTAGTTAGAATGTTTCATGTGGGAATATCTGATTAAATTTAGTGAAGTCTGTGTGAGTGGAGAGTTGGTAGGTGGAGAGAACAAATGCCATCTTTCTGGAAACAATCTAGGAACTCAGTGCCCCCTGGCGGCTAAATTCTCCAACTGCTAATAACCCAGGGATCAGAGCTCTGCTAAGTGCTTTCAATTCTAATAACATGCTTGGTTCTCAAAACAATTGCCCTTCTCTAGAGAGCACCATTATGAGGGCACAATTAACATTTATTCTTGCTAAATAACTTTAGATCCTGAGCCCTAAAACTATAGATGGAACACTACATTAGGGAAGCCACTATGGCCATCTATGACAGATCAAGACTGCAGAAAGCCAGAGGTTTATAGGACTCAATTTCTTTCTTCTAATGGAGCTGCCTCTTCCTAGGCAAGTCTTCCTGCCTTACAGCACAAGGAAACACCTAGGTTCATGTCCATGCCCCTTCCCTAGCCCTCCTCCCCCCAAATCTTTCTAAGACCTTAGGTAAACCTGTCTCCTGCAACCTCAGTTTCCTCATCTATTAAATGGAGATGTCTTCCACTGGATCAGGCTGCTAGGAATAGTCAAGTCAACATATAAAAAGCTCCTAGCAAGGTATCTGGTATACAATATTTACCAATGACAGCTATTGTGATAATTTCCTTACTATTGCTATTACTATTATGACAGCAGTTCTGATACTGAATTTTTTTTTTCCCCAAGTCAGAGAAATCTGGCTTGAGTGGTGGCCTATTGCCTATCTGTGTATGAGGTATGTGAGTTCCCTCAATTCTGCACCTCAGTGAGAGAAAGTTCCTGCTCCACTTCTACATGCAGCACAAATGAATGTTTCATAGTAGAAAGGCTTGTGCCATTTCAGGTTATTAAAACTATTCTACACTGGAAAATAAGTTGATTTTTAATTTGTTCCACATTTTAAGTCTTTTTAAATTATTATCTTTATTCATTGGATAGAGACAGCCAGAAATTGAGAGGAAGGGAGAGATAGAGAGGGAGACAGAGACACCTGCGGACACAAAGCTTTCCTCCTGCAGGTGGGAACCGGGGGCTTGAGCCTGGATCCTTGCACATTGTAACATGTATGCTCAACCAGGTGCATCACCACCAGGCCCCTTATTTCTTTCTCCTTTTCTTTTCTTTTTTCTTCTTTCTTTCTTTTTTTTTTTTTTTTTTTTTAAAAACGAAGCACTGAGTGCTTCTAACCGACTCTAGCCTCTGGGACTAGAGTAACAGGTATGGCCTTCGGGTGGTCACTGCATCTCTATTGCCAGGCCCAGATCTGCAAACATCGCATTGTCTTAGTTGCTTCAGCTGCCGTCAAGAGTGGTAGCTCAGCTTTACCTTTAAGCCTTGTGACTGATAATTTAGGCGGCTGGTTCCCTAAGGTGAGATGATGCCAGTCTCCAGAGATGTGTCTACAACTGGTTCTGAAGGTGAGCACCTAGGCCCATTCCCACCCTGACTCCGACATGGAGATAATGGGCCAGTTTGGGCAGATGAGTGCCACATGTTCCTCTACCAAGCCAGTAGACACAGGATTCCACAATTACGTTGTTGCCATATCTATACACAGGCATACTCTACTGGGCCCCCTCCCAGCACTGGGAAGAGGACTCTGGTGGCTCTAGCACATGTGGAATACTTATACATATGCAGATAAGTGAAAGTCAAATTCCATAAATACTATCATAGAATATGCTTTTTCAGAGTGTACTTTAGGCCGTCATGTATTTGTTCTGTAGCCTAGTAACCTCTGTTGAATAAACCAGTAGCTCTGTGAGGACTCCTGTTTACTGCTGCCCGTCCAGTGTCCAGCTCAGGGTCAGCCTGGTACTCCTTTACCAACCCTGGCAGTATGGAGTCACCCAGCCTTACCCTTTCTTTTTCCCTTCCCCAGTGGGTAAAGTAACCTGTTGTCATCCTCAGTGACCCAGGGGATAGCCCCACTAGTCCTTGCATTGGCTCCCCACCAGCCAAGCCCAGTCACCTGGAATAACGATGTCACCAAGTCCCAGCATAGCAAAATTGTCTGCTTCGAGACCCTTCTCCAGTAGATCCTGGGGGAACACCACTGCAGGGGAAGAAGGGATGTGAGGGGTTGATCAGAGTTCACCTCACTTTGAGGCCTATCCCCCAACCTCATTTGTATAAATCTCACACATATACCTTTCTAGGTGTGGGAATGGGAAGGCAAGAGACTGCTGACAGGCTTAAGGACAAAGTCTGCATCTGGAACCATAGCTGGTTAAAGAATGGGAGAAGGCTTTAGGGTCATCTAGACCACAGATTAATGCTTTTATAGAGCTAGAGCTAAAATGCCATACAATTCAATGCCTTTTTCTAGCAATACTATTGTAGTTACATGGGAATGACCCTAAATGCCAGTACATAAAGGAATCCTTTCAGTGCTGACATCTAATAGGCTTTCCATCTCACTACCACAGGGGTATGGGCAAAGGGTGGTCTTTGTTCTGAAGTAGCGGGAGTCCAGGCCATATCTGGATCTGCCAAAGGGGAAAAGGCCGCACACCAACAAATTCCTTACTTAAAGTCCCTCACTCGGAACTCTTGCTGGCTGGCTTATTTGGATAAACGCAGATTGAGAAACTGCTCCCTTCTCAGTGTTCAGTGATGGTAGAATTCCATCCACAGGAGCTTGTGAACAAAAGAACAGTTATATGAGGGCTTCAGGGTCAGACTAAATATGTCTGAATCCCGACTCTGTTGTGGGCTTTGCACAGGCAACTCAGCTGCTTTGTGCTTTAATTTTCTTACCTGTTAAATGGGTACAATGACTCCCACACTATCCATTGTAGGGAGGATTAGTGATTTGCATGGATTGTTAGCTACCACCCCAAACCTTCTTAAGTAACTAATTCTGATTTGGGGTGGGGTAGATGTTCCAGGTGATAATTGTGATATAAGATTAAGACACTCAGGATTATACAGTGACTGAATTCCTGACCTTCTTTATCATTAGCTAGTCATGTGACCCAGGCTTGGCAGATGGCATAGGTAAGTTTGTGCTTCCCTAGTAAACAGACAGATCCCTTCCCTGCTCACTTCTTCCTACCTTAAATGCACAATACATTTACAGAACTCCTCATTTGATCTTCTCCATCCTGGTAGCATTCAAATTCTGAGTAGTGTTTGTGAAAACAAGACCTAGAGAAGTAGTCTCTGGGATTGAAGTCCAAGCTCTGGTACATGTGCACTGAACTATTCTATTACACTACCTGATCTCTACTAGCAGAAGGCAATGGGCTTTCTCTACAACCCAGAAAAAGATTACAAGTGCCAGGAACCAGAAGTGACATCCCCTGTCTGTGTGTTCCAGACACTGCCTGCCAGACAGTTTCCAAATTTCTTGGCTTCCCCAAATCTGGCCTCTTTCCTGCTGTTCCCTAAATTTATACATATCCCCTTCCTTAGTTTTTGCTCCCAGGGTCCTTCATGAATTTTCCTGCCTCCAGGCATTTGCTGAAGCATATTCCTGGTAGGCATGAGGATCCCAGCATTGCATATGATCCCTCTCTCAGTCAAAAACAAAACCAAAAAAAAAAGTCAAAAAACTCACACTGCTCTGCTTGCTTGGTAAAGATGTATTCATCCTTCATGACCCGGGCTGAGTTAATCACTCAGAGCATGTGAGAATAACTGTTCCGGCATGCCCACTGTCTACTCTCTCACTCTAGGGGATTGCCTTCATTTTATACTCCCTAGTTCTGTGGGGGCTGCTAATTCAAATATTTTGCCCCAGGAACTGGGGAGAGCAGAAATCCAGGCCTATTAATGATCTTCCATCTCCCCAGCAGGTGTGTGTGCCTAGTATATAGGCTGGGACCCACAGGTTTATTTAAGTGTAAGTGTGAAGAAACCAGTTACCTTTCTGTTGTTACTGTGACCACGAGCCACAATCTTATTCTCTAGCTCATGGAGAAGACCTGTCTGGAGCGGTGGAGGAGACTGAGAAACACAGCTAGCATTTCATTTTCTTTCTTTCTTTTTTTCCTTAGGACTTTATTAATATTTATTTATTTATTCATTCCCTTTTGTTGCCCTTGTTGTTTTTATTGTTGTTGTTATTGATGTTACTGTTGTTGGATAGGACAGAGAGAAGTGGAGAGAGGAGGGGAAGACAGAGAGGGGGAGAGAAAGATAGATACCTAGACCTGCTTCACCGCCTGTGAAGCAACCACCCTGCAGGTGGGGAGCCGGGGGCTCAAACTGGGATCCTTACCCTGGTCCTTGCACTTCACACCACCACAGCTTAACCCGCTGCGCTACCGCCCAACTCCCAACAATTCATTTTCTAAGGCCAGGTTCAACTCAAATGCCCACTGCTGTGAGCCAGTGTTCCTCATAGTGTTCCCTCACTGTTGGTCCTTTCAGGAGAGGGCCGTTTTCTTCTTCCTCGTGGTCATGTTTATTGAGTTTCTCTTCTTTAGCGCTCATGACTCCAGGAGATGATTTCTGATTAATTTCTAAGCCAATCATATTTGCTCTATCTTCCTTGCTAACAACTGGTTTTGATTTAAGCTGTTAACTAATTCTGGCCAGTGAAATATGAGGGGAGGTGTGTGTGTGTGTGCATGTATTCAGGGGCTCTTGGGGGAAAACTATCCTTCTCTGATGAAAGACATGAAGGCCTGCCTGCCCCTCCCTCTTGACATGGCTGTAAGCTGTCAATACTGAAAACTGGGGCAACCATCCTGGAACCAAGAAATGAGCTCAAGGGAAGGTAGACGTACTAAGATGGGGGCAGCAGGACAACTAAAGTAACCCTGGCTCTTGGTTATTCCACTGAGGGTTATTAACTCAACCCTGAGGTGCTCTACCACTAAATTTGCTACAGTTTGAAATAATAGCATTCCCATGACTTCCACAACTTAAAAAGCTTGCATCTGAGTTTTCTCATATTTATAAACAATGTATACACTGAAGATCAGAGCCAGGGAAGTGAGAAAGGTGGGACAGATAGCACCTTGTAGGTAGCCACTGAAGGGGTCTGGTGAGGGGCGCTTCAGGCCAGCATGAGCTTTCCCCTGCCCCACCCTGGGTCAGATATTCCCTCTCAGTGCTTGGTCTCTTATAGCAAATTCTTGGGCACAGCCCTATGACCAACTAGAAAGTGGCTGCCTTGAACACAGTCACTTGAACCAATGAGAACACCAAGAGGGAGACAGAGGAGAACTTGGTGGAAGAGGAGTGTGGAAAGAGACTAGGGAGAGCTATAACCAAAACAAGAGGACATGATGAGATAGGCCACAGGGAAGGGGGCAGCGAGTGGCTCCTCACAATATGGGTCATTACTTACATTTGATTGGTGCCTCAAAGGACTTGGCTACTGTCACCATCACATTGGTGCCAAACACCTAGAAGGAGAAGAGAGGAGTCTAGAGGGAGGTGAGTGATGGGTAGGAAAATCTGCTACCCTCAGGTTTCTTGGTGTACTGTTGCCTGAGATCTAGAGTGAGATAGGGAGGAGGGAGGGGCTCCAGGGCAGAAGTGAAGTTGAGATTAGGTGGTCATCAATACTGACCATATGGACAACATGTGTGATTCAGGCAACAAAGAGGTAAGAGTCTGGAAAGACTCCAGTCAGGTGTCCCATGTTTGTTCAAGTTCATGTCACCTTACATGAGATACAGGGAGAGGCTGCCTGAAGCCAAGCAAAGGACTCTGCTGTCAGGCAGACCTTCAATCTTAGGTAATGCCTCTCAGGGTGAGTGTGTGTGACAGCAGGCCCCCCAGCCCATGGGGATGCATAGACAAAACATATTAACAGGCTAGCATCTTAAGAGTTTTTCTGAGTCTCAACTTGCTGGCTGGGTAGATGTGAAGTTAAGTAGTACTCTGCCAGGGTCTCTGTGAGAAAGACATGAGGATGACTGGATGGCGAAAAATAGGCTTTCAGCAAGTGGAGAAATATGTTCCCTCACCCACATCATAGATGAGAGCAACTGGACCTAGTGAGGGCCTGGTGTTGCTCTGGGGTCTGAACTTGCTTTTTTAACCAGAGCACTGTTCAGCTCTGGCTTATGGTGGTGTGGGGGATCAAACATGGGACTCTAGAGCCTCAGGCATGAGACTCTGTTTGCATAACCATTATGCTATCTACCCTCTGCCCAGGGTCTGGACTTCTATACTAGGGCAGGTGCTTTCACCACGTGGCTGCTGCTTGGGTCTAAGAGTAGGGAGCAGGAAGGCAAGGGGGTTGGCAGCCAGGCAGACTTCGCATCAGTCTGACTCACCCAAAACACATCGTAGATGAAGAGTCCGCCCAGAAGGATGCAGCCGGTGCTGACGTTGTTGAGGTGCAGGAGTTCCACTCCATTAAGGGAAAAGGCCAGGCCAAACAGGTTGTTGGCAATCCAGTGCTGGTGAAAGGTGGCAGTAAGATGAGCTTACTATGTAGTCCTCTGTGCCATCCCCATCAGACCTCCTTCTCCCTCCACCTCTCACCCCAGCTCCTTACCTTCCTCAGCAGGTACCAGACACCAACGATGCTGCTCAGGCCCAGGCACACCAGGTCCTTGGTGTCAAACTCATAATTGATGATCTCTGGGCAGAGAGGCCGGGTAAGTCCACTCCCCGGGGCGGGGCTGCCCCTCCCACCTGTCAGCCCCTGGACGGAGGAGGGCATTGCTGTGGGCACTGTCAGAGGCCCCACGTCCAGGGTGCTCACAGGAGCCACCTCCAGTCCTCTGGTTTCCTAGAGGAGGGGATGGAGGCCCAGAGAGCATGGGAAGCCCCAGCGATATGGGGCCAGTGGGAGGTGGTCTGTGGAGACACAGGTTCTGTACCTGTCAGTGGGTGATCTATAGGGGAGTTTCTTCATCTGTAATAAGGGTCGCAGAGCACGGCCCTCATAGGGCTGCATGTGAGATGGCCTCACAAAGTGCTCAGCACAGTGCCTGACACATAGCAGGTGACTAATTTCTACCAGCTGCCATGAGCTCAGGTCTTTTTTTTTGCCACCAAAGTTGCATGGCTCCACCAATCCTGGTGGTCATTTTTTTCTCTTTTCTGTTTTTGATACAGGGTGAGAGATCGAAAGAGGGATAAAGAGATACATTTAGCATTGATTTACTGCTCACAAAGCTTCTCTCCTGCAGGTGGAGACTGGGGGCTTAAACTTAGGCAGCTGTGCACT
Source organism: Erinaceus europaeus (assembly GCF_950295315.1). Classification (NCBI taxonomy): domain Eukaryota; kingdom Metazoa; phylum Chordata; class Mammalia; order Eulipotyphla; family Erinaceidae; genus Erinaceus; species Erinaceus europaeus. Next base: position 74,607,676 of record NC_080162.1, on the reverse strand, counting down.
CTACTGGGTACAATCTAGTCCCTAAACTTGTCTTTACTAGAATTCTAGTTTGCTCAAGAAACTCTACTTCCAAAAGAATCCAGAAGGCTGCTGGCAGAACTACGTAACTAGCAGATGACAAGGGGGAGAAGGAAGAAGATGAGTAGAGGCCCAGAGGAAAACTAGGCCTGTCCCTGGGCTACTCTTACGAAGAGGCCTGTGGCAGCCTTGCTGACATCAGACCCATTCTTGGTGACCTCCTAATGAGGAAGCCCAGAGAGCTGGAGTTTATGCAGGCCCAATAAGGGCAGTAGTTTCCTTCAGCTTCCAGGGAGTAGCACCAGTTTCTGTTCTTTCCTCTGTGGTAATGGCACTCTGGTGATTTTTAACTGACGACATGGCAGTTGGTGGCCATATTTTCTAGTTTCCTCTGCAACTAAATGAGCTTCCGCTGTGCTGTAACTGCCTCTCTGTGTTGATTGTGGAATAATGTATCACCCCACACCTGAGGGCTAGCTGCACGTGGCAGACCACAAGGTGGACGGGACTAAGGACCCTGAAGGCTCTATTGTTAAAGCTTAGTAATCATGTTAAATTGGTGTTCTTGGGGCAAAGAGGTGGTGTACCTGGTTAAGCACACACATTACCATGCACAAGGACTGGGGTTTGAGCCCCTGCTCCCCATCTGCAGGGGGAAACTTTATGAGTGGTGTCTGTCTCCTTCCCCCCCTCTCAATTTCTCTCTGTCCTATCAAAAAAAAAAAAAGTTGCTTTCCAGGGACAAGGCAGAATGTGCTAAGCACAAATAAGAGAAAGTAAAATTCATAAACTCAAACTTTTACACACATGAGAAATATAGTCATGTAATGGTAATGTTTCTGGTCAGTGAGGGCCTGCACAGAGGATGGTGGTCCCAACAGGCTATACTATATACCCTAGGGGTGCAGTAGGTCATACCATTAAGTTTGTGTACTTATATTCTATGATGTTTGCATGATGAAATTGCCTAATGATGCATTTTCTGAACATATTCCCTTGTTAATCTAAATGACTATGTCTTCCATTTGGTTGAGACATTAGTAGTCCAATTACAATATTGTATTTATCCCCTCATTAAGCTCCAAAGCCCAGTTTTTCCCTGATCTCCATCATTTTCATTAAAAAGTAGTTGTGGAATGCCCCCTTCAAGCCCTAGGTGAGAGAGTGATCACACTTATAACAGGTATAAATATAAATAGCTATGATAGTCTGCTGTTCCTGAATGCTCACTCTGAGCTAGGTGCTGTGCTGAATGCTTTTACTTAGCAATTGCTTACAGCCCTAAACATGCCTATGAATGAGGTATGAGATCTCCACTTTCATTTAACAAATGAACCCCTACTTCCCACTTCCAACAAAATCCCTCAAGGCTGAGACACAAGAGTGTTTGCCCAGAGTCCCATGTCTAGGTCAATGGCAGAGATGGTAGGTGAACCTAGCAATGTGATTCTAGAGTCCACCACTTCCACCCCTTGTTCTAAGGGAGAGGCAATGGGGGGTGGAGGCAGAAGACACCCAGGGCAGGGGGAGTGGCAGTACTGACCTTCCTTATTCTCCCCAGAGCCCTGTGTGAAGAGCAGCTGATATTGTCGATTTGGAAAGTTGACAGGGAAGAACTTATTCATGAAGGGGCTGGAAGGAAAAATAAAGCAGATCAGCAAACAGAGGTCCCAGGGGGAACCAATCACAGCCCCAGCCCACTCCATCCAGCTACACACTGACAGCTGCTACCTCTTGATAGCCTTGCAGCCTTCCCAATAGATGGCTCTCATTTCTATTTTACTGTGTACCCTCAGAGGGTATGCTACTTCTCAGGGACATATAGGGAATTAAAACATGAACAGAGACTCAAACGCAGATCTGGAATTTGTGCTGCTTATTGCCTCTTGATTGTCACCCAAGAGGCACAAAGCAGAGGCATTATTTTCATGTATTATAGTTTTTAGGGGAGCAATGGATTCCAAAGTCTGGCCCACACAATACTTGGAATGAGAATTCTCAGTCAAGAATGCATCGTTCCTGTATTCCTTTTTGGACCCATTAAGTCAGATGACCGGATGATTACCCTTATCCCTAGCTCATTCCAAAACTTGGTCTGGCTGAGATTTTCCCAAGCTCGCCTATACTCAATTAGTTAGGAGTCACGGTCTCTAGGGTGAGAACAACCGTATGTTCACTCTCTTCCCATGAGGCTGCTGTTGCTCAGGATGGGCTTGGCCTCATCTCTGGAAACATTCCTTAATTTAGCAGCATACTCTACTTCCTGATCAGGTGGGAAATGGACTTAAAAAAAAAAAAAAAGATGGTGATATAGCACACGTTACCAGACCGAGGACCTGGGTTCAAGTCCTTGGTCCTCACCTGTAGGAAAGAAACTTCACAAATGGAAAAGTGCTGCATGTATCTCTCTTTTTCTCTTTTTCTTTCTCTCTAACCCTTCATCAGAAAGAAAGAAAAAGGAAAATAGTAAATACTGATGCTGGTGTTAAAAAAGGGTCTCTATCTTATTTTAAAAAAACTTTTAAACTTACTTCATATGATATATATATATATATATATATATATATATATATATATATATATATATATATATGTATATTATTAGAGAGACAGAGAGAGTGTGTTTCACATGAAAAAGGGAAGCCATAGCACCATCCTGATACATGGGGCACCAGGAGCCTCAGGTATGGAAATCCTATGTTCTACCAGCTGAATTATTTCTTTTTAAAGTGTTTTTCTCTTTATAGGGCTAATAAGGGGGCTGGGCGGTGGCACAATGGGTTAAGTACACATAGTATGAAGCGCAAGGACATGTGTAAGGATCCTGGTTTGAGTCCCTGGCTCCCCACTTGCGGGGGTTGCTTCACAAGTGGTGAAGCAGGTCTGTGGTGTCTATCTCTCTCCCTCTTTAACTCCCCCACTCCATTCAGGCATTGAGCCCCAGTAATAACCCTGGAGGCAAAGAAAAAAAGGGGGGCTGGGTGGTGGCACCCCTGGTTGAGTACACACGTTATAGTGTTCAAGGACCCGGGTTTGAGACCCCAGTTCCCACTTGTAGGGGGAAAGCTTTGCAAGTGGTGAAGCAGGGCTGCGGTCTCTCTCCCTCCCCATTCCTTCAATTTCTGGCTGTCTCTATGCAATAAATAAATAAAGAGAAACAAAAAAAGGGGGGGGTTAGGGGGACTGGGCGGTAGCGCAGTGGGTTAAGTGCATGTGGTGCGACGCGCAAGGACTGGTGAAAGGATCCCAGTTCAAGCCCCCAGCTCCCCACCTGCAGGGGAGTCGCTTCACAAGCAGTGAAGCAGGTCTGCAGGTGTCTATCTTTCTCTCCTCTCTGTCTCCCCTCTTCTCTCCATATCTCTCTGTCCTATCCAACAACAACACTAATAACTACAACAATGAAACAACAAGGGCAACAAAAGGACCAGCCTAAGGATCCCGGTTCGAGCCCCGGCTCCCCCCCCTGCAGGGGAGTTGCTTCACAGGCGGTGAAGCAAGTCTGCAGGTGTCTTATCTTTCTCTCCCCTTCTCTGTCTTCCCCTCCTCTCTCCATTTCTCTCTGTCCTATCCAACAATGACGACATCATCAACAATAATAACTACAACAAGAAAAAATAAGGGCAACAAAAGGGAAAATAAATAATTTAAAAAATTTTTAAAAAGGGGGGGTTAACAAAACCTTTATTTAGTGAGACATGAGAGTACCGCTCTGACACATCGCCGTGCCAAGGGTAGAGCACAGGGCCTGACACAATAAGTCCTGTGCTCTACTTGCTGAGTCACCTCTCCAGCCACAAGGTGGACTTTCCTGTATTACCCAGTCTGGTCCTGGGTGGACTAGTGCTGTGGAACGACTATAACTTTAGGTGGCCCAGCCAACTTTGTTGCCCTGGCTCAGCCACTTCAGTGGCTCAATTCCCTCAGTTGTACTCTGGAATAAAGAGCCCCTTCTGGTGCAAATCTATGATAAAGTCAGATGGGAAGCCTCGCCCAATAGTGAACCCACAATAGGGACATGAAAACTGAGGTTCCATCACCACTGGCTTTATCTTGAAAGTATTTGGCAACACCAGATCAGAATGACAGTGATGCAGTCTGCAAGGTGGATAGGGCATTTGGATGCTCAAGCATGAAATCCTGAGCTTGAGCCCTGGCATCACATATGCCAGAGTAATGCTACCCCTCTCCAACATAAATCTTAAAAAACAAACAAGGCATGACAGTAACAGATGAGGTAGGCAAATCTAATAGGTAAATGGAGGCAGGCCAAGAAGCACGCAGGGAACACTGGTAAAGATTAGGAAGGAGAGGGCCTGGGTGGTGGCACACCTGGTTAAGCGCACATGTTACAATGCTTAAGGATCTCAGTTCGAGCTCCCAGTTCCCACCTGCAGGGGGGAAGCTTTGCGAGAGGTGAAGCAGGGCTGCAGGTATCTGTCTCTCTCACTCTCTCCCACCCCCTTCCTTCTCTGTTGATGTTTCTTTTTCTCTTAATATATATTTTTAAAGACTTTATTTATTTATTAATGAGAAAGATAGGAGAGAGAAAGACTTAGATAACACTCTGGCACATGTGCTGCTGGGGATCAAACTCAGGACCTTATGCGTGAAAGTTCAAAGATTTATCACTGTGCTACCTCCCGGACCACGCCCTCTTGATTTCTGACTATCCAATAAATAAATAAATAATAATAATAAAAAAGATTAGGAAGGAGATTTTTTTTTTTTAAACGAGAGCACTACTCAGCTCTGGTCTATGGTGGTGCAGGGGATAGAACCTGGGACTTTGGAGCCTCAGACCTGAGAGAGTCTCTTTGCATAACCATTATGCTATCTACCCCCACTCAAGAACTCCTTTTCTAAGACTGTGGGACTTGAAGGAAAAAAAAAACATGTAGGTTAAAAAACTATTCCTGGGAGAACTAAATAGTTTTCTAAAGAAGTGATACACATGGCTCACAGTGATACACATGATACACATGAAGAAATGCTCTACTTCACTTATCATTAGAGAAATGCAAATTAAAACTACACTGAGATACCATCTCACACCTGAAAGAATGGCTTCCATCAACAAATCAGGGAATGACAAGTGTTAGCAAAGTTGTGGAGAAAAAGGGAACTCTGCTTCACTGCTAGTGGGAATGCAAACTGGGGTAGTCCCTTTGGAAGACTGTATGGAGAGCCCTTAGACAAAGAAAAATGAGATTACCTTAGGATCCAGCAATACTACTCTTAGGCATTTATCCAAAGGATAATGACACACTAATTTGAAGGGACCTATGCACCTCTGTGTTCATAGCTGCATTATTCACAATGGCCAAGGGATGGAAGCTTTCTAAATGCCCATCAACAGATAACTGGATAAAAAAGTTATGGGATATATATTCCAGAGAATACTACTCTGTGGGAGTCGGGAGGTAGTGAAGCGGTTAAGCGCAGGTGGCGCAAAGCACAAGGACCAGCATATGGATCCTGGTTCAAGACCCCGGCTCCCCACCTGCAGGGGAGTCGCTTCACAAGCGGTGAAGCGGGTCTGCAGGTGTCTTATCTTTCTCTCCCCCTCTCTCCATTTCTCTCTGTCCCATCCAACAACAACATCTGTCTTATTTTTTAAATTTTTAAAAAATTATCTTTATTTATTCGATAGAAACAGCCAGAAATTGAGAGGGAAGGAGGAGACAGAGAGACACCTGTAGCCCTGCTTCACCACTTGCAAAGCTTTTCCCCTGCAGGTGGGGGTCAGGGGCTTGAACCCGGGTCCTTTCACACTGTAACATGTCACTCAACCAGGTGCGCCACCATCTGGCCCCTTTAAAATACATATGTCTTATTTTTAAAAAAAATTTAAAAAAGTCAATAACAATAATAATAACTACAATAATAAAGCAACAAGGGCAACAAAAAAGGAAAATGAATAAATAAGTATGAAAAAATTTAAAAAAGATTATTATTCTGTAATAAAAAAGATGATATTGTGTCCTTTGGAACAAAATGTATGGAACTGGAGGTGATTATGTTTAGTGAAATAAGTGATGAAAGAAAACTACTGGGTGGTTTCACTCATATGTGGAATCTAGAAAACTGATACACATGAACTTGCAAACAAACAACAACAATAAAACAGAAGTTAGCAATCTGTTTCTAAGACTATTTGCAAGAACTCTGGTGGTTCTCTTTGGGAGATGGGAGGGTGGGATACAGAACTTTGGTGGTGGGTGTGGTGTGGAGCTATGCACTGTAACCTTATAATCTTGTAACCTATTATTAATAACAAAAAAAAATGAGAAACCCCTCTCCCCCAACAAACTATTTCTGGGTCTCAGTTTCTCCTCTTGTCAGTCAGTCCTTCCCACAAATGAGAGGGCTCTGCAAATAGAGGAGTAGCAAGCACAAGGATGTAACTGTGAGAAGGCTGCTATGGCAAGACTCCGAGGAGTTAGGAAGCAGAAAATGGAACAGAAAGGGCTAGACACTACCTAAAGGCATCACTTATAGGGGACGCTGAATCCAGACTGTGTACAGAGACAGAGAAGGCCTGAGAAGCTAAGCCTGGCTTGATGCTTTTCAAGCAGTAGAGTTATTTATGAGCATAAACTCTGGAGTCAGACTTCCTTGGTTCAAATCCTAGCTCTACGAGTTATAGCTGTGTCACCTCGGAAAAGCCATTTCAGGGTTCTGGGCAATGATGCACCAGGTATAAAGCGCCAAGGACCCATGCAAAGATCCTGGTTTGAGCCCCTGGCTCCCCACCTGTAGGGAGGTTGCTTCACAAGTGGTGAAGAAGGTCTGTGGGTGTCTATCTTTTTTTTCTCCTTATCTTCCCCATCTCTCTCAATTTATCTCTGTCCTATCCAAAAAAAAAAAAAAAAAAAAAAAAAAAGACCCCCAGGAGCAGAGGATTTATAGTGCAGGCACCAAGCCCCAGTGATAACCCTGGAGGCAAAAAAAAAAAAAAAGAAAAAGAAAAAGAAAAGAAAGTCATCATCTAACATTTAACTGCTTTGTGCTATTGTTACCTGGAACACTTAAAAATCATTTATTAGGGAGATTAAATGAATATTTGGCACCCTATAAGCTTAACTGCAGCTGCAATTTCAAGTCTTTGCCATGCTAAAGAAAAAGGGACTGCAAGATAATACAGGACAAGACTCCAGCAACATGGCTGGCATCAGGGTGAACTTGAGGGCAGGGCTCCTGTCTGATTATAGTCACCCTACAGAATTGGATGCAGTGGTAAATGTCTGCTGAACACCTTTGAATGCAGACACTTGTAGCAGGCAGAGGTTCTATCTGATCTCTTCTGGTTCATGTCAAATATAAAGGTCACTATTTCTTTCTGGTAAACCACATCCTGATGCCCTTATCCCCTGGCAATGAAAGGAAAGGATAAATAAAACTGACATGAACTCCTCCTCCTCCTCCCAGAATATATTAGCCCTTTCCTCTAAAGGTGAGCTGGGTATGTAGGGTATGAGCTCAGAGGTGGTCAAAATAAGGTGAGTTTCCTTTGGCAGGAAGTTATCAGGCTTGTGCTCGAGTCTTTGAGACTGTGCAAGGTAAAGGTAGACAGTGGCCCAAGCAGTGGCTTCTCAGAGAAGCTTTAGGGGCTCAGGGAGAGGGTAGTGGAGACAGAAGGCACCTTAAGAGAACTGTAGTCTGGGCTGATACAACTTCAAACTCAGGTCTCTAGAAGACCTCTCCTATGCTAGTTGTTAGGAGACCACAAGGCTACTAGCAGAGGGTAGCAAGTCCATCCTCTTCCCTCCACTTTTGCCAAAGTTGGTAAGAATATTTACTGGCTGGGAGTCAGGTGGTAGCGCAGCAGGTTAAGCGCATGTGGTGTGAAGTGCAAGCACCGGCTGAAGGATCTGGGTTCGAGCCCTTGGCTCCTCACCTGCAGGAGAGTCGCTTCACAAGAGGTGAAGCGGCTCTGTAGGTGTCTTTCTCTCCCCCTCTCTATCTTCCCCTCCTCTCTCCATTTCTCTTTGTCCTATCCAACAACAATGAAATCAATAATAATAATTACAACAATAAAACAACAAGGGCAACAAAAGGGAATAAATAAATATTAAAAAAAAAAAAGAATACTTACTGGCCATGAAGTATGACAGAACTGGGCTCAGTCCCTCACCCTTCTTCCAGCTGTGAATCCTGTCCTACAACTCTTCTGAGCCTTGACTTTCTTCTCCTTGGACCCTCACACAATGCTATTTGGATCCTGACTATCTGAAGAAGTTTATGGACTTAAGTAGCTCATTAAAAAAAAATCCATGGGTCAGGCAGTAGCGCAGCGGGTTAAGTGCACGTAGTGCGAAGCGCAAGGACTGGCACAAGTATCCCTGTTTGAGGCCCTGGCTCCCCAGCTGCAGGGTGGGTCACTCTGAAAGTGGTGAAGCAGGTTTGCAGGTGTCTATCTCTCTCCCTCCTCTCTCAATTTCTCTGTTCTATCAAACAACAACAACATGGAAAAAAATGGCCACTAGGAGAAGTGGATTCATTGTATAGGCACTAAGCCCCAGCAATAACCCTGGAGACAAAATAAAAATTAAAAAAAAAAAAATCCAACAATGCTATAGACTTTTTTTTGAGAAAGTATTAAAAAATTCGATTTGACAAAAAAGTAAATAATTCGGGAGTTGGGCAGTAGCGCAACAGGCTAAGCACAGGTGGTGCAAAGCTCAAGGACTAGCTTAAGGATCCCAGTTCGAGCTCCCATCTCCCCACCTGCAGGGGAGTCGCTTCACAGGTGGTGAAGCAGGTCTGCAAGTGTCTGTCTTTCTCTTCCCCTCTGTCTTCCCCTCCTCTCTCCATTTCTCTGTCCTATTCAACAACGATGACAACAATAACTACAACAATAAAACAAGGACAAAATAAATAAATATTTAAAAAGTAAACAATTCTTAGAATCAATTCTCTAAATAACATGGTAAGAATGTGCCTTCCCTCCTCTTTTCACTAAAAGTATTAATTTTTATAAATCGTATTTAGTTATTTTTCATGGTATTTTTATAGTAATAGTTTAGCCCACCCCAGTTATTGCATGGGACCCATATCAAGTTTTTGAGATTAGCTATGATCGATACTATATGGGGAGAATCCCTTCTGTCAATAGTCATTATTTTTATGAGGTTTAATTTTCCCAGGTCAAATGCCGTGTTTGATATTTTATCAAGAAAATAATTTAGATTTTAGTCACTAACAAATTCTACCATGTGTACTTTTAGTCTGTTGTTAGTTCTATCTTGGCTAATACATGAGGAATTTGGGATAGTGTTCCTCAGTTATGAATCTAAAAGAGAAAAAGTGTCTTTGATGTTAAAATGATTCAAATATCTTGTTAAAAATATCTTCCTTGAGCAACTGGATAGAAATCTTTTGTAGGGTTGCTGAGGTAAAATGAAAGTCACTCAGCACAAGGCCTAACATTAGCTTAAAATTTATCGGTTCTTTTACTCAGCTGTGGTGGAACTATCAGGAGGACTGGGGAGCTCAGTCCTTTTTTTTATTTTTTAAATTTTTATTGCCATGAAGGTTATTGCTAGGGCTTGATGATGGCACTATGAACCCACCAATCCTGGTGGCCATTTTTTTTTTTTTTTTGTCTCCAGGATTATCACTGGGGTTTGGTGCCTGCAATACGAATCCACTGTTCCTGGAAGCTATTTTTTTCCCCTTTTGTTGCCCTTGTTGTTTATCATCGTCGTTATTATTATTGTTGTTGTCATTGCTGTCATTGTTGTTGGATAGGACAGAGAGAAATTGAGAAGAGGGGAAGACAAGAGAGGGGGAGAGAAAGATACCTGCAGACCTGCTTCACATCTTGTGAAGCGACTCACCTGCAGGTGGGGAGCTGGGGGCTTGAACTGGGATCCTTTTGCCAGCCCCTGCACTTTGCGCCACGTGCACTTAACCCGATGCGCTACCGCCTGACTCCCAACCTGGTGGCCATTTATTCCTTTCCCTTCCTTTCTTTCAATTTTATTTAATACGGCAGAGAGAAATTGAGAGGGAGGAAGAGATGGAGAAGAAAAGAAAGACACCTGCAGACCTGCTTCACCACCTGTACATGGCAATGTGTGCACTCAACTGGGTGCACCAATGCCTGGCCCCTCGGGCCTTTCTTAAGTAATGGATAAAGTGAGCTATAGTCGGGGGATCCTAACTGTAGGGGGGAAATGGGGAAAAGCACCTAGAAGTGATTGTCCTCTGCTCTGAGTCTATCAGGAAAGGAGAGGTCTGTCCTTTGAGAAAGGGCAACTGGGATCACAACCAGCATGTTAGGCTCAAGTCTTCATTTTATGTTTGAAGTGTAGCAGTAATTGAATACACTGAAGTAAGTTTAAAAAAAAAAAAAAGGATATTCAAGTCGCAGCTGTGTGACCTTGGGTCAACCATGTGACTTATCTGTGGCTAGTGTCCTCTAGTTGCAGCACAGACAGGCTCTCTTGATTCCTCTTATGCCTTCACAAGGATGTACTTGTAGTATTTCCATTTTCTAGGTAAAGAAAATGATGTTCATGGAATTTGGGAAAAAGCTGGCAGAGCCAGGCCTTGGTTCCAGGGCTTCTTGAGTCTATATCCTTGACTACAACACTGACCTGCTAGTGAGAGAGGAATGAGGCCAAACTAACTATGGCATTCAATGTCTTTTGTGAGAAGATCCTGCTTTCTCTCTAGCTTTCTCTTTGACTACTCTGGAGATCTGGACCACACCCTCAAAGTACACCTTGCAGTTCCTGGCCTCTCCCTTCTTTATGCCTCTTTCTAGGTTTTCTGCCTTTCAAAGCTGAGTTCAAGTTTCATTCCTTCCTTCTGGAACTTTCTCTGGTCTGCTGGTCACCTCATGATCTATCATTGGTTCTTAGCCTGAGGCCACTGCGAGAGGCCAGTGGCAAACATGTTGAGATGGTTTTGTAGTCACAGCTGAGGGGTAGGACGGGGGCACGCAGGGGTAGGGATGCCAAATATTTACAACACGAGAAGTGACATGCCCAAAAGGCCAACAACAGCCCTAAGGATCACTGGCCTAGATTGTTGACCTTTAACCTCATGAATTAACATAGGATGTGACAATCTGAGCAGTGTCTGTGGGAAAAGGCAACACTCTAGAGACATACAGGTGTGTCTGGATTTAAGTCTTGGCTGTGCTGCTTACCAGCTGTGTGATCACAGAGAATTCTTAGCTTCCTGGAGCTCCAGTTTTCAAAAGCAACACAGGATTACAAGCAAAAGTTAACTTTATAAGATTACCTGACAGGCTACATTGGTAAGCATAATGACAATAGTCAACAGTTCTTTAACTGTACCAGAAAATTTCCACATAACTAATGAGGAAAGCATTATTTCCCTCCACATTCAGGTGAGGAGGCTGAAGCTAGAAAGATTAAATAACTTGTACAAAGTTGTAGAACTACTAAGTAGCAGATCCTGGGATTTAAAGTCATATTATCAAATTTCAGAGTCTGCAAGTCAAACTTTTCATTCTGTTGTTTGTAAGATCATGTTTGGGGAACTCAACTTAGTGTTTGGTACAGTAGGCTGTAACACTTTGTAGGGGGTCCCTGGTATTTCTCATTTTAGTACTGTGAAAACACATTACTGTCCACAAACAACTTACACTCTTTGTAAGGAAACTGTGGCCCAGAGAGGTTATGGTTCTCATTCTAGGACACTCACAGTGTAACTTGGGGGAAAATTCCCCTAGGTTTTATAGCCAGGATTCAAACCTGGCTCTGAATGACACCAAAGGTCATGTTTTCATCCAAGACCCTCTACTGGCTTCTGAGAAAGCTGCTTCAAATGTTGCAGAGATGCCTTCTGACCTGATGGTGTGGGACAGGGCCAGGATTCCCAGCACGAAGAAATACATGGACAGCAAAAGGTTGATGTACTCCTGGGAGAATATCTGAGGCAGAAAGAGAAAAGAAAGTTAGGGCTACAAGTGGTTATGAAGAAACCAGTCCCCCACTAACTGTCTCATCAGGCAGTTAGTTTCACCTCTCTAAAGTTGGGGAATGGTATCAGGAAGAATCTCAGGTAGTACTAGGGGCCTTCCAATTTCTGTGGCAATGGGGAAAAATGGGAAAGAACCTGAAACTCCCAGTGCTTCTCTCAAAGGGCTCTATAGGTTTGCAGTTGAGTGTTCAATTATTTGAAAACAGGCACTATTATGCTGATGCCCAGAATCCTGTATGGGAATCGTGGGGACTGGAGTCTGAAGTTTGGAGTCCCAAGAATGTCTTCTAAACCTTCAAACACACTCTTCCAAGTTTCCTTCTCCCTGCTCCAAGCTTCCTACAGTGGGCACCAAGGCTTGATGCATGCTACTTCTAAGTCTTCTGCACCTGCTTCATCCTCCACATCATGTCCTTCTAGATGGCTTCATCCACAGTCATAGCTGGAAGTTCTAACAGCTCTGATAGCTCTTTTATGGGCTTAGGTGAAATTGAGAAAAATTCTTTGATAGTATTCCAAAGCCAGCTGTCACAAGTTGGTAATTCTGGACTTTGGGGAAAGATATGACATACTGCTCAATGTCTGCTGCACTGTCTTTGGTGAATTTGTCACTGTGATAGTCTCTAACTAGGAGAGAATGATATACTGCTGTGTGGGGCATGGGGACAGGGCTGCAGTCAAGCTGGGTTGTATAAACTGTGTAAGCCTCTGCCCAGGCATCACTTAATGTCTCTCCAGTGTCCCTCTGCTCTCAAAAGTTCAAGGCTCACACCATAACCCAACCTCTTAGGCACTTATCGTGACCACAAGCAGATCTCCTCAGCTAGAGCTTCTGCCATACTTGTTCTTACTGTACTTGTAGTGACCACACTGGTTCTTCAGAAGCATCTTGTTTATTCTCTCATAGCTAGTCTGTGCAATACCCTCTGCTGCTTGGATGTTCTCCTGCTATTACCTACACCATCTCTACATCTTCAGCTCTTTGTGCCAAAGCTTTCTGTGATATGACCACCCCCTTGTTAATTCAGTTCATATTTACTCAGTATTGACTATGGAACATCATGCTTGCCAGTGGGGAGATACCCAGAAGTAAGGCAGAAAAGTTCCTGCCATTGCTGAGTTCAAGTGCTAGTGGGAGAGAAATAATCTCAAGGGAAATAAACATGTAGATGTTGTCAGGGAATGGTGGGTGCCAAGAAGAAAAGGAAAGCAGGGCAAGGAGTAAAAAGGAAGAGCTGGTATTTTAGACAGGTGGCCAGGGAAAGGCTCTTGCCAAGAGGATACTTACTCCACTTTGTAGTAGGCCCCTCACTGAAGTGAGCAACTCTCTTAATGGAGTAAGTAGCTGTAAGGATATCTGAAGCAGAGGGAAGCACAAGTGCAAAGGTCCTGAGGTGAGTATGTGCTTGTGTGTGCACGGGATAGTCAAGTAAAGGGAGTAAAATGTGTGCTTTCAAGTAGCTGAGAATAGGAAGGTGAGAGGGAGACAGAGCCATGGTGCCCTGAAAAGGACTTGAGATTCATCTGGGTGAGACAGGCTGGTATTGGCAGGCTGAGTGCAAGGCTGTGATGTAATCTGATGGTCTGAGAGGATCTCTCTGCTGTGGTGTGGGAGTAAGACTTCACAGGCCAAAGTCAAAGTTGCATGCCTGGTGAGGAGGGTACTGCATAAACCAATTCATTGAAGGGGGGGCTTTTGGGAAGAGAAGTGCAGAAGTCAGATTATAGATTTGTTCTGGAATTAGTGCTACAGGATGTGCTGAGGGTTGAAGGGCAAGAGCGAAGAAAAGGATGGCCTTTGGGGTGTTTGGCTGAGCAGCAAAGTGGTAGGCAGGTCTGAGATGGGGGCCTTGGGCAGGAGCAAGGGTTCATATGAGGTGGGGTCTTCTGCTTTCCCAGCACTATAGACTTTGCCTTCAGAGCACTTGCTAGGACTCTAATTTTCCAGTTGGCTATGGGATTATCTAGTTGGCATCTGTTCTCCATTTAACAGGATGATCTTTGAGGGCAGAGAAGTATCAGCTGGTTTTCTTACTATAGTATCTCTAGCATAGGACCAGGCACACAGTAATCAATTTTTTGTAGAATGGTTCAATGATTAAGTCAGAATACTAAAAGAAAGAGCTATGGTCATATTTCATAGGCATATGGATTATGTTTGGCTGGTAAAGACACAGTGTATCTCTCACAGTGTTTTTTCACTGTGGGCCTTGGAAAAATTTCTCTCTGGTTGTACTTTTGAGGTTCTGGGGATCAGGAATTGTGCAACAAGTTTCACTTTCCTCTGTGCTTTGACTGCTAGAGAATCAGAGTCACAACTGTGTCAGAAGCACTTGCGGCAAAAGTACAAATCTTTTATAGCATGGGTTGTGGGGATGGCCCTTGCTCCAGTGTCTTTTGGTGTATGTTACTTTGTTTTCTGTATGCTGTTGACTTTAATTTTTACAAGCAGCTTTAAAGCAATCTGTTTTGTATGAGGTGGGAGAAAGTAAGCTTCATGATTTTGAGAAATGTTATAAACTTCAGTGCCTCAACCAAGAAAGGAGGAACGGGGTCAAATAAGAATTATTTTCAAGTAAATCAATCAACTTGTTCTCAAGTCTGGAATTCAGGAGGTGTCTGGTAGTTGTGCTGCCAGATAGTTGCCTATCAGAAATCTAATGTGGTCATTCTAGAGAAGGTGGAGAGTTATGCTCTGTGTACTCTGGCCCAAGGCATGACTTGCCTGGAGAGGTTAGACTGAGCATGTAGTACTTTAAATAAGAATATTCACTCTGCTGCCAGAAATTCTTTTTTGGAGGAACTAGCCCAAGAAAGCTAAGTACTAAAGACACCAGATAATCTAGAGGCAGGGACCTGGGTACGTATTACTGGCATTTAACACAGATGAGACCTGAAAAACATTTGCTAAACAAAAAGTCAGAGGCCACGAGCTGACATACAGAGATGCAGACATTTCAAAAGTATACAGAACAGGAAACAAGAACAGAGGGAGTCATAGGGCACAGTTCTATTCATGAAAACTAGACTCTCACTGATACACCAATACCATACATTTTGTTAGGAGACATACACAGTGAAGGACATAAATCAAATGCAGTATGGCAGGTGCCTCTGGTGGCAGGGAAATGAAGGTGAGAATGGAGGTGAGCATTTTGTGACGGGAGAAAAAAAAGGGGGGGACTGGGAGGGATCAATGATGGTGTGCTATGAATCAAAGCATTTGATAAAATTCAACACTACTTGAATCCAGGAAAAAAAAGGCGGGGGAAAAAAATCAGTGACATGTAATGTTATATGAGAATGAAACTCAAAATGACCTTTTCATTTTAAAGTGAGGGGAATTCTGCAAGTCAATGTTGTCTATCTACCTGTGGGGATATTCTCAAACTATTAAAAAGTAGTTCAGACCTATTAGTAAGGGAGTGACAATACAGGGAATGGGTGTGAAAAAACACATTTTTTTTTTAACTCACTCACAAACTGGCAAAAATAAAAGAAGTTGCTCTCCAATGCTGGTGAGAGCACAAGGAAGCCAGCATACTTATAACTGCTAGAAGTGTACACTGGTTGTAGTCTTTGGCACTATCTATCCAAATAACAACAAGTGGAGGTGCTATATTCCTGTTGCAAATATATTTGGAAATAGATGGGCACAGCAAGACATGAGCAAAATCATTTTTATGGTTATTCTATGATACCTGGCATTAATACCTTTCAGGGGCACATACCTAAACAGAAGCATGGGTAGTTAAGAGGCCGGGTTGACCGTGTTGATACAAAATACCTCCATGGTAAGAGCAGTATGTTCTATGTGACCTAGGCAGCACAGTGGACAAAATATTGGGTTCTCAGGCATGAGATCCTGAGTTCAATCTCTGGCATTCACACACACTCACTCTCATTCTCTCTCTCTTTTGCACCTTCCCTTATATTGAAAGACTTCTTAACATATATTGTATATTCATTTTTTTAAATGCTCTTTTTTTTTTTTTTTTAAGATTTACTAATTAACTGATGAAAGAGAGAGGGGGAGAGAACTAGAGCATCTTTTTGGTACATTTGATGCTAGGGAACTTGAAACAGATGCCTATCCACTGCACCACCTCTTGGGTCACTGCATATGTATTCTTAAAACGTAAATTAAGTCATCCATGGGGCCTGAGGAAAGTTACACAGTGGTTGTGCAACAGCCTTCCAAGATGAAGGTCCCAAAGATCTCACATTCAGTCACTGGCACCATCACAAAGCAAAGCTGAGAAGTGCTCTGGTGTGAGTCTCTCATTGAATAAGGAAACACATTTTTACTTTTTTTTTTTTTTTTTAGGATTTTATTTATTTATTAATGAGAAAGACAGGAGGAGAGAGAAAAAACCAGACATCACTCGGGCACATGTGCTGCCGGGGACCGAACTCAAGACCTCATGCTTGAGAGTCCAAAGCTTTATCACTGTACCACCTCCCGGACCACACATTTTTACTTTTTTAAAAGAACTTAAAAAGTTACCCTGCAGGCATCTTCAATGACCAGGAAAAAAAGAAGGACTTGTGATGTAGTATTAAAAAACAAAAAGGCAAAATGCATCTATACTATGATTATAATGACATTAAAAATGTTAACTAGGAAAGAAGATATGCTATACGTTAAGAGTAATTATCTATAATTTTCTCTCTTGGTATTTCTTCCTTTCTTCAAGTTTCCTGCATATATTACTTTCATAATCAGAAAATAGCACTGTTTTATTAGAAAAAAAGTTTGAAGAGATTGTACAGTAATATGAGAAAATGCTTATGATATTATTAATGTGAAGTGAAAAAAGCAGCTACAGAAGTGAATACATCACGTGGTCACAGCTATGGAGAAACCATGCACAGGGAAGAACGTGGAAGGACACACCTCAAAAGGGAATCTGTGATTGTCTCTGGTTGTGGGGTTTTGGATGGCTGCTGTTTTTCCCTTTTTACTTTTCTGTGTTTTCCAGGTTTTCAACACTGAGCCTGTGTAACTTTTATTGGGAAAATAAACCTCGATAAATTAAAAAAAAAAAAAAAGCAGCAATTAGTATGGTAGAGGTAGGTCTGAGACATAAGCTATACCCCATCCCAACATAAACAATATAATGATAATAAATGATATCATGAAAATATG
This sequence comes from Erinaceus europaeus, assembly GCF_950295315.1. Classification (NCBI taxonomy): domain Eukaryota; kingdom Metazoa; phylum Chordata; class Mammalia; order Eulipotyphla; family Erinaceidae; genus Erinaceus; species Erinaceus europaeus. The sequence goes on along the minus strand of NC_080162.1, from coordinate 74,590,551 downwards.
GTAACAAAACACAAAAGCAAGCTGCCCAGAGGGAACAAAATAAAGACTGGTAAGAACAAGCCCCAAACACCAATGGTGCTTGTTACTGAGTACTAAAGGTGAATCATTACTTTTTCCTGCTCTTTATTCTCTGTAAGTGAACATGCGTGTCTCCTCTGATGGGAAAAAGAAAAACAAAACAAAACAAAACAAAATAATTTAAACTGAATGACACAATAAATGGCAAAGGACTTACTTTGAAAAAGAGGTAGAGCCCCAAGAGTGTGCAGCTGGCGATGATAGGGAAGCGGGCAGCATCCCGGCTGGTGATTGTCTCAGGCATGTCTGATGGGTTCTAGAGGAGAGAAGAAAAAGTATCTACTGAGCAGAGGGTGTGCTTCCGGCTCCCAAGGGCTGGTAAGGATTTGAGGCTCTATTAGCCTATTCAGCTCCTTTCTATTCCCATTCTCTGCTCCAGTTCAACTAGGTGCTTCAGGTTTCCACACTTTCCTGACTGAAGACTTTTTTTAAAAAAAATATTTACTTGATAAGACAGAGAGAAATTTAAAGGGGAAGGGGAGACAGAGAGGGAGAGACATCTACAAGACTGCTTCACCACTTATGAAGCTTTTCTCCTGCAGGTGGGGACCAAGGGCTTGAACTTGGATCTTTATGCATGGTAATGTGTGTGCTCAACTGGGTGTGACACCACCCAGCCCTCCTTTTATATGATTCTTAGTAGATATTCTAAGTGGAAATAAATTGACAATAAACAAAATTGACAATGGCTAAAGCTGCAGATGGGAAGACACTAACTTCAAGTAGAAGTAAATCTTGACAAAATTTGAAGAAAATTTTTGGGAAAACAGAATCTGGTAAGAGTAAAAACCATGATTAAATTTACAATGGCAGATGCTAGAGTTGGCATGAATGTGATCTGGGTAAAAAGTTGAAGGAAGATAAATATTTACATGAGAGAGAACTGAATGGAGCCATAATAATTTCAGTGTTATAAAAATGGGGAAAAAAATCAAATCTGGAGTAATACTGCAACACAGAAATTAAACTGGCTTTACAGAATGTTGAGAGACTTCCTAATAGTAGTGCAATTCATGTTCAAGGGGACTGGAGACAGCTTACCTGATTAAGCATGCACCTTACCAGGTATAAGATATTGGCTTTAGCCCAAGCACCACCTGGAGGACAGTACCAGGGGGAGCTCCATGGATGGTAGAATGGTGCTTTGATCCTATACCCCTTCTGTATCTCTTCCTCCCCAAAACAAAAAAGAATGAAAAAAAATTGCCTAGGGGAGACAGCTCAGTGGTAGCATTCTGCATGCATGAGATCCTGGGTTCATTCTCTAGCATTGTGAAAAAAAAAACAAAAAACAAGTTAAAACAAGTTAATGAGGCTGTCACTGCCAGGAAAATCTCTCAGTTTTCAACGACTTAGCAAATGTCACTGGCATGAAAGCTTTTCAGATTTCCTCACTGGGATAAGTCTACTTCTCAACTGCAATTCCCACTATATTTTATTTATAGGTCTAGTTAATGCTCATGCTACTGTGAAATTCTCTCCACTAATCACAGGCTCATCACAGATCACAGTGAACGGGAATGCCACTGTTGCTATGTCTATTTTTTCTTTTTTCCTTTTTTTTTTTTTTGCCTCCAGGGTTATTGCTGAGGCTCGGTGCCTGCACTACAAATCCACTGCTCCTGGAAGTTATTTATTTATTTTTTCCATTTTGTTGCCCTTGTTGTTGTTATTGTTGTTACTGATGTTGTTGTTATTGGATAGGACAGAGAGAAATTGAGAGAGGAGAGGAGAGAAGATAGAGAGGGGAAGAGAAAGACGTACACTTGCAGACCTGCTTCACTGCTTGTGAAGCGACCCCACAGCAGGTGGAGAGCTAGGGGCTCAAACTGGGATCCTTATGCCAGTCCTTGCGCTTTGCGCCATGTGTGCTTAACCTGCTGCACTACTGCCCGACCCCCAACTATGTCTATTTTTTAAACATGACATTAATACCCCTGGGATATAGAAAAAAGAGTCATGGTCTGCATCAGTCTTACAAATATTTTGGCTCACAGCTGTTTTTTTAAAAAAATATTTTTATTTCTTTATTATGGATAGAGACAGAGAGAAATTGAGAGGTGTGAGGGAGATGGAGACAGAGAGACACCTGCAGCCCTGTTTCACCACTTAGGAAGCTTTCCCCCTGCAGGTGGGGACCATGGGTTTAATCTAGAACCTTGTGCACTATAATGTGCACACTTAACCAGGTGCTCCACCACCTGGCCCACAGCTGCCTTTTAAAAAGCAACAGGACAGGGCACTGGGAAATATGTCTTACACGTACAAGGTATGTACATCTTACATTCACAAGGCTTTGGTTTGATCCCTGGCACCAGATAAAATAGTACCAGATAAAATAGTGAAGCAGTGTTTTGGTCTCTCTCACAAATAACTAACCATTTTCCTTTTTTTGACAAAAGGTGAAAGACAAAGTGAGGGAGAGAAAAGAAAGATATCTGTAGCACTATCCCATCCCATATGAAGCTTCCCTCTGCAGATAGGTATTGGGCGTGTAAACCCAGGTCCCTGCCCATAATAATGTGTGCTCTACAGGGTGTGCCACTACCCAGCTGCCTCTCACATCCTAGCAAAAAGAGAAAGAAAGGGGAAAAAAAGCCACCAAGAACACAGGCAATTCTGGTGGCAAAAAACCCCCCAACTCAAAACAAAATAGAACATTACAAATGCTGGAGTAGTGCTCTGGCCTTTCCCTCAATAAAAACTAAAACTAACAGGACAAAACATACTAAGGGGCAAGCTGCCCAGAGGGGTTGATTTTGGTTCAGGAAGGTAGACTGCAGAAGGGGAAGGAGATAGGGCCAGGGCAGCAGGCCCATGGGATTGACTAGGAGAAGAAGTGAGGAACAGGGAGGAATATGCATCATCATCTTTTTTTTTTTTTTTTTTTTTAATCAGAGCACCGTTCAGCTCTGGCTTATGGTGGTGGTGGTGGGGGGAATTGAACCTCGGACTTTGGAGCCTCAGGCACGAGAGTCTGTTTGTATAACCATTATGCTATCTACCCTCCACCCAGCACCATCATTTTGAGTATAAACTGGCCCAGTCATTTGGGTAGGGTAATTTGGCAGGCAGGTATATCAAATTGCAATCTGCACATGCTAAAGATACCTAAGATTCACAGAACAGGAACTACAAGTGGCTCTGATCACTAGGAACAATGTCTAACTTCACTCAATATGGTTTTTTTTTTTGCAGAAAGCACTTATGGCAGTGCATGTCAAAGCATAAAAAACACTTATCTTTTGACCAAACAATTCCACTTCTGAGAATTTCTCCTATGACACAATCCACATATATACAAAATGACGCATATAATGTAAATCCAAAGTCTTACTGCTTGCTGGGTGACTATGGCATTATCATTTGCTTTCTGAGCCTCAGTTTACTCATCTGTCACGCAGAATGACAATAATTAGATTTACTTATGTCTAAGTAGCTTGTTTCTGCCTTTGGCACCAGTATCCGTGGAATTTGGGTAAATTCCTTACCCTCGCTGTATACTTTCATGAATTCAACCTACTTCATGTGTATCACGGGCACAAAAATAGATGAGACAGTCACAGACAGTTAAGTCAAGGCCTTGGTATGTAAAAAGAACAACAAAACAATGACATCTGGCAAATGATGACACACTTACTGATTTAACACAAGATATGAGAGCTACATAGTTGAGCGAGGGCTCTGATATCAGGACTGACTGCCAGCTCTGCAATACTGGGAACGTCATTTCCTCATTCAGAGTCTCAGTCTCCTCAGCCCTAAATTCTGAATTGTCAGGACCGTATAGTTTTTTAAAAAAAATATTTATTTATATATTCCCTTTTGTTGCCCTTGTTGTTTTATTGTTGTAGTTATTATTATTGTTGTTACTGATGTCGTTGTTGTTGGACAGGGCTGAGAGAAATGGAGAGAGGAGGGGAAGACAGAGAGGGGGAGAGAAAGAGAGACACCTGCAGACCTGCTTCACCACCTGTGAAGCGACTCCCCTGCAGGTGGGGAGATGGGGGCTCGAACCGGGATCCTTACGCCGGTCCTTGCGCTTCGTGGACTCTATAGTTTTACATAGGAAATACTTATGTGTTGTACTTTGAGTACTTTACTAAGCTCCATACACAAACTTTTATTATGAACATGGGAATCATGAGAATGCAGACAGGACACTTCTGAAGGGAAGCAGGAGTAGCAGTTGGATAGAGAAGAGGTCACTTAGGTCTTAAGCAGAAGGTCTGGTAAATAGCAGAAGCTAAACACTGAGGAGTTTGCTCTGTGTATAAAGGAAGGAAGGAAGGAAGGAGGTAGAGGAACCTGTAGGTGCAGAGCCCTTAGGTGTGAAAGTATACATGGCTTCCTTCATCTACAAACCAGAATTATGGTTCCTTTCAATTCAGTTCAGTTTCCTGTGAGGGAAGAGGCTTAACACACACCAAGTTGGCCAGGTGCTCTACAATACAGAGGGATCTCATTTACTCTGGGGTGACTGTTATGTTGCAATGGTGAGTAAGAATGGAGTCTTGAAATCTGCCTAACATTAACAGAAATAAGAATAACACCAACTGAGAACTTCCTAGGCACTGTGCACTATTCTAGTCACTTTACATGATTTCATGCAAAAAAATACCCCCCACACCCCGCCACACACACACACACACACACACACACACACACACACACACACACACACACTTACCCACCCAGGTAATTTTAGTAGCTCTATTTTACAGATGAGGCAAATGAGCCTCAGGACTCTAATTGAAGCAATCTAGTGTCAGAGCACAAACTCTACTTGGCCACTGTTCCCTAGATAACTCCTATCTGTCCTTCCTAGACATTTCTGTTGTAAAGTTGTGATAAAATGCCCAGGAAGCCTGGAGGCAAAAAAAGTTAAGCTTTGCGGTTATAAAAATACTAAGTTGTTAGAATTTTTTTTACCAATTCAATTTGGAATTTTTTTTTTAAAGCCAGATGCTCTTATGCAAATGCAGTAGCTCCTGAAACACACAACGTAATTAGAGTCTGGGGGTGGGGGGAGAGTTGACACAAATAGCAGAAATAAATTTAGTTTCCAGCGATATTCTAAATGTTCAGTTATCAGGGTAGAAGCAAAAGCAGTGAGGGAAGGCAGATGCCCAGCTTCTAGTCATTGGCGCAGCTCGAGCTCTGGGGACTCTGCTTCCAGGCCATGCCCTAGAAATGATCCTCAATTTGTGGACTACTCATTCTATATCTCCAAAAAAACCACCTCAGGGTCTCCTCCTTACTCCCAATTTGCTTACTCCTCTTTCCACAATCTGCTTCCTAACTTCAACCAATTCCTAGTCTCAGCCCTTTGACCCCCACTACAGCAAGGTGAAAAACTACCTCACTAGCTCCCTCACCATTTCCCTGCCTACCACCCACCTTGCCAGTTCTTCCTGATGCTTGGACCAGATCGGATCACAAATCTGCCTTCAGAGTCGGGATTATTGCTGATGGGAAGATACACTGAAACAGCCTCTATGGTGGGTAATTTGGTAAAAATTCACCTAAATCAAATATGCATATAACCATTGAGGCAGCTAATATATTTTAAAGAATTTATCCTTTAGATACAAACAAATATGAAATAACAAATGTATACAGTCTAATTTTAGCATTTCTTAAGTCATTAAAAAAGATTTATTATCATGAGAGAGAAGGGGAAAGAGAGAGAACCAGAGTGGAGCTGGGAGGTGGCGCACCTAGTAGAGCATGCATGTTATAGCACACAAGGATCTGGGTTCAAGGTCTGAGCCCCAACTGCAGGGGGACGCGTCCTAAGCAACACTGTTGGTGTCTCTCTTTTTCTTTTTCTCCACCTCAATTTCTGTCTCTAACCAAAGTAAACAAATAAATATAAAAGTACATAAAAAAAATGAGGGGAGAGCAGAGCATCATTCTGACACATGTGATGTCAAGGATCAAATTTGGGACCTCATGACTATAAGTCCAATGCTCTAGTCACTGTGCTACCTCCTGGATCACTCAGAAAAAAAAAAAAAAAAGCAAAAGATCTAAATTACCAGATGACTTGAAATCAGACATTCTCACATTTTAGTACACACCAGAATCACCATACTCGTGAAAATAATGTTGAGTCCATGTGTTTCTGGTTCTGAACATGCACTTCTTTTTTCTTTTTTTTAATTGCCACTAGGGTTATCGCTGGTGCTTGGTGCCAGCACTACAAATGCATCCTTCAAGGCTGCCATTTTTTCCTTTCTATTTTACTTGACATGACATCGAGAAATTGAGAGGGGAGTGGGGAATAGAGAGGAAGAAAGAAAGAGACAGCTGCAGATCTGCTTCACCACTTGTGAAGCACCTCCTCTGTAAGTGGGGAGTGGGGGGCTCAAACCTGCTTCCTTGCACATATTGATATGTGATCTTAACTGAGTGCGCCACTGCCCTGCCCCGACCATGCATTTCTAACAAGTTCCCAGGTATTCCTGATGTGGCAAGTGTGTAATAATTATGAAGATGAAATGCGGGGCTGCCTTCAAGAACCTTAAGACTTCCTGATTATCTTTTGTCACCACATCTAAGCCCCTGTACTGGGGTCATGTCACATGATTCACCACCTTCCAGAACTCAGATGTGGTCCCATGCCTCTTTCTCTTCCTGTTCTTCCTGCTGAATCTCATGCATCCAAGCAAAGACAATGCTTCTTTCACTAGAAGGTGCATCAGAATCCAATTTAGTTGTTTGGCTACACATCTGTCTTTCCTTGGTGAGGGCGAGGCTTGGCCTCCATTGTCCTGGCACCCCTAGGACCCAGTCCAAGGTCTGGCACCGAGCAGGAGTCCTAAAAGTTGGTTGGGGAGGTCCTCTGAGTTATAGGTCAAGGGTTTGTGAAGTATCTTAATATGCAGCTATAACTCGGGTTGGGCTTTACTCCTTTCTAGAATGGCAGATCTCTGACAGGGATGGACATTGCTTAAAGATTGCTTCTGACACACACCTACGTGTTTCACCTTTTTTTCCCATGCTTTCATTTTTTAAATAAATTTAAAAAAAAAAATTTATTTAAAAAAGGAGACATTAACAAAACCGTAGGATAAAAGGGGTACAACTCCACACAATTCCCACCACCAGATCTCCATATCCCATCCCCTCCCGACAGCTTTCCTATTCTTTATCCCTCTGGGAGTATGGACTCAAGGTCATTGTGGGATGCAGAAGGTGGAAGGTCTGGCTTCTGTAATTGCTTCTCTGCTGAACATGGGCGTCGACTGGTCAGTCCATACTCCCAGTCTCCCATGCTTTCACGATTGACCCTGCCTGTTATAACAGATAGCTGGGTCCTAGGGAGAATTCTGTTCTCACTCATCTCCTGTCAGTTAGCTTTATGGTTCTTACATTGGTGGGAAATCAAAACTCCTGAATGCTCCTTCCACCCCCAACTTTATTTATTCTCTCCATGCTAATTATCAGGGAAATAGGGTAGAAAAAAAGTAGTTGTGAAACTCAGGAGATACTGCCAAGCCCCCTTAAATAAACCTTTAAATTAAGAAAAAAAGAAGAAAAAGAAAAAAGGAGTCATTCAGTCTGTTCTTTTCCTAGGCAAAAATGTTTCCTGTGTGGGGGGGTCTAGAGGTACTTGTGTAAAGGAGAGTCCTGTACTAGGAACTAGGGTCACCTGATTCTGTCTCTACTTGGCAGTGATAAGGAGAAACCATTCCTTTGACCCTCGGTTTCTTTCTCTGTATAGTAGGGGCGGTAAAACTGATATACTCAATTGCTATGAGAATCAAAGAGGGTAAAGGTTTTCTACGTTTTTAGATCATCCTGGCTATTGGAGGTGGTAAGGGGTCAGACTACTTGCCATTTCATGCAGTTTTCTGACCTCCCTGGTCTTCAAGAGATGTTTGGAGGTACTTAGAGGCAACAGTGGATACAAAGCTTCCTTTCTCCATCCTGTTTTTTTTTTGTCTCCTGGGTTATCATTGGGGCTTGGTGCCTGCACCATGAATCCACTGCTCCTGGAGGCTATTTTTTCTCTTTTGTTGCCTTTGTTATTATTGATGTTATTATTATTGCTGTTGTTTTTTATTGTCATTGTTGTTGGATAGAACATAGAGAAATCGAGAGAGACAGGGAAGACAGAGAGGGGGAGAGAAAGATAGACACCTGCAAACCTGCTTCACTACCTGAGAAGCAAACCCCCCCCCCGCTGCAGGTGGGGAACCAGGGGCTTGAACCAGTTTCCTTATGCTGGTCTGTGAGCTTTGCGCCATGTGCACTTAATGTGCTGCGCTACCGCATGGTGGCTCCCTCCATCCTCTTTGTTCCAGCTGTGCTGGGTCTTCCACCATCTCCTGAGCTAACTCCTCCTCTGCTTGCTTGGTTTCCCCTGCCTAGAATGTTTCCTCCAAACTGAAATTTTACTTCTACATCAAGGCTCAGGCCTACATGTCTTCCTGCTCTGCCACAAGTGTGCAGTATCTTTCTCCCTAAACCCCTCTGCACTATTTGTATTATAATATCAGATTTGGCTATTTCTGTCACTCAGACTAACTTCTCAGTGAAAGGACTCTGACCCACTTACCTTTGTAGTATACCTTCACCCTGGTAATAGTGAAAGTCTTGGCAATTTTATTGCCTGAAGGTATTTTAAATTTTTTTAAAAAATTTTTTTATCCAAAGCACATCTCAGCTCTGCTACTGGTAGTGTTGGGGATCAAGAGTGAGAGACTTCCTGTATGAACATACCATGCACTACTGTTGCATTATCTCCCTGGCCCTGGAAGGCATTTTGTTGTTGTTTGAAGAGACTAATGAGCAATATACAGAAGGCACCAAGGAGAATTACTGACAGTTTTGGGGGTGTGTCAGATCAAGCTGTCCAGCCTTATACCATGTTGCCCTCCACATCCTCGACCTTATCTCTCTGCACTATGTGTCATGAAAAAGATGGCAGGGTGGTTTATAGCCACCTGGACTCTACTTACAATAGGCAGAACAGAAAAGCAATGGGGCCACCAAAGTCCTGTCTAACTACTTCCCTTTGTGTCTGACCATAGAGATCCAGCGGCTTTTCTGATTTTGGGGAAGAAAGGTGGCAGTCCTCAGCCAGTGCTCAAGTTGGGTAATGTTTTGAGAACTGAGCAGTTTCAAAAGTGGTTTCCTTGTGGGTCTGTACTCATTTAGTACGAAGCTTCCACTGTTCTGGTGGGAGACCAGCAGCAGCAAGGAGCTGCAGATCAGGAGACCGTGAAAGATGTTAGAAAAGTCCAAGCAGAGAGTTATGCAAACGACTTTCATGCCTAAGGCTTTGATGTCCCCTCTGGTGAAATTCCCAGTACTGCCACAAACTAGAGATGAGCAATACTCTGGTGAAAGGGGGGAAAAAAAAGTTAAGGCCTGGGAGGCGGCACAGTGTAAGAGCTTTGGACTTGCAAATGTGAGTTTGATCCTTAGCACCACATATGCAAGAGTGCTGTTCTAGCCTTTCTCTCATGAAATAAATCTAAAAAGAAAAAGAAGGAGATGAGCAGTAGTAGAAGTTAGTTAGAAGTAGTTAGTGCAATGGCCAAGAGGACTTATTATAGGAAAAAAAGGGTACGTGTCAGGAAAGCAGGAGATGGAAAGTGTTGGGTGTTCTCTAAGGTAGCCAAATGGAACAGATGTTCAGAAGGCCAGGGATGAACTTAACCAAGTCACAGTTCAGTAGGCAGGCCCAATTAAGTGAAGGGATGATTTCAGCGAGTAAAGGGAGAAAAAATACTTTGAGGAGGACTGGGGTACAACCAGAACAGTCTGGACTCAGACTAGAACAGGTTCAGGCAGACTAGTAGTCAGGCAGAGGAAGCCAGCGAAATCAAGATCAGTGCCAGGTTAAAAAGAGAGGCGTCAAGGTGCCAGGTTTCAAGGAGCTGGCTAGTTAATTTCAGGAAGTGATGCACAAAACTGGAGATTAACTTTCTTGCAGGCAGGGGCAAGGGCTTGACCCAGGGGATATGGGAGAGGGCACTGTGGGTCACTGATTACAATTAGAAAGGCAACAGTCTACGGATGGGACCAGATCTTGGAATTTTGTCTTGGGGTGGAGGTGAGAAATGACTTGGGATTTTACCATTCAGATGTTCAGGCTCAGATAAGGTGACTGTCCCAGATGGAATATGAGGTAAGAGGCAAAGAGGGAGGAACTGGTATGGTTGGGTCCAGTAGGCTCAGAACAATTAGTGTACGAATTGCCCTGTGAGGGTCTGCTAAGTAGTGTTCCCAAGAGGATGCAGAGAGGAAGGGATGCATCAGAGTTCAACTGAGTGGGGGGTCGAAACCTAATTGAGGAAGCTGTCAATAGCAAGGTTAGTGTCCAAATCCCGGGGCATCTAGGGCCTGCCCCGGGGCGTGGAGTCCAGGTGGGGAGTGGGTGGAGATCAGTGATGGGAAGGGTCGACAGCCCGGGAGAGAAGGTGTCCCGCCTAGTGCGGGCGGGAGTTGTCATGTCAGCAGTGTCCTGAGAAGCGGTGGGCGCCGGGTTCGGGCGCTGACCTACCTTGCCGCGGGCGCAGCGCACGGAGCGCAGGGCGCCGAAGAAGATGGGCAGCAGCGCCATGAGCAGGAGGCTGCCGTAGGCCAGCGCGATGCCCTCAGGCGTGGAAGGCGGCCGCGTAGTGCCATTGGCTGGTCCGCCTGTCTCCGCGCTGGCGTTATGCGGATCGCTGAGGGCCGAGTCCATGGTGAGGCTGAGCTCGGGATCCGACTCCAGCTCTGGCAGCTGCTGCAGCGACGCAGAAGCAAAGACAGGCGCAGCCGGGAAAGCCACGTTCCCCTAAAGAAATAGGAAGTGACGTGCCTCCCTGGTCGACCCGCGCCGCGTACACATGCGCGTTCCAGGCTCCCCGCCCGCGCGCCCTCTAGCGAAGGCGGAGGACCAAGCAGTAGGTTGCTAAGCAACTAGTTAATCAGAGAAAGCACTGGAGCACTGCAGTGGTCTGGGGACCAGTTCCCTGGCAGATGACCTCCTCGATTACAGGCTATCCCATTCCCCACAGATACTCATCCTAATAATTAAGAATTTGGTTATCAATTCAATATTCAACTGTTCTTTATTTTTCTTTATTTTGGATAGAGACAAGAGAGAAATTGAGAAAGGGGAGACAGGGAGAGAGAGAGATACCTGTAGCACGACTTTGCCACTCGTGAAACTTTCCCCCTTTCCTCCTCGCCCCCGCAGATGCACACTTGGAGCTTGGACCAGCGTCCTTGCACCTTGCAACATGTGCAGTCTCCAGGTGCACCACCACCTAGTCTGTTTCTTCTTAAATATTTGAGTATCCTATTATATTCCAGACACAGTCCTAGGCTCTGGGGACACCAAGGTGAACAATAACAGGCAAACGTTCTCCCTGACCTCATAAAGTGAACATTTTCGAAAGTGCACATTTTGGAAAGTGTAGGTGTTGGGAAGACAATAAATAAAGATATTTAAGGGCGGGGGTGGATAGCATAATGGTTAGCAAACAGACTCATGCCTGAGGTTCCAAAGTCCCAGGTTCAATCCCCTGTACCACCATAAGCCAAAGCAGATCAGTGCTCTGGTTAAAAAAAATAAAAAGGGAGCTGGGCTGTAGCACAGCGGGTTAAGCGCAGGTGGCGCAAAGCACAAGGACCCGGCATAAGGATCCCGGTCAGAACCCCGGCTCCCCACCTGCAGGGGAGTCGCTTCGCAGGAGGTGAAGCAGGTCTGCAGGTGTCTATCTTTCTCTCCTCCTCTCTGTCTTCCCCTTCTCTCTCCATTTCTCTCTGTCCTATCCAACAACAACAACAACAATAATAACTACAACAATAAAAAACAAGGGCAACAAAAGGGAATAAATAAATAAAATAAATATTAAAAAAAGGTTTAAAAAATAAAATAAATAAATAAATAAATAGTATCTGTTTAAAAAATAAAAATATCTAAGAGCCTATATAATGTTGGTATAAGATTATGTGTTACATAATATGTTAAAAAAGATAAATAAGACCTTCATCTTCATCTATAAATTAAGGATTTGACCAGGGTACTCCAGAGACTTCCAGAGAATTAATGTCAGATGACTGGTTCTGTAAATGTGGGACTCCCAGTGTATGTGTACTGAAGGGTGAATAGAACATGTGGGTACAGGGCCGGCTGGTGGCGCACCTGGTTAAGTGCACATGGACCCAGGTTTGAGCCCCTGATCCCCACCTGCATGGGGAAAAATTAATGAGTGGTGAAGCAGTGCTGCAGGTGTCTCTCTGACTCTCTCCCTCTCTGTCTCCCCTGCCCCTCTTGATTTCTGGCTGTCTCTATCCAACAAATAAATAAAGACAAAAAGGAAACTATTGTGGAAAAGTCTCTCTCTCTCTCACACACACACACACACACACACACACACACACACACACGCATTCACACCATTGTGTGATAAGGACTTTTCCTCAAACTTAAAAAAAAAATAACAGAACTACAAAGCCTGCTATTTCCAACATCCCAGCTACACAGAAGGCTAAAGAATTTGGACCAGAGTAACTTCTGGGTAGATGGTGTTCAGTTTCAGGCTCTATTTTTCAAAAGGCAGGACATGACCTGAGTAGATGGGTGAAAGCAGTGTGTCTAATGAATTCAACCATCAATAATTCAGGCCACAGGATTTTCCCAACAACTGGTGGACTCTTCTTTAACCAAATTATCAAGCAAAGCATTACCAAATTGGAGAGAGAAAATGACAAGATTCGATGCAATGTGGGGTACACATCTTCTGTGTAATCTTTTTTGACAATTGTCTTTAGCCTGCATATACTTATGAGAAAACATCAGAACTAATGAGGAAAATCTAGACAGTGGCAGTCTACAAGACAACTATCCTGGACTCTTAAAAAAATTCCAGTGCCACAAAAAGAAACTGAAGAAAGGTGAAAACCAAATGCAATATATCATCTTTGCTTGGTTCTGATATCACAATATTTTTAAAAAAACTATAGTGAGAAATTTCAGACAAGCAGAAATAGTTGGAAATGTGTTTTTCGAGTGTGAAAACAATGTTACTGTTCTGTACAATTTTGGTAATCAATGTGTGGTCCCCAGAATAGCATTATTGGCATCAAGTAGAAAGCTATAAGGAAGGCAGAATCACTCTCCAGAAAGTGGCACAATGGATAGAGTTGAACTCTCAAGCATGAGGTCCTGAGTTCAGTTCTTGGCATCACATATGCCAGAGTAATGCTCTGGTTCTCTCTTTCCTTCTATAAAATCAAACAAATAAACAAAATTAAAAAATGCAGAACAGGGACTATTCTGGATTTATTTGCTCCATGTGATCCACATTACATTTAATTTGAGTAAAGTAGTTGTGATATATTATTATTATTATTATTAATTTTACCAGAGCTCTGGTTTATAGTGGTGCTGAGGGTTGAACTTGGGACAGTGGAGTCTAAAGCACTTAAATCTTTTTGCAGTCATTATACTATCTCTCCTGCCCAAACTTCTTCTTTTCTATATATTCTTGTGATATCTTTAAAGACAATGCCCCAATATATTACCAAGCTTATCTCTTCTTTGATATTAAGTCTTCCAGAAGCCTTGACAGGAGGGAGGAGGAGAAACTGAGTCCTAGGTTACTGAATGGATGATGGTGATACATTAACATAGGTAGGGAAGATTGGTTGGGGATGTTTGATAGGGAATGGGGCCCTTCAATGTTTTTTAAAATATGAAATTCTTGGGGGCTGGGTGGTGGCACACCTGGCTACAAATATTACAAATGTTACACGTTATAATGTGTAAGCACCTCGGTTCAAGCCCCTGGTCACCACTTTGAGGGGAAAGCTTTGCACATGGTGAAGCAGTGCTGCAGGTGTCTCTCTTTCTCTCACATCCTACTCTCTCAATTTCTGGTTATCTCTATCCAATAAATAAAGATAAATAAAGATAATAAAAAAAAATTCTTAGGGAAACAGCTATTCCTCTTGCTCATATATATTCTTTGGCCACCAGAGGGCGGCTTAGGCCCGTTTAACAGTCTAGGAGGCTTAGGTATCTATAAGTCCAGCCAGAGACACTTGAAACGCCATGAAGCTTCCCTTCTGCAGGTGTTGGATAGATTTTGGTCCTTTCACATGGTAATTTGTGCACTGTACTAATGAACAACCACCAGCTTGGAGTCTATGTGGGAAGAAAACCCACCAGGCAATGTGAGCTCTCCTAACTAAGCAAGTTTGTTTGGCTTTCACATCCCTGCGTGGACTGGATCAGCTAATTAAAAAAAAAAATTATAAAAAGGAAACACTGGGGTCGGGAGGTAGCACAGAGGGTTAAGCGCACGTGGTGCAAAGCGCAAGGACCATAAGGATCCAGGTTCAGCCCCCTGCTCCCCACCTGCAGGGGAGTCGCTTCACAGGCGGTCTGCAGGTGTCTGTCTTTCTCTCCCCATCTCTGTCTTCCCCTTCTCTCTCCATTTCTCTCTGTGCTATCCAACAATGAACGGCATCAACAACAATAATAATAAACACAACAAGGCTACAATAACAAAGGCAACAAAAGGGGAGAATAAAAAATGGCCTCCAGGAGCAGTGGATTCATGGTGCAGACACTGAGTCCAAGCAATAACCCTGGAGGCAAAAAAAAAAAAAAAAAGGAAACACTGACAAAAACCATAGGACAAGAGGGGTACAAATCCACACAGTTCCCACCATCAGAACTCTGTATCCCATCCCATCCCCTGACAGCTTTCCTATTCTTTATCCCTCTAGGAGTATGGACCCAAGGTCATTATGGGGTGCAGAAGGTGGAAGGTCTGGCTTCTGTAATTGCTTCCCTGCTGAACATGGGCTTGACAGGTTGATTCATACTTCCAGCCTGTCTCTTTCTTTCCCTTGTGGGGCGGGGTTCTGGGGAAACTAGGCTCTAGGACACATTGGTGGGGTCATTTGCCCAGGGAAGTCTGGTTGACATCATGGTATCATCTGAAACCTGGTGGCTGAAAAAAGAGTTAACATATAAAGCCAAACAAGTTGTTGACTAATCATGAACCTAAAGGCTGGAATAGTGCTGATGAAGATTTGGGAGCCTCCATTTTGTAGATCATTATTAGGCCTATTTTAGTTATATTCCAAAGGGCCCATGACTCTACTAGTTTTTTTTTTCTTTTCTCTGAGCCTGACATCTGATATGCAGGTATCCAATATCCAAGTTATTGTCTGGGGAGATGATGTCATGGCTAGATAAAGGCCTAGAAAGCTGGATCAGGGAAGAGAAAGATGTATAAATATTGTTGACTGTAAACCCCATCAATTTGATGTGATCTGAGGCCCATATTCAGCTTAGGAGCCTATGTAGCCTCTGCATCCCAGTAGATCTGAGCTCACATTCTGTGGTCATTAGTAGGAACGTTCCAAGCTGCCTCAGTCAGGACCCATCTTCCTCAGGTGGAACATAGAGTAAGTTGTCCAACCTCCCTTTGAAGGATGGAATATTCTCTACTGTTGTTGGTCCACGTTGAAGGCAAGGTCTTATGAGGGCCCACAAAGAGGTCTAAGAGGTATATTGTATTGTTCCTGATAGAAATGACCAGTAACAATGGAGAAAGGGTTATATTCGAGGTCTAGGCCCATCATGTCTGGGAATCTCAGGACTCCCCGACTAGGGCTCCAGCTGATGGGGTGGCCTGATAGTGACTAAAGAGTCATCATTAAAGTATGCCAGTCTTTTTCCCTTATTCAGCTTTTGTAGTACTTACTTTGATAAGGTGGGAGTGATGTTTATGTACACACCTATTAACTTGTAGTCATATGAATCACTATTTAGTTAATATGAGAGGGGAAAAATTGATTGAATGTCTCAAACTTTTTAATGCACAGAACATAGGCTGAGTCTTTGAAATGTTGACTTTCCTAAAAGCTTAGACCAGGGAGAACAGAAGAAACTGGTGGTGTTACTCTGTAAGACACAGCTATATATAAATAATGTCAAAGGACATAAATTATGGTGATGTTGTGTATGATACAGCAAATCCTAAGAAAGGGATATTTCAAAGTTAACCCAATTGCCAAATAATTTGATTATAGTAATAACTATCTATTGCCTTATTAAACCCTAAGACAGCAGGAATCTCACACTTCCTCTATAAAGCCTATATTTTCGCCAACCCTAGATCCTCTAGTGTGGGGCTCACTTTCCTGCATGCTTCTCTCAATTCATACCAACTGACACTGCATCTGCTGATCCCAACCTAATCAATACAACCAGTACCACCTCGGACTGTGTCCAGTGATGTCAGGCGTGGAATGTCAACCCTTCATCCTCATTACTTGGGTGAGACCTTTCCTTTCATAGGATTCTCTAATTCCATTCCAGGAGGTTCACTTCCTAAAGAAGTCCCCAAACCTAGTTATAGACCAGGTCCCATGAGATAGGGCATATGTTCACATGTGTCTATAAATTAGGACAAAATATATACCTGAAAGCAAAAGTGCACAATAGTCTGCAGTGAGTCAATAAATGCAGCAAGCAAGTAGAAAGACCTAAAAAGACACCATAAAATACCCAATGAAATAGTTTTTACTTAGACTTAGATGCCCTCCTCACCTACTTCCTATTACACTTCCCTCAGTCACTCCAAAGCTAAACTTAATTTTTAAAAATATTTATTTATTCCCTTTTATTGCCCTTGTTGTTTTATTGTTGTTGTTATTG
This sequence comes from Erinaceus europaeus, assembly GCF_950295315.1. Taxonomy (NCBI): domain Eukaryota; kingdom Metazoa; phylum Chordata; class Mammalia; order Eulipotyphla; family Erinaceidae; genus Erinaceus; species Erinaceus europaeus. The sequence goes on along the minus strand of NC_080162.1, from coordinate 74,573,789 downwards.
ATGTCATTGTTGTTGGATAGAACAGAGAGAAATGGAGAGAGGAGGGGAAGACAGAGAGGGGAGAGAAAGATAGATACCTGCAGACCTGCTTCACCGATTGTGAAGCGACTCCCCATTGCTGCTTTTTTCTTGTTGCAACAAGTTCTTTTCTGTTTCAGGCCCTTTGCAAAGGCTGTCCACCCTACCTGGTCTTTTCTCTTGTTAATGTTTTTTTTTTTTTTTTTTTTTTTAATTCCTGACCATTTTTCCTATTTTTCTTTTTTGTTTCAGCCATTTAGGAAAAAAAAATCCTCACTGGGGAGATACACAGACAGTGGTAGCACCCCAAATTTGCATGTCCAAGACTTCAGAGACTCCAGGTTCAATCCCTTTAATCCCAGACACCACCATGTGTCAGAGATGAGCAGTTATTCATTCTCTCTCTTTAAAAAATAAATACATAACTCTTAAAACAAAACAACAACAACTCCTCATAAGGGGCAGGAGATAGCTCACTGAGCAGATCACTTGTCTTACCATGTCTGACACTCAGAGTTTGAGGCCTGGCACCATGTAGGTGAATTATAAACAATATTAGGGAAACTCCATGATGGTAGAATAGTACTATGCTGACTCTCCTCTGTTTCTTTCTCTTTCTTTCATTTTTTTGAAATTTTTAATCTATTTTTTTGATAGACACAATGAGAAATTGAGAGGAAAGAGGGAGATAGAGATAGAGAGAGAGAGAGAGGTAAGGAGAGAGAGAGAGAGAGAGAGAGAGAGAGGAGCCTTTAGCACTGCTTCACTGTTTGTAAAGGTTCCTCCTTGCAGGTGGGGACCAGGAGCTTGCCAGGGCACTTGTGAACTTGTGTACTTGTAACATGTGTGTTCAACCCAGTGCACCACCACTGCCCTCACCACGTTTCTTTCCTTTATTGAATATAAAAAGAATGAAAATATTGGTTTTGGGAGGCTTCTCAGTAGTGGCATTGAAAATGCATGAAACCTTGGGATCTTTCCTTGGTGTTGTATAACAAAGGCAACAAGAACAACAACAACAAAAAACTCATAGCACTTCAATGTGTGATGCACTATGTACTAGATAATTTGAACCATCAACTTGTGTTTATCTTTCTCTTGAGTAGGGGAGGGCTGGTTTTAGGATTCAAGTAAAAGTTGCTTCTAAGACCATTTCCCCTCCCTCCCTCCCTTCTTTCTTTCCTTCCTTCCTTCCTTCCTTCCTTCCTTCCTTCCTTCCTTCCTTCCTTCCTTCTTTCCTCCCTTCCTCCCTCCCTTCATTCTTGCCTGCCTACCTGCCTTAACTGTGGCAGGATTTCATTGGGGCTTCTCAGTTGTATAATTTCACCTCTCTTGATGACCCAATGAATTCTTCTTCCTCTTCCTCTTCCTCTTCCTCTTCTTCTTCTTCTCCTTCTCCTTTTCCCCCTCCATCCTCCTCTCTTCCTCCTCCCTCCTCCTCCTCTTCTTCTACTTCTCCTCCTCTTCCTCCTCCTTCTTCCTTTTCTTCTTTTCCAGATAGAGGGTGAGAGATACACAGAGAGAAACAGAGAGAGCATGGAGAGAAACCACAGCACTACTCTATTGGTCATGAATCTTCCCCTTTACATGATGCTCCTATATAGTGGCCGGGGGCTCAAACCTGGCAAAGTGTGGTCTACTGGATGAGCTGTTTTCCATCCTCTTGATCTCCAGTTTCTATAAACTGATATATAAGCAACATCACAGAGCAGATATGGCTAACAGTCAGTTTTCTAGGCTCAACTCTGCTTACAGATATATTTTGTATGACCATCACCAAAGTTTATCAACTGTTTCCACTCAGTTGTTTAAATAAAAAAATAGATACTAAAAAAATAAAGTGTTAAATATTTGCTTTCTCTTGACTACTGAGAAGAGCTGGTAGTCTCAGTCCCACATTTTTACGGGATGATATGTTGAGTTCAAAATGTTTTTTCACATAAAGGTGTGCAGGTATCACTTTCTTCTTTTTTATAGTTAAGGAAACAGACACAGGATTTGGGCCCAGTCTCACTGCATACCAATTTTAGGTGGGGTACTTCACCAAATGCAAGGAACCCTCAGGAAGGAATGGAAGGAGGGGCTTAAAGAGAAAATTGGGATCCTAGATTGGGAGTGAGAGTATTTTGCAGATACCCAAGATGTGGAGCTGGGGAATGGAATCCATGTGTAGACAATTGTGCTGTAAGCCATTAAGCTCCCAGTAAAATGGGAAAGAAAAGAGCAGTTTTAGAATTGGGCTTTTAACCACACTACCTGGACACACTACCTAGCTGAGGAGCTTAACTGTACTGTCCCCTCTAGGTGGGGCATGTGTTCTCTGGGAAGCAATCTTATTACCTGTTGGGCCCTTGGAGACTGAGTTTATACTCCATTGGTAGAGTGTAGGCAAGGATAGAGTGAGAAAAGAGCTCTGACAGACTGTGAAAGGAATGAAGACTGCTGACATCTAGGATCAGGAGATTACCTTCCCCCCATCTTGACAATGCTCTAATAGGTGGCTAGATTGTCAGAATGGTAAGGCAGTGTGCCTAAAGAGGTTGGCCTTACACCAGACAATGATCCCAGCCTCCATAAGATTACCAGGTTTTGCACCTGGCCTGCTGGACCTCATAACCATGAAGGTTTGAGCACTACAGGCAGAAGCTTCTGAGGGAGCAGTTCCAGGGAAAGCTCCCGACTTCTCTCCCTGTGCTCAGGCAGGGAGAAACTAACTTCTGGTGACAGCAAAGGCTGAATCTCTTTCCAGTGAGAAGGATGAGGGGGGTGGGAGAGGATTTAATCTGGTTTTTGAGACTGGAAAAAAAAGTTTTAGTTTTGCACACTTAAGCTTAGGGGTTGAAATTTATATCCAATGCAGAAATTTGTAAATATTTGTATTATTTCTGTTTTCATGATATGCTGGATAGTGAGTCCCTTAAAATTTTCACACTGCATACTAATTCTCTAGAGAGTTCTGGGAACATGTAGATACTCGATAATCATCATGTTGATTATACCAAAAATTCAGAGTGCTTACTTCCCCTATGCTGCTAACCTGGGTTAGCAGTCAAGGAAACAGCTCAGCTGGGAGAGCACAGGACTTGCCTGTCTGAGGCTCCTGGTTTGATCCCTCTTGCTGCATGTACTGAAGTAGTGCTCTGGTTCTCTCTTTCTTTATCTCTCATGTGAAATTATCTCATATGAAATAAGTTAAATAAAACTTGAAAATATTTTCAAAGCAGTTAAAAAATTTTACAAGTATTAACTCATGTGATTTACACACCACTCTGTGTGACAAATATCTGCATGGTCTGCATTTTACCCAAGAGAAATTTGAGGTACTGAGAGGCTAAATCATTTGCTTAAGTTTATACAATTTAAGTTGCCTAATAAGTATTCTTAAAAAATTGAAAGATTCATTTAACAATTTATTAATGGGGAGGAGGGAAGAGGGAGAACTAGAGCACCATGATGATAAATTCTGTCAGGGGAAGTTGGGCGGTAACACAGCGGGTTAAGCGCACGGCACGTGACACAAAGCATAGGGTAAGGATCCCCGTTGGAACCTCCGGCTTCTCACCTGCAGGGGAGTCGCTTCACAAGCGGTGAAGCAGGTCTGCAGGTGTCTATCTTTCTCTCCATTTCTCTGTCCTATTCAAGAACAACGAAAATAATGGTAACTACAACAATAAAACAACAAGGGCAACAAAAGAGAATAAATAAATATTAAAAAAAATTCTATGTCAGGGATTGAACTTGGGACCTCATGCTTAGAAGTGCGACACTTTATTGTATTACCTCCCTGGAAACTTTGTGATAAATATTCTAATAGTTTTTCATTGAATGAATGACAAGTGAATGGTTTTCTGGCATGTACTTTGCCTCCAGCCTATCCCTCACCCCACACCTCTGTGTCCTATAGCACTGGAATGACACAGATCAGACCTAGGCAGGAATTTGCATCAGAACATCAGTGAGTCACTGAGACTTTTTTAATTTAAAATTTATTTATTTTGGATAGAAACAGAGAACTTGAGGAGGAAGTGTAGATAGAGAGGAGAGAAAAAACATCTGCAGCACTGTTTCACTGCCTGTGAAGCTTTCCCCCTGTAGGTGGGGACGGGGGCTCGAACCTGGGTCATTGCATGCTGTAATGTGTATGCTCAACCTGGTGTACCTCTGTCTGGTCCCAAACCCCTGAAACTTAAGGACTATGACCTCACCTCTGGGACTGCTGGTTGATCTTTTTTGGTCACCTTGGTCTCTTTGTCTTGTCTACATTCTCTTCATCCCCAGTGTTATGCCCTCCATTTTTTTAAATATTCATTTTATTTATTCCCTTTTGTTGTCCTTGTTGTTTTATTGTTGTAGTTATTATTGTTGTTATTGATGTCATTGTTGTTGGATAGGACAAAGAGAAATGGAGAGAGGAGGGGAAGACAGAGAGGGGGAGAGAAAGACAAATACCTGAAGACCTGCTTCACCGCTTGTGAAGCGACTCCCCTGCAGGTGGGGAGCCGGGGGCTCGAACCAAGATCCTTATGCCAGTCCTTGAGTTTTGCACCACCTGCGCTTAACCTGCTGCGCTACCACTCAGCTCCCTATGCCCTCTATTTTAACATACCAACTACTCATAGGTTCTTAAGTTATTTTCAGACTTTCTGCCTTTGCTAAAACTCTTCCTTGTGCTGAACCATCCTTCCAATCTTCAGTTTTCATTATTCCAAAAGGAAATACCAGGAAGGTAGTCCAACTCTTTAAACAATGCCATTCCTTGTGTAAGGTACTAGATTGCGTCTGGTGTTTGCAGCAGTGTCATGATTGGTGGTGGTGGTGAGGAAGGCCATAGCAGAACAGTTGTCTCACCCTTACTTCTCTGGTGTGAATCCTGAGTCCCAAGAAAAAAGATTTTACAGAAGCAAAACAGGGCATCAAATATAGAGGAAGGAGGGTGAGAATCCAGGCCGCTGTCCTAGCCCAGAGGTCTTTCCACAGCAGCACTGCACACTCTCTGGCAGTACACTAAGAACAGGTCCTGACCTCACCAAAAGAACTCCCAAGTCCTGAGTTAATAGTGCCCCAAACCCCAACCCCAACCCCATCACTGGAAATCATTTCCTTTAGGGGAGAGAGGACAAAGGGTATGAAGGTCTTTCAGTCCTCAGGGAGCCCCAGCTAATGATGAAAACCCCTGCAATGATTCCTTCGATAAGCTCCTGTCAGCCAGTTCCCAGGAGGATGAGTTGGCTGACAGGCAGCTAGGGGTGAGATGCCGTGGGAAGGAGATCCTGATGAGGGCTGCAGGAATGTGGGAAGCACCAGGGTAGGCAGAAAAAAAAAGATGGGGGTGGGGGTGTCAGCCACAGAGAGGGCGGGGCAGCTGTGCACTCAGGAAGCTTAACTTCACTACCAACTTGCTGTGTGATGTTGGGCAAGTCTCTTTCCTGCTTGCAGCTCTGATCTGGGTCAGTGCTATGGAGCAGACTTGCTTCTGGGTTTATCTTAGAGCTCTTGGTGTCAGGAAGTTGGTGGCCCTGGTGGTGGCTGCCATGGCAACTATCACTGAGGAGATAGTGACCTAGGAGACTGTTTCCAAGACTACAATGACCAGGTGGAAGAGTCAAGTGATTGGCTATCAGTTCTACCTTGAGACAAGTTCCACCCCTTCACCTCCTTCCTTCAACTGTAAAAGTGCATTGTTTGTGGGGCCAGATAAGTTGACGCCCTAAGTGAGGTGTTAGGAGTCAGGGACTGGGTTCTGTCTGAGTCTTCTCTTATAGTGACTGGCCAGGTGACCTTGGGCAAGTTTCTTTCTCTTTGGGTCTTTTTTTTTTTTCCCCATGAACTTGGTAAATTAACTTTATTGAGTATCACTGGATATAAATTCTCCTCACTAAGCACTCCTGAAGGTGTCTCAATTATAAGACAAGTACCAGAAATAACTGACAGAAATCACTTTATAAAACAGGTCAAACATTAAATGCCTCGGTCTCCCTGGGTCTTAGTTTCTTCATCTGGCAAGTGACACAGTGGCACATGACTTTCTCACCTCTAAATTTCTAGCACTCTGCCTTTAAACAAGAAATGAAGTTTTAAGCCAAAGGATTATTTCCAAGAAGATATGAAAAATACTATGATGTTTGTAGGTAACAGTGAGCAGCACTGGGTGATCCTTCTGTGGCAGGTAATACTCCTTTCATGACTATAAGGGAAGAGAGCTGGGTGATCCCAGGGCAGGGTCCAGAGTGTGCTTGGGGGCAGCTAGAGGGTACTAGGGGCTAGTATTATAATGACTAGTAGGAATGTACTTAAATATTTTGACTTTTCATAGTGGTTGAACACCAGACTGTCTTTTGTTTGTTTGTTTTGCTCTGGTTTCTAAAAATCCACTGATATATTAAATAAAACATAGCGTAGTTGTTGACCATAGTGGTGGGATTAGAGGCACCATTAGTCAGTAGCAAAGGGATGTTTTCTGGATAGGGGGCCACACCAATGTCCTAGAGATCAGGCTACTGGTGAAGTCAATGGCTCTTGAGCCCCAGCCTGAGATCTCTGAGTAGACTCAGTCCTTCCTCTTGGCCACTTGCCCTCTTGGTTGTCCACAGTCCCCAGGGAATTGGCTTTGTTAGCAACTTGATTCCAGGAGTGACTGATGCCCAGACAAGTGGGCAGGGCACACCAGGAGCTGGCAGAGTAAGGAGTCTGAGGAGGAAGCCGGGCACTCTGGGGACGCCTACTCCTCCTCTCAGGAGATCAAGTTCTGGGCAGATGCCAGACCTATAGACTCCCGGATTTGCCCCCCCCCCCACCCCACTCCTAGCAGGACTTTGCAAACAGCTTCTCCGGATGAACAGCTTGCAACCTCCTCCCTGCACACTTTCCATTCCCAGCCCTGAGCCTCAGCCAGGGTTCCTCAGGAAAATTGGCTGAAAGAGACATTTTCCATGCTCTTGTCTTCTCTGCTGGGTGGCTGTTCCTGCCTATACACTCTCCATTCTCTTCCCCAGCTGGTCACTCACACTATGGAGGAGGGGAAGTATTTGTTCAACTGGCTGTGGATCACTAACCATTTAGCTTTCAATGTAATTTTATCTTATTGGGTCTCAATTTCCTAATCTGTGGAATGAACTAGTGGGCTGGGTGATAGTGCACCTGGTTAAACACACAGGTTACGATGTGCAAGGACTGGGATTTGAGCCCATTCCCCTGCTTCAAGGGGAAAGTGTCATGAGCAGTGAAGCAAGTACTCCATGTGTCTCTCTTTCTCTCTCTAGCTCTCCTTTCCCTCTCAATTTCTCTCTGCCCTATAAATAAAGAAAAGAAAAGGAATGAAAAAGGCTGCTGGGAGATGTGGCTTTATCATTTAGGCACCAGGCCCCAGTGATCACTCATGTGGCAATTAAAATCAATCAATCAATCAATCAATCAATCAATCAAGAGCTAGGGGGCTTGGTAGTTAGACAGCCTTGATTTAATCCTTAGCTTTTCTGGTCTTAAATGTGTGACTCTGGACAAGATATTTAACATCTTTGAGTCTCAGTTTTCCTCTTCTGTAAAATGGCATTATCTCTTACTGTTTAGATGATGAACGAACTAATATATATATATATATATATATATATATATATATATATATATATATTGTCATCCCCATGTTTCACATCTCCAGGCTGATTTTTTTTTTTAGATAGAGAGATGGAGACATGCATGTTAAAGGAGAAGGACAGAAATCACAGCACTGAGGCTTCCTCCAATGCCTTGGAAGCTAGACTTGAACCTGGTTCACATGCATAGTGCAAAGCATTAACCTTATAAAATGTTCTGCATATGTGCTGGATGAATACTTATTTTAAAATACTTGCATAAAAACTGTTTTTAGTGTCTCTTAGGTGTTTTACATATATACCTGATTTCTAATTCATGTAACACTTTCCAAAGTGCTTGTTATTCCCTCTGTAAAGTGGAGAATTCAAAGACTCAGAGAGGCCAGGTAAGTTGCCCATGGTCACATAGCTGGCAAATGACCAAGATGGAGGGATTCAAACTCAAGTCTGGCTGATTCCATGTTTCCCGTTCTAACCAAGACTCTGGAAACTGAAGAAAGACTATACTCTAGGCAGATAGTGAAGAGTGGAATTGCCTAGGCTAAGAATTTAGTCCAGAACTGACAGCTATAATTTCAAAGTTTCTCTGGGGTCTTGGGCAACTGAGGGTCAAATCATTGAAAGGAAAATTGCACAGCTTGGTTAATATTAGAGAAATGATAGTAAGCCATAAGTTATCTTTTTCCATAATTTCCCTTCATTCTGTGCCCAAGAATCCTCAAATGGGAAAAGACTGGCAATATCTGATGTGGCTCATGTGTGTGGGGAACTGGGTACTTTGGTCTGAATATAAACAAAAATAGTCCTTTGGGAAGGCAACTTGGCAGTCCTTGTCACCAAGTGAAATGTGCATGTCCTTTGACCTTGTAAGTTTGAATTTGGTAATTCCTCCTACATGTGCAAGAATATTTACTGCCATATTGTTTTGTAAGGGCAAAAGATTTAAGTTAACCTAAATGTCCTTTAATGGGTGAAAAGGTACATCCCTACCATGGAAGAGGAGGAGGAGGAGGCAACAAGTGAGAGAGATAAAGTTGTCATGCAGGCACTGAGCCCCAGGGATAACCCTGGTGACAAAAAAGAAAGAAAGAAAGAAAAATAAAGAAGAAGAAAATACATATTAAAAGCTCATCAAATGTTTCAAAATTAAAATTACTTTTTTTTCCTGACTGGTTCTCTAAAGTCCAAAGGAATAAAATAAAAAAGTTAGTGAAATAGCATTTATTTACAACATTATAGAAGTTTTAAGTGTATAGTATTGTGTTGTTGGAAAAGTCATGATGCATTTTTTTTTTTTTGCATGGAAAAATAAGTCATGACTTTTCTGACAGTCCAATATTGTATTTTGATATCTGTTTAATTTACAATATAATTGTCAGCCAAAGCCTTATTCCCATTTGCCACCATACAATTAACATAATTTACCTGTGATGCCTTTCCACCAGTTTGTCCTTCAGCAATCCTCCTTTGTGTCTTTCTAATCTGAGAGTTTTGTTTCATTATCATATGAATGAAATCACATCACATTTGTTTTTCTCGGCATTTCTTATTTCACTTAGTGTAATTCTTTATAGGTCTCTCCATATTGTTACAAACGACAAAATTTAATCCTCCTAACTGCATGGCCCCTCTCCCCCCAGCTCAGTCATATTTATTGTATGTATAGACCACAACATTTTCCCCCTTTATTGGGGGATTAATGTTTTACATTTGACAGTAAATATAATAGCTTGTACATGCATAACATTTCTCAGTTTTCCACATAACAAAACAACCCCCAGTAGACCACAACATTTTTTAAAAACTAGAACATTGCTCAGCTCTGTCTTATGGTGGTGCCAGGCATTGAGTCTTAGTCTTTGGAGCCTCAAGCATGGACATTTTTTGCACTCTCTAGCCCTAGACCACAACATCTTTATCAATTCATCCATGTATGGGTAATTAAGTTGTTCAAGGAATATATTTCTGGGCAGTCTGTGGGAAGAAGAAAACATGGACTAATTAGAATTTTTTTTTTTTAACTTCTACCACTTCCTGCAGAAGAGAATGTGAATGTGATGACTGTAGCTTGAGCCAGCATATTGCACTGGAAATGGTGGAACCACAAAACAGAACCAGGAACTGCACTGTGGAATGCCTTATTATCCTTGGACTGTCTACATTTAGATTTTTACAAGAGAGAGAAAAATATACTTCTTTCTTGTTACTACCACTGCTACTTGGGTTTATTCCTTGAATCTGAATTTAGCCCCAACATACACACATGTATGCCCTTCCTTGCAGAACTTATTGGCCCTAGCTGGGTTGTAGGTCTACCTTTAGACCAATCCCTGGTTTACAGCAATCAGGACTTATCATGATCTCATGGAGGTGAAGGGAAGGAGAGATAGCTACAGAGCACAATTGTGGCTGACAGTGTGAAAGAACAGAAAAATGGTCAAATGTCTACTACAATCAATGTACATGCTAAAGTGACCAAAGAAGTACACACCCCAAACTGTGAATGATGAGTATCTTCAGGGAGATGAATAAATATAGGAAATGAGTAGAAAAAGTTCCATGGCAAATACTAAAGTTGCCTATTCAAAGAATCTTACCTATTTTTTTTTTGCTCATAAAAACTATATTAGGTCAACTGAAAAATAAATTATGACTGGTTCTAGTCAGACATGTTTTGAATTTTAGAATGATCCTTGTGGCTACATCAACTCTAGTACAATATATATTTTTTCTATATATTGAATAGTTCCTTTCTCAGATTCTCTTGCAGGTAGAAATGATCATGAGACTCAGTTTGACTAGTGGGATATGAAGGGAAAACTGTTGGGAGAATGGTTTCCTCCTTGATAAAAACAACATCTCCTTCTGACTTTTCCCCTCCTCTTCTTAATTGGGATACTATTGTGAGAATGTGATGCTTGGAGTTGTTGCAGCCACACTGCAGCTGGGAAGAATACACCTAGAGAATTATGGGGATGCAATCCCAGTGTCATTGTGCTTTAAGAATATGAATCAACCTTCAGAAATTTTGTTTAAAAAAAAAGGATTTCTATGATGTGTAGCTGAGGGTAGCATAACAGATAAATACATTTAAAAACATTTTGCCATTCACTTTCTGTTATTTAAAAATTAAAAATTATAAATTAAAAAATATTCCTTTTTTGTAAATCAGAGTTCAATTTACAAAGCATATCACTTGACATGGGGCACCTCTGGTATCCCAACAGGCCTGAAGAGGCACTCTTGGAAAGGGGGTAGAGAGGAGGTGGAAAAGAAAGGAACAAGATGCTCTTTATTATTTAGCACTAACTTCATGGTATGAGGGGGTGACCTTGCAGACTGAGGGGTGACTGAGAATATATTTCTTTCTTTTCTTTTCTGCTCCCTGAAAATATATTTCTTTATCACTATTTGGGTTTAAACCAGAGGTTACAAACTGTCAGCCTCTGTTTAGAATTTGGCTGGGGGATATGTTTTGCTTTTTCTGTGTTTTTTAAAAATTTGGAATTAGCAGTTCTTTGTTCCTGATTCAATAGAATTGCCTCCACTTGTGCAATGCCCATCAAATTTTCTGAGACACGATGGGAAAGGTTGGAGTGAATAGATTTGGTCATGTTGAGTGCCTGATTACCAGGTTGCTTTTATCTCTGGCAACACATAGGTGGTTGTCATCACTGCCATTTTCATTCATCTTGACAACATGGTCTACCTGTTTCAGTATGAGTCCATTCATGACAAGTTTAATAGAATACTCAAAGATGAGACTAGGAAAATTGTATTCAATGGAAAACTCATTTGTCTTACAGGAGCAAGATCTCACAACACCAAATGCAGTGATGCTGGTGTTAAGTAGGTTGTGGAGCCCACTAAAATCTTCACAGCTGTGGAGAAGACTGAGGTCTTAAGGGATGGAGCCAAAAGGGCCATCATCTCAGCCCCATCTGGTGATGCTATATTTGTGATAGACGTGTCCTATGAGAAATATAACTTGTTCAAGATTGACAGCAAAACCTGTTGCACCAGCAACAACTTGGCCCTTTTGAGCATGATAACCATGTTATGCAATGGCAACTTTGGCACTGTAGAGGAACTAATGACCATAGTTTATGCCATCATCACTATGTGCAATATTGAAGACAGTTCTCTAGGAACTTTGGGGGTATGGCATTGCCCTCAACCACCACTTTGTCAAGTTCATTTCCTAGTATGGCAATAAATTTGTCTATAGCAAGAGAGTGGTGGGTGTTATAAGCCATGTAGCCCTCAAGGAGTAAGGGCCTCCATTTCAAGTGAGAGCATAAAAGAAAGAGACTCTCAGTTGTTGAGGAATTCTTCTCCAACTCATTCAACACACTGAGAATCCTAACCTGAATAATTTCCATTTTAGACTCCCTAAAGAAGAAGGGGTGGGGCAGGTGGTAGAGCACCTGATTAGGTACACACATTATAGTGCTCAGGGATGCAGGTTCAAGCCCTGATCCCCACCTGCAAGGGGAAAGCTTCACGAGTGGTAAAGCAGGGATGCTGGTGTCTCTTTGCCTCTCTCCCTCTTTGTCTCTCCCCTCTCAATTTCTTTATGTGTCTAGCCAATAGTAAATAAATAAAAATATTTTTAAAAAGAAGGGAAGAGGTATAGGGAGCCCTGAATTGTCATAGACTACTTATACAGTACATCCAAACAAAATAAATCTGAATTAGGAGTATTTATTTAAGAAATGGAATTCTTCCCACAAATATCTGGCTTTTATTTATTTATTTTGAATATAAAAAACAATTATTTTTCCTGGCAACACTGGGTTCATATTCTTTGTTAAATTTCTTTATGTTTTTCTTTTCTATTTTTATTTATTTATTTCCTTTTGTTGCCCTTGTTGTTTTATGGTTGTAGTTATTATTGTTGTTGTTGTTATTGATGTTGTCATTGTTGGATAGGACAGAGAGAAATGGAGAGAGGAGGGGAAGACAGAGGGGGAGAGAAAGACAGACCTGCTGCACCACCTGTGAAGTGACTCCCCTGCAGGTGGGGAGCTGGGGACTCAGACCTCGATCCTTACATTGGTCCTTGCAATTTATGCCATGTGTGCTTAAGAGTTCTTATTCTGATGGTAGCAATATACAACTTGTTTTGTGATTCCCTTTAGACAGGGCAAGTGCTTCCACTTTGCCATAGGCTTTGATGCTCCACAGTGACTTTGAACCTGCTTACTTCACTGATTTATATTTTCTTTCTGACTCCGTAAACACGTGAGCTAATTAGGTTTTAGAATTAATGTGTGTGTGTGTGTGTGTGTGTGTGTGTGTGTGTGTGTGTGTTGTGAGACTATGTGAAAACTTGGTAGAGTTTAGGGGAGCTCTCCCATCCTTGGATGGAGGTCTGGAAAGACACCCCACTTGTTAGCCTCTCTCCTTATAGAGATGAACCAAGAGGAAAAGTCTTCCATGACTCAGTTTCCCCTTGTTAGTCTCTCAATCTCACAGAAAGCCTACAAGCCCCTCACACTTAGTTCTGCCTGCTAGCAGGCCAAATGGCTGCCTGCTTGAGGGTTCACTCAAAGTTCACTATAGTCATTCAAAGTTCACACATTCACTTTTTGATCATATAGGAGAACACACTCTGTCATACACCCCTGCCGGAACCCTGGGAATGAGACCCCATATGCTATTTCCTTGTGTCCTTTGATATCTGTGATTTACATCAAATTTTGTTTTTCTTTTTATCTACCTCATTTTACTGGTTTAACCCCTGTGCTTCTCTCAAATACCTTTGGATAATTAACTTGCCTGCATCATGGAAACTAATTGTCTTGACCTTTATGTATCGCATCAATTTTTGTCATACCAACCCCCTACCATGGGGGCAAGCTGACCTTTAAGAAACCTGTAATTTCTGACATTATGTGAAAAATGTTCTTTGTTTAACTCAGTATAAAATCCTATACCCATCTCCAAATAAACAGATGTTCGTACCAGAATGTCTCCCAATGTCTCTATTTCACGCAGTCACTAGAGCTGGTGAGGAAGGGTCAGAGGCTTACCACCCCCCCAGTTGTAGCCACTCCATGTGAGTGCTGGCAGTGTGTGTGTGTGTGCTCACAAGTGCACACACACATATGTGGAAATGTAATGCACATGTCTGTAGAAGATTCAACAATTGCTTGCTAGACAATTGGTCATGTGAAAAGGCATCTATCTGCACTCACACGGGTGGACAGACCTAGAAGAGGACTAGGTTTGAAGTGACTACACTCACTATAGACTGTTCTGTAAGACTAGAAAAGCTATGAACACTCTTGTTATCCCTGTTGGGAAAGTTGAGATACTAATCCAGTTCCAACAACTCGGATTTCAGCAAGATGTGCTACTGGGAGAGGGAGATACTCCCGAGGTAAGACATATGTTTGTGCGTAGAGAGTAGGGTTTTCTGAAAGGTAGATGGAGATTTACCCAGTGGAAGTCTGAAGAAGCTGTGACTCCTGGAGAGATGAAATGGCTTGAGGAAGGGAGGCAAGCAGTATTCTATTACTTCCAGCATCTCATGAGAAGGGAACCCCTATAATTTGGGGCCTTTTCTATTTATTCTTTAGGACAAGGCTAAATGTGTGTGTGAAGAAGAGTGAACACCCAGCCTCTGCCCTCCTGTATCCTCTGCTCTGTTTTGCTATGATAGGTAGAATGAGAGCTCCCCCCAGATGTCCACTTCCTAATGCTTGAAACCTGTGACTATATTGTGGTAAAGGGGAATTAAGGCTGCAGATGGAAATAAGGTTGCTAATCTATTGACTGTAAAACAGGGAGATTATCCTGCCTGGATTATACTGGTGGGCTCAATATGGTCACAAAGGTAAAAGTAGGAGAACTAGAGAAATGCCTGTGTGAAACTGATTTGGTTTGAATTCATGAGCTGTTGAAGATGGAAGAAGGGATTAAGGCCTCTAGAAAAAGCAAGGAAACACATTCTTCTCTAGAGCCTCTAAAAAGGACTATTTTCCCCCTTGGCACCTTGATTTTAGCCCAATGTTGATACTTTGATTTTAGCTACTGTTAGATCTCTACAGAACTATAAATAACACATTTACATTGTTTTAAAACATTAAGTTTGTGATTATTTGTTACAGAAGAAATATGCCAGGCCACCTAAATTGGCTACACTTAGTTGAGACTCCCCCCTCACCCCGTTAGTATTCACCTCCAGACATTCGGCTGAGAATACTTTATCCTAATGATTAAGTTACTCCAATATTTTGTGTTTCCCAGCTGAGGCCCCAGAGACAAGCTGTACCCACTTTGTTTGCCTAAAATCCTGACTCAAAAAAAGAAATCTATGAGCATAATAAAATGACTTGTTTGATGCCACTAAACCTTAGGGTGGTTTGTTATGCAGACCAGTAATGGGAACAACATTTTATCCTATCCTTGAACTTGAACCAGATGGAACTAGAGAAAATTGCACATAATGTTGAATCCAGAACCATGTCCCATCATTAATATAATTTTTAACTGAACCCTGAACTGAACAAGGGGAACACTATAGAAACTGAAACTGAACTTGTATATTTTTTCAAGCTGTTGAACAAGAATATTCAAATATTCTTGTTTCTGAGATAGCCACAGAGAATTCTACTCTTAACCTCTTCACTTTGTATATTCTGAATTGCTCAAGGTCATATGGTCACAGTAGAACTGAGCAATTTTAATCTCTAAAAACATTTTTCTAATTCTCCTATCCCCCACTTAAACTTTCTCCTCTTCTTTCTTCCTTCCTTCCTGCCTTTTTTCTTTCTTTCTTTCTCTCTTTCTTTCTTTCTTTTTCTTTTTCTTCTTGTCAAAGCAAGGATTTGAAAATTCCATATCTGCCAGCTGTGACCCTCTACTCTGGCTTACCTTCCTTCAGAACACATCCTCTTGCCTAATTTGGATTGAGTCAGGTCCCCAGAGATGGGACTTTCCCACCATCCAAGCACAGGGAGTTCCAGCCTAAAGCTGATTAATTGGGGGTCCCTGAATGGAAGTATTATGGTCCTGGCTGAGAAACTGGAACTTTTCATCAAGATCAGAGAGGCTCAGTATTTGGATGGGGTATATCAAAATCCAGGTGGCCTTTATCTCATGGAGACGAGGCTTGCACAGTCTGGGCCCTCCCCCACAAGAGTTGAGAAGACTTAGGGTCCCTGGAGAGACATTCATTTCTAGTGCTTTATCACTTTTTCCATAACAGTGCCCTCCCTTTAAGGTGGAAAGCCCCAGCTGGCGGCTAAAGATTCTCTGTGTGTTTCTGTTCTCTGCCTTGCCTCTAGTCCAGGAAGCAGGGTGCTGGGAAAAAACATCTTCCTGTCCATACCAGCCTGCTCTGGAATAGACTTTCTTGGTTTGCAACTTGGCTCTGCTACTTGCTAACTGCAACTTTGGCAAGGGTACTGAATTGGGCTGTGCTGCAGTTTTTCTTTCTGAAAAATATCATGGTTGTAATGTGACCAGTTTTGATTATCTGCTATTTTAAAAATATTTTTCTTTTTAAAATATTGTATTTAGGGAGCTGGGTGGTAGCACTGCGGGTTAAGCGCACTTGGCACAAAGCACAAGGACCCGTGTAAGGATCCGGGTGCGAGCCCCCGGCTCCCCACCTGTAAGGGAGTCGCTTCACAGGCGGTGAAGCAGGTCTGCAGGTGTCTATCTTTCTCTCCCCCTCTCTGTCTTCTCCTCCTCTCTTCATTTCTCTCTGTCCTATCTAACAACAATGACATCATCAACAATAACTACAACAATGAAAAACAACAAGGGTAACAAAAAGGGAAAATAAATAAATAAATAAAAATACTGTATTTACTTATTTTAATGAAAGATATATAAATAGATGGATAGAAAGATAAAGACATCAGAGCACTGGTCAGCTCTGGGTTAGGGTGCTGTTGGGGATTCAGTCTGGGATCTCAGAGCCCCAGACATGAAAATCTTTTGCATACTCATATGCTGTTTCTCCAGCCCTCTTTTTCTGCCTTCCTTCCTTCCTTTCTTTCTCTTTCTCTCTCTCTCTCTTTTTTTTACCACCAAGGTTATCACCGATGCCTGCACAAGGACTCCACCACTCCAAGTGGTCTTTTTTTGTCCTCCTTTAAAAAATTTTTTTTTAGTGTCTTTTATTATATTTATTTATTTATTTATTTATTTATTTATTGGAATAGAGACAGCCAGAAATCAAGAGGCAAGGGGATGGTAGAGAGGGAGAGAGACAGAGAGACACTTGCAGCACTGCTTCACCACTTGAAAAACTTTCCCTCTGCATGTAGGGACCAGGGGCTCAAAGCCTGGTCCTTGTGCATTGTAACATGTGTGCTCAAGATGCATCACCACCTGCCCCCTTCTCCTTTTTTATTTGATAGGGGGTAAGAAACAGAGAGGTAGAGAGGGAGAAACACAGAGAAGAAATAGCTGCAGCATTGCTCCAGCAATCATGAAATTTCCCCCCTGCAGGTGGGGACTGATGATTTGTACCTTGGCCCTTACACATGGTAATGTGTGTGTTTTATCAAGTTAGTCACCTCTTGATCTCGCTTACTATTGTTATTATTTTTTAAATTTCTTTATTGGGGGACTAATGATTTGCAATGAATAGTAAAATATAATAGTTTGTACATGTGCAACATTTCTCAGTTTTCCATATGACAATTCAACCCCCACTAGGTCCAACTCTGCCATTATGTTCCAGGACCTGAGCCCTCCCCTCAACCCCAGAGTCTTTTACTTTGGTGCAATACACCAACTCCAGTCCATGTTAGTGTTTTTTTCCTTCTGTTCTTGTTTTTCAACTTCTGTGAGTGAGATCATCCCATACCCATCCTTCCCTTTCTGACTTATTTCACTTAACATCATTCCTTCAAGCTCCAACCAAGATGAGGTGAAGAAGGTAAATTCACCATTTTTAATAGCTGAGAAGTATTCCATTTTGTATATATACCACAACTTGATCAGTATTTTGGGCAATTTGTCAGATATGACTTTGAGCAATTTGTCTGCTTACTCTGGGTCTCAGATTTTCCCACTACGTAATGAAGATAGCAACTTTTACCTGCCTCTGGTCAACTGAGTACTGATTCTTTTATTTTTTATTTTTTATATTTATTTATTTTCCCTTTTGTTGCCCTTGTTGTTTTTCATTGTTGTTGTAGTTATTATTGTTATTGATGTCATTGTTGTAGGGTAGGACAGAGAGAAATGGAGAGAGGAGGGGAAGACAGAGAGGGGGAGAGAAAGACAGACAGACACCTGCAGACCTGCTTCAGCTCTTGTGAAGCGACTCCCCTACAGATGGGGAGCCGGGGTTCGAACCGGTACCTTATGCTGGTCCTTGCACTTTGCGCCACGTGCGCTTAACCTGCTGCGCTACTGCCCAACTCCCAAAATGGTACCTTTTAAGTAGCCAGTTATGATGATGAGGAAATGAGAAAATGTGTACTAATGATGTAGCTCGAGGCCTAGTAAATAGAAATGACTAAAATGGGATTGGGCGGTGATGCAGCGGGTTAAGCGCACAGGGCGCAAAGGCAAGGACCAGCGTAAGTATCCCGGTTCGAGCCCCGGGTTCCCCACCTGCAGGGGAGTCGCTTCGCAGGGGAGTCGCTTCACAGGCGGTGAAACAGGTCTGCAGGTGTCTGTCTTTCTCTCCCCCTCTCTGTCTTCCCCTCCTCTCTCCATTTTTCTCTGTCCTATCCAACAACGAACATCATCAACAATAATAACCACAACAAGGCTACAACAACAAGAGCAACGAAAGGGGGGGGGGAAGGTAGATGGAGATTTACCCAGTGGAAGTCTGAAGAAGCTGTGACTCCTGGAGAGATGAAATGGCTTGAGGAAGGGAGGCAAGCAGTATTCTATTACTTCCAGCATCTCATGAGAAGGGAACCCCTATAATTTGGGGCCTTTTCTATTTATTCTTTAGGACAAGGCTAAATGTGTGTGTGAAGAAGAGTGAACACCCAGCCTCTGCCCTCCTGTATCCTCTGCTCTGTTTTGCTATGATAGGTAGAATGAGAGCTCCCCCCAGATGTCCACTTCCTAATGCTTGAAACCTGTGACTATATTGTGGTAAAGGGGAATTAAGGCTGCAGATGGAAATAAGGTTGCTAATCTATTGACTGTAAAACAGGGAGATTATCCTGCCTGGATTATACTGGTGGGCTCAATATGGTCACAAAGGTAAAAGTAGGAGAACTAGAGAAATGCCTGTGTGAAACTGATTTGGGCTCAATATGGTCACAAAGGTAAAAGTAGGAGAACTAGAGAAATGCCTGTGTAAAACAGAGAGGGAGAGAGAAAGACAGACACCCGCAGACCTGCTCCACTGCTTGTGAAGCGACTCCCCTGCAGGTGGGGAGCTGGGGGCTCGAACCAGGATCCTTACGCCGGTCCCTGTGCTTTGCACCACATGCGCTTGACCCACTGCGCCACCGCCCGACCCCCTTAAATTTTTCTTTTTTTACTATCTTTATTTATTGAATAGAGATAGCCAGAAATTGAAGGGAAGGGGGAGATAGAGAGGGAGGGAGGCAGACAGACACCAGCAGCCCTGCTCCACTACTTATGAAACTTTTCCCTTGCAGGTAGGGACCAGGGGCTCAAACCCAGGTCATTGTGCATTGCAACATGTGCACTCAACCAGGTGCACTACTACTCGGCCCTTAAGACAGGCATTTTTTTTTTATTTATAAAATGGAAACACTGACAAGACCATAGGGTAAGAGGGGTACAATTCCACTTAATTCCTGCCACCTGAACTCCATATCCCATTCCCTCCCCTGATAGCTTTCCTATTCTTTTTTTTTTTTATGAAAAAAGTTTATTTTTATTTTTTAAAAATTAATTATTTATTTATTCCCTTTTGTTGCCCTTGTTGTTTTATTGTTGTAGTTATTATTGTTGTTGTCATCGTTGTTGGATAAGACAGAGAGAAACGGAGAGAGGAGGGGAAGACAGAGTGGGGGAGAGAAAGATAGACACTTGCAGACCTGCTTCACCACCTGTGAAGCGACTCCCCTGCAGGTGGGGAGCCGGGGTTCGAACCAGGATCCTTATGCCGGTCCTTGTGCTTTGCGCCACCTGTGCTTAACCCGCTGTGCTACAGCCCGACTCCCTATTTTAATTTTTTTATTATTTACTTATAAAAAGGAAACACTGACAAAACCATAGGATAAGAGGGGTACAACTCCACATAATTCCCACCACCAGAACTCTGTATCCCATCCCCTCCCTTGATAGCTTTCCTATTCTTTAACCCTCTTGGGAGTATGGACCCAAGGTCATTGTGGGGTGCAGAAGGTGGAAGGTCTGGCTTCTGTAATTGCTTCCCCACTGAACATGTGAGCTGACAGGTTGATCCGTACTCCCAGCCTGTCTCTCTCTTTCCCTAGTGGGGTGGGGTTCTGGGGAATCAGAGCTCCAGGACACATTGGTGGGGTTGTCCAGGGAAGTCTGGTTGGCATCCTGCTAGCATTTGGAACCTGGTGGCTGAAAAGAGAGTTAACATATAAAGCCAAATAAGTTGCTGACTGATCATGAACCTAAAGGCTAGAGTAGTGTAGATGAAGAGTTTGGGGTGGGGAGTCTCCGTTTTGTAGATAGGTAGTAGGCATATTTTAGTTATATTCCAAAGGGCCTGTGGCTATACTAGCTTTCCTATTCTTTAACTCTCTGGTAGCATGGACCCAGGGAGACAGGCACTTTTGTAAATGTTGGGGATAGGGCAACATTGAGGGCCTTGCCCTCCTGGTGCTTTCATTTCTGTGGGAAAGGCATAAAATGAACAAGTGAATTCATGAATATATGGATATATGACAGATGTGGAATGGAGGAAGTCCTAAAGGGGGAGGGGTTTCAAAACCTTCCAGAGTTGTAGCAGGGAGTACTCTGTCATAGCAGACTCCCAAACTAGTCTTTATAGTCTCAGAAGTTTTTTTTAAAAGAATTTTAAAAAATATTTATTTATTTATTATCAGATAGAGACAGAGAGAAATTGAGAGGGAAGGGGGAGGTAGAGAGGGAAAGAGACAGAGAGACACCTGTTGCCCTGCTTTATCACTAGTGAAGATTTCCCCTTACAAGTAGGGACCAGGGGCTTGAATCTAGGTCCTTGCACATTGTAATGTGTGTGATTAACCAGGTGCTCCTCTGCCTGGCCTTTTAGTCTCAGAACTTCTTACTCTTAGCAAACCCTGGTTTTCCCAAGGTCTTAAGACAGGATGGCAAGGAACATTCATGTCTAGTGGAAAAGCAGTTATAGAAGCCAGACCTTTTACCCTCTGCTTCCCATAAAGAATTTTGGTCCATAATCCCAGAGTGATAAAGAATAGAGAAGGTTCCAATGGAGGAGATGGGACACAGAACTCTGGAGGTGGGAACTGTATGGAATTGTACCCCTGTTATCTTATAATCTTGTTAATTATTATTAAATCATTAATAATTTTTGTTTTTTAAAAAAAGGTAGGATGGCAAGGATCAACATTTACTGAAATTCCCTAGCCACAGGATTTTTTGGCCTCCAGGGTTATTGTTGGACTCAGTGGACCACGAATCTGAATCCACTGTTCCTGGAGGCTTCCCCCCCCTTTTGTTGCCCTTGTTTTATCATTGTTGTGGGTATTGTTCTTGTGTTGATGTCATTGCTGTTGGATAGGAGAGAGAGAAATGGAGAGAGGAGGGGAAGACAGAGTGGGGGAGAGAAAGATAGACAATGCACACCCGATTCACCTTTTGTGAAGTGACACCCCCCCCCCCCACTGCAGGTGGGGAGCTGGGGCCTCGTACTGGGATCCCTATGCCAGTCCTTGCACTTCACGCCATGTGTGCTTAACTCGCTGTGCTAGCACCCAACCCCCCCTTACAGGAGCTTTTTAAAGTTTCTCTTTTACTTTTTCTCTCTCTCTTCCTTTCTTTGTCTCCTCCTTTCCTCCCCTCATAATCCCCCCTCTGCCCCAGTGCACTGCTTAACTCTTTCTTTTCATGGTGCCAGTAATTGAACCTGGGAGCTCAGAGTCATAAAAGTCATTTGCTATCTCTCTAGCCCCATTTCAAGTTTCTTTTCACATCTTTTTTTTTTCTGTATAGATAGAGGGAAAGAAAGAGAGAGAGAGAGAGAGAGAGAGAGAAAGGGAACAGAGCAAAAAAAATCTTCCTTCAATGTGGTGGGAGCTGGGCTCAAACATGGGTCATACATGTTAAATAAGCACACTAGCAGGTGGGTTATTTTGATGGACATTTCTTTCTTCCTTCCTTCCTTTTAAAATTTTCTTTCTTTTTTAAAAATATTTTGTTTACTTATTTCAAAAATATTTTATTTATTCTATTTTTGAGAGAGATGCAGACACACACACACACACACAGAGACAGAGAGACACGAGTACTGCTTAGCTTTTGCTTATGGTGGTGTGGGGGATTGAACTGGGACTTTGGAGCCACAGGCACGAGAGTCTCTTTGCATAACCATTATGCTATCTACCCCTGCCCAGATTTTATTTATTTATTCATGAAAAAGATAGGCGGAGAGAAAGAACCAGACATCACTCTGGTACATGTGCTGCCAGGGATTGAACTCTGGACTTCATACTTGAGAGTCCAATGCTTTTTAAAAGTTTTATTTGTTTATTAATGAGAGGGAGAGGAGGAGAGAGAAAGAACCAGATATCACTCTGGTACATGTGTTGCTGGGGATCAAACTCAGGATTTCGTGCTTGAAAGTTCAGAACTTTATCCACAGCTCACCTTCCAGACCACAAGAGTCAAATGCTTTACCCACTGTACTACCTCCCACACCACTGGACCTCTTTTTCTTTTCAAAGATTAATTTACAAAAGAGAGAGGGAGAGAACCAGAGCAGCATCACTCTGGTACATAGGATATGGCTCTTGAACTTGGCACTTCTTACTTGAGAGTCCAAGGTTTTATCCACTTTGTCACTTCCCAGGCAGCTGGCCCTATTGACACATCTTATCATGAATCCTATTTTGTAGAGGGGGAAACTAAGGCACAAAGAGAAGGATAGTAGCGGGGTTTGAAAGGAGATTTCCTGGTCCAGGGTCCAAACCCTTCACCACAGTGCTGTCTTGCTATGCTGGCTGTATATGCTTTCTTGTATCTTGGTCTACACAATTTCTTTCTTTTTTTCTTTTTTTTCCCTTGTTTTTGTTATTGTTGTAGTTATTATTATTGTTGCTATTGATGTCATGGTTGTTGGATAGGACCGAGAGAAATGGAGAGAGGAGGGGAAGACAAAGAGGGGGAGAGAAAGACAGACACCTACAGACCTGCTTCACCGCCTGTGGAGCGACCCCCCCTGCAGGTGGGGAGCTGGGGGCTCGAACCAGGATCCTTAGGCTGGTCCTTATGCTTTGTGCCACATGCGCTTAAAGTGCTGCGCTACCACCCGACCCCCTACACAATTTCTTTCTCGCTTCACCCATGATCCCCCAAATTGGTACAAAAATTTCCTGTGCATTCTTGCCTGGGTCAAGCCCACTCTTTTTCTGGTCTTTCGTTTCCCCATCTGTGAATTAAAAATGCAATGATTTGCTTCTGGGCCTTGCTAGCCACCTGCCTCTAGCCCCTTATCAATTTGTAATCATTTTACTTGTTTTCTAGTCTGCTTTCCCCGCCAGACAGTGAGCTCCAGGGAGTAGCATCCTACTCCTTCTGTTCATCATTATTTTTCAGAGCCTGGCATTGTGGCCTGCACTTAGCAGGGCTTTGGGATGCATTGGATCGACCTTCTCGTGGTGCATCCCGTGAGTACCTATTCATTGGGGAAACTGACGATCCTTCCTAGCCGACTGAATCCACATGGATTCCCAGTCACTTTCAAAGCCAGCAACAAGCAGCTCCTGACAGCTTTCAACCTGACGCTGTTGACTGGCTACGGAAGAAGGGCAAACGCTAGAAGAAGAAGTAGGGCTTTGATATGTGTTTGTGGATATGGAAAAGAATGACTGCATCCACAAGACCAGCTCCTGCACTCTCTCACTGTTTTCTTTCTTTCTCAGCCTGTCTCCCTCCCTACTCCCCCCTCCCCTTCTCACCTCCCAGGGCCAACTCAGGCCCTCCATCCGGCCTGCATTTTTCCGGGTTTGATATCATTTTTTCCACTCTCCAGCTGCTGCTGCCGGGCTTCCTCTGCCAACTTTCCAAAACCCTAGCCCCTCCCCCACAACAGTAGGCTGGAGACAGTTTGGGATGGGGGAAGACCCTCCTCTTCCCTTCCCCAGGCTTGAGCTGGGTGGGAGAGCTAAGTGCCACCAGTGACCCTCTGGCAAGAACTGAGCTTGCAGCTGGAGGAAAAGGCCCGCCCACCCCTGCTTTGGTCTTCCTATGATCCTGGTCACTGGATACAGCCCATGGGAGGGGTGAAGGCATATGGTTGGGCAGCTCACTGAGGGTAGAGGTGTCAATCATCAGGGACACAATGGTCTAACCATTTGTATCTTGTTCTCCTCTCAGTGTAGTGACACTCCTTTTACTCAGTCTGGAAACTCTTGACCTGACCCCCAAGGCTAGCCTCATCCCCAGCCAGGCTGAATGCCTCACTATCTCCTACTTGAGAGGAAGGCTGGGTTCTGAGGTATAGTTCAAACACTCACTGGCTCTGTGACCCCAGTTTATACACTCCCTTCTCTCGACTTCAGTTTCCACATTTGAAAAATGAGTTGGACTAAACTGGGGATTAGTGGATTGAGTTTCATGGAGTGGTCCCCCTCCTCCCTTGAATTGTATACAAAATTGTGTGTGAAAATCCAATTGCCTGAGACGGTAGCTATCTGTCACATTCTCCAAGAGGACTGTGCATACAGTGAGCACAGACTCAGTCTGACAAGCCTGCATTGGAATCCCGACAGCCTCCCTTGTATTGATATGATCTTGAGCATGTGCCTTTGCCAGCTCAAGCCTAACTTTCCTAAATGGGAAGCAAAGCTTGTTAAATTTAGCTAGTAGTTAGCTTAGACCATACTCAGATCACAATAAACACTAACAACCACATAGCAAGAATGAGTGCTGAGATTCCTTCCAGATAATTTTTATGAATCTATCTATAATCTAAAAAATGGGACAATGAGGGGCTGAAAGGCAACTCACTCCCATAGGGTGTGCTCCTTGCTAAGCAGCAACGTTAGTGCCCCAGAACCACATGGGAGTGCCATAGCACCAGGAGAAAGTTCTGGTGCTTGTGGGGTATCTCTCTCTCTATCTGTCCGTCTGTCTGTCTAAAATTAAGAGTAAAAAAATTGACCCTGGGAATGGTGAAATCAATGAAAAAAACAAAACAAACAAATCAGTGGGATAATAGGGAAACAGCAGGTTCTCACACTGAGCTTGGTTATTTGTGCTCCACTGTGTGTACTTCAAAAGTTGAGCAGAATCCACATCTAAGAGGCCACTGTATGCCAGAACTGAACACTGCTCTGATTAAAAATAGAAGTCTGGGTATTTAGATAAGTCATCCTTATGATTTATTGTGGGGAGTTTCTGAAGGTTGGCCAGAGTCCAGGGATAAGAAAGATTTTTATGAAAAGACACACACCCCCAGAAAATACTACTCTATGCCCAATTTGGGGTTTTGGCCCCACAGCCCATGCATTTATTTCCTGGAGGAAGAGGGGTCCCTGAAGTTGGGCCTCTGGGAGAGGCTCCCACCTGGAGCATCAGTCAGGCAAAGCTCTTGAAGTGACTTCAGGCAACAAGTCTTTGTCTTTTGGTGGCGTTGCTAGAGGCCAGAATGCACTCCAGTGTCCCTGCCACCCTTAGGAGGGTTGATGGCTTCAGAGCACAGCTAGGTTGTGGCAGGATTTGGAGCGGGCCTTGAGTGCCTGGCGGCGGGCACTGCTGGCTGTCAGGCGTGCCAGGAAACGACGAGCACGTTGGCCCAGGCTTGCTCGCCGTCTGGGTGCAGGTGGCTCTTGGGCCTTGCTGTCCCGACGGCGCAAGCGCAGTTGGCGCACCACACCCTCGAAGAGCTCCGCCACATTGTGCTGCAGTGTGGCTGATGTCTCAATGAATTTGCAGTCGAACACCACAGCGCAGGCGCGACCCTCTGAGGAGCCATGGCCAGGAGAACCACAAAGGAGCCATAACAAGAAGGCAGAGAAATAGATAAGAAGTGTGTTTAGTCTCAGTTGAAAGCAACCTTTCCTTTACCCAAACCTCGTGCAGGAGGGAGGCAGTCAGACCTGTCTTTGCATGGTCTGTTTGCAAACTAGTGACTGATAAGGATAGAAGAATGAGACTGACAAGACCCAGAGGCAGGAACCAGCTAGAAGAAGCTCTTGTATGCCAGGTAAGGTCTCTGATGTGTGCATCAAATGATGTGGGGGAGGTTGTTTAAAAATGTGGTTGGGGAGGTGACTCAGTGGGTGCTTTGCCTATCTGCCACCCAAGGTTCTAGCACTGAGTATTGCAAGAGTAGGGCTCTGGTCTTTGTTACACAAAAGTGAAAAAAATGCAGATCCCTTCAATGGGTAAAGTTCAGGACTTCCAAGTGTAAGGCCCCAAGTTTCATCCCTGGCACCAACTATGTCCGAGCAGTTCTTTGCTCTCGCACTCATAAATAAATCTTTAAAACAAACAAAACTCTTGAGTTTACTCACAGAGATTCTGATTTTAGTTTTGGGATGAGGGCTGGGAACATGCATTTTGATAAATTCTGGAAGTTATGTTGCAGAATTTTGAGATATCTACTCACAAAGCAGATATCCATCTCCAAGAGTGCTCTTGGACCTGGGTTCCATGGGCCTGACTGTGACCTCAAGGCTTCCCCTCTCTAACTTTCAGTCTCCATATATTATTAAGAATTTACTCAGTAATAGGACCATTTAAATATCTTGGGGCGGGAGTCTGGCGGTAGCGAAGCGGGTTAAGGTCATATGGCGTGAAATGCAAGGACCGACATAGGGATCCTGGCTTGAGACCCACTGGCTCCCCACCTGCAGGGGTTTGCTTCATAAGCGATGAAGCAGGTCTGCAGGGGTCTATCTTTCTCTCCCCCTCCCTGTCTTCCCCTCCACTCTCCATTTCTTTTTGTCCTATCCAACAACAATGACATCAATAACAATATAACACCAACAAGAGCAGCAAGGGCAACAAAATGGGGGAAAATAGCTTCCAGGAGCAGTGGATTCACAGTGCTGGCACCAAGCCCTAGCAATAACCCTGGAGACAAAAAAAAAAATCTTGGGGTCAGAGAGATATCTCAGTGGTATCATACATGCAATATGTGTTAGACCCTAGGTTCTATCTCTGGTATTATACAAAATGTCTGTGATTTCTCTAGCCTGCTTTTCTCACTTTCTAAAAAACATAATAGGGAGTCTTTAGATGTCAAAGACCTGACATATCAAAAAGCATTTCCCATTCCATTACTTCTATTGAAAATATAATTTATCTATGCCATTAGTGTGACTCAGGCTCAAGTCCAGCCTCCCACTTTATTGAAGAAAGCTTCATTGCTGTGGTTTCTTTCACCCTCTCTATTTGTATCTTGGCTCTCTGTGTTGCTCTCACTGTCTAAAAGTTAGAGCAATGGAACCCCAGAAATGTGTTTAAAAAGTGACATATATATTATCTGTAACTTTAAATGTTTTAGTTCATTAGTCTGGGGAGGGCACACCTGATTAAGCACACATAGTACTATGCACAAAAGCTCAAGGACTCACACAAGGAACTGGGTTCCAACCCCCACTCCCACCTGCAGCTGGGATACTTCACAAGTGGTGAAGCAGGTCTGCAGGTGTCTCTCTTTTCCCCTCTCTATTTCTTCCTCCCTTCTCAGTTCTCTCTGTCATATCTAATGAAATGGGGTTGGAGGAGAAAGAAAAAATGACCACTAGGGGCTGTGGTTTTGTGGTGCCAGCACAGAGCCCCAGCAATAACCTTGGAGGCAAATAAATAAATAAATGTTTTGGATTGCAGTTACCAGCTGACATAATATTATGTTTTGTAAAAACTAAAACTTGCAGGTTGGGCAGTAGCAAACCGGGTTAAGCACCCACAGTACAAAGTGCAAGGACCCATGCAAGTATGTGGGTTTGAGTCCCTGGCTCTCCACTTGCAGGGGTGCTGCTTCACAAGAGGTGAAACAGGTCTACAGGTGTCTATCTTTCTCTCTCTCTCTCTATCTTCCCTTCCCCTCTCAATTTCTCTCTGTCCTATTAAAAATTTTTTTTTAATGGTCACAGGAACAGTGGATTTGTAGTGCAGACATCAAGCCCCAGTGATAACCCTAGAGGCAAAATAAATAAATAAATAAAAACTAAAACTTCGTTAAATTTGAATTTATAATTTCTCACTGTATTTTGGAGCCAAGTATTATCTTTTTTTTTTTTTTTTTTTTTGCCTCCAGGGTTATTACTGGGGCTCAGTGCCTGCACCATGAATTCACTGCTCCTGGAGGCCATTTTTTCCCCTTTTGTTGCCCTTGTTGTTGTAGCCTTGTTGTGGTTATTATTGTTGCTGTTGATGTCATTCGTTGTTGGATAGGACAGAGAGAAATGGAGAGAGGAGGGGAAGCTGGGGGTGGGGTGGGGAGAAAGATAGACACCTGCAGACCTGCTTCTCACCATCTGTGAAGCGATGCCCCTGCAGGTGGGGAGCTGGGGGCTGGAACTGGGGTCCTTACACCAGTCCTTGCCTTTGTGCCATGTGCACTTAACCCACTGTGCTACCGCCCGACCCCCAAGTATTATCCTTCTTTTGTCACATATGTAAGTTCTTGAAAATCCCTATAGCTATGGTCTGGGAGGTGGTACAGTGATAAAGCTTTGGACTCTCAAGCATGAGGTCCTGAGTTCTGTCCCCAGCAGCACATGTGCCAGAGTGATGTCTGGTTCTTTCTTTCTCCTCCAATCTTTCACATTAATAAATAAATAAACTCTTAAAAAAAGAAAAAGAAAAACCCTATAGCTACTGAGTATATTGCCTCATGGATATGGGGCATGAGAAGAGCCATAGGGAGATTTCTTTGTCTTTTTCAATTTATTTATAAAATGGAAATATTGACAAGAAAGACCATAAGATAAGAGGGATACAATTCCAGAAAAATGTGATTTTCTAATATGGTGCTATAATTGAATAGGGTCTCACACTTATTCGAAAAAGGAAAGCACTCTCTCCATTGAACCACCTTCTTTCAGGCTCCACACAGCAATTTTTAAGAAAAAAAAAAGTTTAGATCTGGTTATTAGAGACTGGTGAAGAGAACCAGCTGAGTAGTAGTACAGAAAAGTACAAGGTGACCCAGGTTAAAGTGGAGATGCCAGGGGCTGTAGAACACAGCGAGAAGGGATGTGTGGTTAGGGAGGAAGATCTGACAGGTTTACAGGACTGGTTTTGGGGGACTGAGAGAAGAGGCAAGAATGATTCTTAGTTTTGGGGTTTAGGCAAGTAGACAGGTGGGGGATGAAAGTAGGTGGAGGAGGGAGAAGGACAAATAGTCACTGAGAAGAAGTGCATCTGAGGAGAGTAATAACTGGATTTGAGAGACAGAGGAGAAGGGTGCAATGGAGGGCTCACCTTCTACAGAAACTTCACGGCAGCGTGCAAGGTCAGCCTTGTTGCCCACCAGGATGATGGGTACATGGTTGGCCTGGTGTGTGCGCCGCAGCTGAATACGGAGCTCAGAGGCACTCTCAAAACTACCTCTGTCTGCGATGGAGTACACAATGACGTAGGCACTGCCCATCTGCAGGCATGATTCGTGGCTTTCATCCTGTGGAAGAGGAACCCCAGACCCATACTCAGATATATACCCTTACTGAGAAAAGTGGAGCAGGGATGATCTAATTGGTGAGATGACCTGAGGTTTATACTCTGGACAAATTTGGGGGGCAAATTTTGTCATCATCCCGTGTCACCTTGCGAAAACTACTGCTGTTTCCTGGGCTCTAGTTTTTGTTTGAA
The DNA here is from genome assembly GCF_950295315.1 of Erinaceus europaeus. Classification (NCBI taxonomy): domain Eukaryota; kingdom Metazoa; phylum Chordata; class Mammalia; order Eulipotyphla; family Erinaceidae; genus Erinaceus; species Erinaceus europaeus. Next base: position 74,544,255 of record NC_080162.1, on the reverse strand, counting down.
ATACTGTGCTAAACTCACCAACAAGAAAATACAAAAATGAGGAGAGGACATGAACAGAATATTCACCATAGAAGAGATCCAAAAGGCCAACAAACATATGAAAAAATGCTCCAAGTCATTGATTGTCAGAGAAATGCAAATAAAGACAATAATGAGATACCACTTCACTCCTATGAGAATGTCATACACCAGAAAAGATAGCCACAACAAATGCCAGAGAGGTGTGGGGACAAAGGAACCCTCCTACACTGCTGGTGGGAATGGAAATTGGTCCAACCCCTGTGCAGAGCAGTCTGGAGAACTCTCAGAAGGCTAGAAACGGACCTACTCTATGACCCTGTAATTCCTTTCCTAGGGATATATCCTAGGGAACCAAAGACACCCATCCAAAAAGATTTATGTATAACTAAGTTCATAGCAGCATAATTTGTAATAGCCAAAACCTGGAAGCAACCCAGGTGTCCAACAACAGATGAGTGGCTGAGCAAGTTGTGGTCTATATACACAATGGGATACTACTCAGGTATTAAAAACGGTGACTTCACAGTTTTCAGACTATCTTGGATAGAGCTTGAAGAAATAATGTTAAGTGAGATAAGTCAGAAACAGAAGGATGAATATGGGGTGATCTCATTCACAGGCAGAACTTGCAAAACAAGATCAGAAGAGAAAACACTAAGCAGAACTTGGACTGGAGTTGGTGTATTGCACCAAAGTAAAAGACTCTGGGGTGGGTGGTGGGGAGGGTTCAGGTCCTGGAACATGGTGGTAGAGGACCTAGTGAATTTGCCTGGCCAGGTTTTCTTTCTTTTTTCTTTTTCTTTTCTTTTCTTTTTCTTTTTTTTTTTTTGTCTCAAGATGGTCCAGTCTTGCCAAGAGTGTTCTTTTTACCTCCTATATCCCAAAGTAAGAAAAAAAAAAACAAAAAAACAATGAGGACAAGAGGTTGATTTCAAAGGGAGGTATTTTCCAGAACAGGTTTGAAAAAGAGATGCGAATATGGCAATTGTGGCAATGGTAAAGGGAGGGGGTGGGAGAAGCAGGTCTGGGTACTAAAAAATGGATTATTCTATTGCCATATTGTTTAGAAGAGACCCTCTTACCTTTGTTTACTTTGAGGGAAGCTGAACTACAAGTAGGGGTGATAACAATCACCTTGTAAGCAAAGACTTGCATGATAACCATGAAAGGATGGTCACCATCAGTATCTCTCTCTGCCAGCACTTATCAGTCAGCTGTAACCCTGTATATTTTAATCTAGTCACCTTCAGTTCCAACAGACCAAAGCTCCTTATTTATACAAGTATATTGTGATGTTCCCTTTATTAACCTGAATTGAAAATTTTGCATTCTATTCTGTGATAAAGGGTCAACTTGATCAAATAAAAGTTTAGCTTTTGCCCTCAGATACTAGGAGGTAATCTCTAGACTCTAGGAATAACCTGACTGAAAGGTGTAGTTTCTTGTGGGGTGTGAAGTCACACTGCATAGAAACAAAATTATTTGTGGTGGGCAGGCCATGTGGGAAAGCAACCAAGTCTATGTGATCAAGTTGCTGTGAAAAAACAGAATCAAAATTCTGTGACCACTGTGCCTGCTTGGCAATATGATGGGGCTATTCTGAGAACTGTACCATTAGGTGATTTCATCTTAATGTTAAAATCATACAGTGCAAACAATGTAGATGGTATAGTCTACTATATACATAAGCTATATGATACAGCCTCTTGAGATCACAGACACATATGTATGGTCTGTCATTGACCAAAATGTTGCTAAGTGTCACATGACTATATTACATGTGTTTAGGCACATATCCTTGCAAAGGGAAGAAAGACAGTGCTGTCAGTGACACTACTGGGAGGCTGCACATACAGACCTTTTTTGAACTCTGCCTCATATGTTTCTTCTACTAGCAGACATTAATCTGCATTCTTTTGCTGTAATAAACTATAATAGTGAGTTAAAAAATTACTTTAAAATCGTTAGGCAAGGAAAGTCTAGTAACTTTGATATTTTATTTTGGATGGTGCTCTTTCATTAGGGACAGCTCTCTGAGAATGGAACACATGAATGACAACTTTGCAAGTGTTAAGATGTGGTTCTTGCCCTTCAAAAGCTCCTGGTCTGGAAGGGAGACTATGAGAATGGAGAATTATGATGCAGTGTGGTAAGCTGTGTGTTAAGAGAGTCATATTTAGGGCTGGAGAGATGGTGTGTTAGGGCATACGCTTTTCCAGGCCATTGTACAGGTTCAAGCTCTGGTACCATATGGAGGTGCTGTGGTAACAGAAGCTCTGGTGCTGTAACATCTCTTGCTCTGAATGAAAAAAAAAGACTCAGAGCATATGTGCAAGACCCCAATTCTATAAAAAAATAATAAATAGGGGGTTGGGCAGTAGCAAAACTGGTGCAAAGCTTGAGGACCAGCTTAAGGATCCCGGTTAGAGCCCCGGCTCCCCACCCGCAGTGGGGTCGCTTCACAAGAGGTGAAGCAGGTCTGCAGGTGTCTATCTTTCTCACCCCCTCTCTGTCATCCCCTCTTCTCTCAATTTCTCTCTGTCCTATCCAACAGAGACAGCAATAATAACAACAGCAATAAAAAACATCAAGGGCAACAAAAGGGAAAAAGAGATAATATTTCTTAAAAAAACAAAAAGGCACTTTTAAATGGCTAAAGGAGATATAGTGTTGGTGATGGGAGTTCAGAAGAATTCAACCTGGAAAAGTATAGAAGGGCTTCTTAGTATACCAGCAAGTGCAATTTTTTTAAAAAAGATTTATTTGTTTTATTTTAATGAAAGAGATACAGAGAGAAAGTACAGAGAGAGAGACAGTAAAGCACTGCTCATCTCTTGCTTATATGGTGGTGGTGGGGACTGGAACTGGGACCTCACAGTCTCAGGCATGAAATTGTTTTGCAGAACCATTATGCTGGATCGCTCCCCCCTACCCCCCCACAAATGCAATTTAAAAAAGAGTAGGTGTGGGGGTCGGGCGGTGGCGCAGTGGGTTAAGCGCATGTGGCGCAAAGCGCAGGGACCGGCGTAAGGATCCCGGTTCGAGCCCCCGGCTCCTCACCTGCAGGGGAGTCTCTTCACAGGCGGTGAAGCAGGTCTGCAGGTGTCTATCTTTCTCTCCCCCTCTCTGTCTTCCCCTCCTCTCTCCATTTCTCTCTGTCCTATCCAACAACGAATTGCGTCAACAAAGGCAATAATAATAGCCACAACGAAGCTACAAGGGCAACAAAAGGGGAAAAAAAAAAAAGAGTGGGTGTAGCAGGAGGGTCAAGAGTGTAGAGGAACATTGTTTATGGTGTGTGTGTGGGGGGCGGGAACAGAAAAGTTTCCTGAAAACTAAACCAGATGGTTGAAAAGGAACGCATCATTTCTGTGGTCTGCACTACGGTCAAAGATCTCCAGTCATTTTGTCCCTTCCTAGGCTAATTAACCAGAGACCAAATCAAACAATTATGGGTTTTCATTCTGGGTTCTCAATCTTGACAAGTTCCTTCCTTTCACTGGGTGTTATCTGCAGAATGAGAGGGGCAGTCCACGCCACTCATTCATTCATTGCACAAATGTCTGTGAAGAATTTGTTACGTTCTGGGGTCATAGAAGTTAGTTGGTATATGGATTCATGGTTCACAGTGCCTGGATTTATGGGCAAGAATCCCTCGGGGATGTGATTTAAAAAACATTCTAGGAACACTGCTTTTATAAGTCCTAATGATTAGACCTGGATTGAGACCTGATCATTCATACTTTCTCCAGGTGACCCCCAATGGTCAGAAAGCTAGAGTACTGTTGAATGAGTCAAAAACTTACACAAATTCTCTGAGATTCTGTTTCTGCCTGTGACCATCATGAGGCTAGGGTTTGTTGCCCTGTTTGTTGTTGGGTCTGTCCTGTTTGTTGCTAGGTTTCCAGTGTTCTAACCTGTGACATATACTTAGAAGGTATATCTTTTATTTCTTTTTTCCTTCCTATTTTATTTGATAAGACAGAGAAATTGAAAGAGAAGGTCGAGATAGTGAGGGGGAGATATAGACATGTGTAGACCTGCTTCACTGCTCATGAAGCATCACCACTTCAATGGGGGGAGGCAAGGGGCTTGAAGCTGGGTCCTTTTGCATAGTACTATATGTGCTCACCTCTGTTAAACTGCATAAAAGCTAAAATTAAAACAAAAAACAAAATAAACAAAAACCCAGCAGTCTGGGAGGTGACACAGTGGATAAAGCATTGGACTCCCAAGCATGAGGTCCACAGTTTGATCCCCAGTATTGTATGTATGAGAGTGACATCTGGTTCTCTTTTTCTGTCTCTTATCTTTCTCATTAATTAATAAGTAAAATGTTCTAAAAACTATTGAAAAATTTCAAAGATAATTCATCCAGAAATTCATTTCCCAGGTGAGAAAACTGAAGCTCAGAGAGATCATTTGCTCAGTCACAAAACTGGAAAGAGAAAGAAAAGTGACTCAATTTCAAGCATTGGTGCTAAATCTAGTGTTCCTCTCTCTGCACCATGCGGCTGAATAGAGTGGGATAAGGGTGTTAATAACTTTGAGGGGAATCTTTGTGTGTGTGCATGTGTGTATGGGGGCAGATCTTGGACTGGCTTTAGGGAAGGGACCAGCACGAGAGAAGGGTATTTCTGTGCAGGAGTTGCAGAATTTGGGTATGCGGAGGGTGGCCCCTGCTCTGTAGTGGCATGTGATGGGGATGATGGGGACAGAAAACTAGCACAAAGTTCAGTACCGACCCTTCCCCAAGTCCTGCCTGCTGTCTCATACCAGTTTCTCAGCCTCCCAGGTGTCCATGACCACCAGCGTGGTGTCCTCTCCATCCACTGTGAGAGTCCTCTCGTATACATCTTCTGCAAATGAGGGAAGATCCAGATCTCAAAGACGTGAAGCAGGCCTGGGGAGAATGCCCCAATCCATCTGTCTATCACAGCATCCTCTCACTGCTTACCACACTAAAAAAAATATTTATTGGGTAAAGACAGAAGAAATCAAGAGGCAAGGGGAAAATAAAGAGGGAGAGAGGAGGAGGAGAGAAACCTAAAGCACTACTTCACTGCCTGTGAAGCTTTCTCAACCTCACACACCACTACTTAGCATCTCCTCACCAAACTTTTTGATGACTACCTCTTCAGATTGGTCAAGAAATTCCAAAAGGAGCCCATTGTCTCTCCAGCTGCTAGTAGGTGCTGAGAAAAACTTTGTTGGCTTGGTTGATTGAATCAACGTGGGATTCTGGGATTAAAGTTGGACTGGTAATTCTCCTAGTCCTGCTCTGTCCCTGGTTTACTATATGCTTCAGACAGGTAATGTTACCAGCTTTGTGTCTCAGTTTTTTTAATGCACACCTCTCTGATGGGTTTTTGCTCTCAGAAGGGAGTGAGTTCTCACTCTCTGGGGTGAAGGTGGGAGAAAGGGTCTGCCCACTGTGTTCATCACTCCTTCTCTGCTTTTATCCAGGAGTGCCCCTCCCCTCACCTCAGGCTGTAGGGACCCATGCAGCTCCCTGCAGAGACCCATCTTTGCTTTCTCTGGTCTGTCTACCATCATTCTGGGATCCCCAACACTTTCAGTGTCTCTTGGGAATAAAGAAACCTAACCTAGAACTTGGAGTCCATCAGTCTCCTTTCTGGTCAGAATTTTAGTTTTTGCTGCAGGTTGTAGTGACTGCAAAGATCTAAAAGTAGGAGCAAAGGTAGGGATTGGGATATCTGAGCTGGATGGGAATCACTATGTTTTTTCTTTATTTTTTAAAAAACATTTCTCTTTCTTTATTATTGGATATAAACAGAGAGAAATTGAGAAGGAAGGGGAGCTAGAGAGACTAAGAGAGACACCTGCATCCCTGCTCCACCACTTGTGAAGCCCCCCCCCCCCCACTGCAGGTAGGGAGCGGAGGCTTGAAGCTGGGTCCTTATGCACTGTAATGTGTGCATGTAACCAGGTGCTCCACCACCCTGCCTCCCTATGAATCACTGTTTCTTTTTTACACTTGAGACTCATGAAACTCAGAATTGCTTCCATTATGATATGCGAATGAATGAAGTACCTTCTTCCTATGAGAAATTAGCAAAATTCTTAGTCACTGTTCAAGGACTCCCTCTCCTACAGAGCATTGTGCAGCTGTGCCCTGTACAACTCTAACAGGCATCATTCACTTTACAGTCTATTTGAATAATCCTGTTACAGTGGAGCAGTGCATGAGGTTCTTGACAGCCTTGTGCCCCCCCAATAACACATCTTTTACTTCTCTAACCACAACCCAACTCAGTCCATAAGACCCTACCTCCTAGCTGTTCCTGGAGGTCCCGCTCTTGTTTTCCTGCAAAGAGGCTGGCCAGGCTCGTCTTCCCTACACCAGGATCTCCAAGTAGTACCACACGGTAGAGGGCGTCCCAGGACCCTTCAGAGTCACTGGATTCAGAGGACCAGCTGTTGGGGCTGGGTGAAGGCTGCTGTGCAGGAGAGTTGAGGGAAGCTGATTGGCCCAGTCGAGGATGCTGGGATTTGGTAGCAGATGGGGTGCACAGGAAGCCAGACTGGTGACCTCGGGAAGACAGGGGCAGTGGAGTGCTGGCTCGACGATGCAGCGAGGTTTTTGTTTCTTGCTGGGTGTTTAGTGTCATCCTTGGGAAGGTGAGTCTGTCCCTCCTTCCTTCCTTCCTTCCTCCCTTCCTTCCTTCCTTCCTTCCTTCCTTCCTTCCTCCTGAGAACAAGAAAAGGGAATGGGCAGTGAGCTATTTGCTTTGAGCCCTCACCCCATGGAGTGGGGATTGGGGCTTCAGGTCCCGTGGGAACCTGGGCTATGTTGGGACAAATGTGTACAAAAGCTGTGAATCCAAACTTGCACACATATCCAGAGGCCAGTTTCTATGCTTAAGGATGGCTGACTGCTCCCTGGCTGACAGGAAAAGGGGCAGCAGCGAGATGGGATGTCATACAACCCCTCTCCCATTGTGACAGGAGACCCAGCTTTGAAAGGACCCCAATCCTTTCCAATAGATCTTTTCCCCACGGTGGGGGCTGGGGACTGGGGTGGGAGAGATGGAGGGAAGTTCACTTCTGCTGCCCAGAGCAAGAAGGCTAGGGAAGAGGCAGGTCTTAGAGGCTGGGTATTCTCAAGAACAAGGGGGATCTGGGGGGTCCTTCCCTTGTAACCTGAGTCCCCTGGTGCCCAGGGAGCAGCGTGTCCGACCCCGCCCCCTCAGTGAAAAATTCAGGAGCCACTGGTGTGACGCCCTCCAGCTGCTGTTGGGGGACAGAGGCTTCGCAGAGCTGGGCCTCAGGTTCGGAGACAATCTGAGTCTTGGTGGGGGATTTCGGGCGGATGGAAAATCTCAGGGCCCCGGAAAGCATGCACTGGTCCCAGAGTCCTCATGTAACTAGGGGTGTTCAGAGTGAGTCCCTCTACTAACCAGGGGATTTCTGGTGCGAGGCTATTCAGCCCTCCCCACCTCCAGGCCAGAGAAGCCTTACTCCCTCACCCCTACCCCCACCCCTGCCTTGACCCCCACCTCTTCCTCCACCTCCTCCTCCACCCCAGGGACACAGATTCGAGGACCCCTCGCTTCAAGCTGCACAGCAGGAGTCGCGGTGCAGACGCTGGTCAACTCCGCACTGACTCAACTAAGTTGGCTGCCACCTGCCCTGTTCTTTACCTGGGCGTAGGGAGGGGTCGAGGGTCCCCGGCCTCCGCAGCCGCTGGGTGCTTCAGGCAGAACCACCACTTCGCAACACAGCCCCTCCCCGCTGTCCCGCCCCGCTGTCCTGCTTGGGGAGGAGCCGAGACCCCGCCCCGTCCAGCAACTAGGTCCTGCCTGGTCCAACCCCGCCCCACTGGGGCTGCCCAGGAGTCTCCGCCCCAACGCTGGCCCGCCAAGCGACTTTTCTCAGAGCTCAGCTGACCCTCGGTTTTGCTATTGTCCTTCGCCTGGGGTAGTGGTTGTTGTTGGTGGTGGTAGTGTGTCGAGCCAGAGGATTAGGAGAGCTCTGAAACCCTGCGCCTGGGTCCCCCTCTTCATTCACATCCATCTGTTCCAATAGCGTGTGTGCGTGTGCATGTGCGTGTGTGTTTGCAGGGTGGGTGGTGGTTAGTACGAAGCTTATACGCATAAAAATCACCCAAGAAACTTATGTTCAGATTCCCAGGCCCTACTATCTATGAGAGGCCGATACAGCAGACTTGTTCAGAGAAGTAGCAGAGGGTAGTTCAGGAGAGTCTCTTTTAAACGGGCGCCCTAGAGATCCAAGACAGAACTGTTCGAGCCTGCTAGAAGAAACACTGATCTGGATGGAGAACTAATTTTGGGAGATGACTAGAAGGGTGGAGAGAGATATTTATGCTAGGGCTGTCCTGTCTTTGGAAGAATAACTTATGGGCATTTGCTGGTAACTTGTGCTCTACCTGGGATGGCTTGAGCACGATGCCTGGGTTATTAGTTTTTTAAAACCTTACGACGCTAAGAGCATCAGCAGAGGCTTTGCTGGACCTGGGGCTCAGTTTTCTCTTTACTGATTCTTTTTGTTACATTCCATGACATTAAAAACAACAACAACAATAATAGTAAAAAACTTCCCAGCCACTATGTAGGAGGAAAGAGACACTGTGATCTTGGTATAAAAGAGTAAGTTGGCAGTAGTTGGTGATTTTTGTCACTTCATTGGGCCAGGGTTCAAGTTCTTTTGAGTAGGATCCTTCCTTTTGGATATTGAGGATTGGGCTGAGTTCTCAGTGGGATCTGTGGAGACCAAGCTGTACCTGTGAGTGGGATTCATTGTCATGGCTGAGGGGGCCCAAGTGCCTGGCTCAGAGTGATTTCTACAACTACCTGGTATAGATATGCTGAGCCCACGCAGGACTCTGGGTAGATGCTGAGCCCCCTCATGCCTGATTTCCTTCATATCTTGGCTCTTGTCCTTTGCAGGGCCATTTCCATTCTCTTTGTCCAATAAACTTGTTCAGGCCATGCCCCACTGTTTCAGGCACATTCTGTTCCTTCTGCCTGGAAAACCCTTTCCACTGCTCATCTTTCAAGATATGACTCAAGATGTCTGTGTACCAGACACTGTTTTAAGCTCTGTACATATATTTTCTCAGAGACTTTCAAAACTCAGTGATGCAGTAGAATCACTTTAAGAGCTTGCTAAATTGCAACTGGCTGTGACCCATCATGCCTAGAGCTAGCTATTCATTTAATAGATTTGGGTAGAGATCAAAGATTTGCATTTCTAACAAGTCCCAAGTATTGTTGCTGTTTGCTGGTCTGGATATCACTTTGAAAGCCTCCTTATTGTTTTGCATATTTCTGTAAATGAATTTGGCAGCTATTACTCTATACTCTTTTTGAGGTGGTTACTGTTAGTTTTCTCTTTTTCAGAGTATACTTAATACATGCTTGTTTGAATAGGCCTGTGGATTCTGTCCCTACCCCTTTGACATCAGAAAAGGAAACTTCCATATGTTTAACTTTGTAAGGTAGCTTGTCATACTATCTTCCATGATAGCATGGAGCCAAATGACTAGCCCAAGGTTTTACAGTGATTAAAAAGAGACACTGCTATTTAACCAGATATGGCTCCAACCAAAGCTTTTCCATTCTCTCAGGTGGGGAAGATGTCCAGTTTCTGAAGCACTGTTTCAGGAAATACCATCCCTAGTTTCAGTGCTCAGGAGCCTCTACAGGGTATGGCTGGACAATTTACCACATAGCTGGCTGAGATCCAGTGACATCCTTGGGACCACAAGGCCTCAGGCTCCCACTTCAGTGGCCTGCTGCCCACACTTGTGCAGCCCCATAAAGTCTGGGCCACAAGCAATAGAGCTCAGCATGCTTGACTCTTCTCCTTGTGTTCTGCCAGGTGGCCTCCCCAGGAGCTCCATGGCCATGACACAGTTGCTCCTGCTCATTATGACTCTCCTTGTTCTGGGTCATTTGCCACCAGGTAACATCAGGTGTGTGTGTGTGTGTGTGTGTGTGTGTGTGTGTGTGTGTGTGTACATGTGTGCGTGTTTAGAAATGAGGAGTAAGGGGGCCGGGTTGTAGCGCAGTGGGTTAAACACACATAGCATGAAGCACAAGGATCGGTGTAAGGATCCTTGTTCGAGCCCCCAGCTCCCCACCTGCAGGGGGGGTCGCTTCATAGGTGGTGAAGTAGGTCTACAGGTGTTTGTCTTTTTCAACCCCTCTCTGTCTTCCCCTCCTCTCTCAATATCTCTGTTCTATCCAACAATGACAGCAATGACAACAGCAATAATAATAATAACATCTATAAACAATTAGGGCAACAAAAGGGAAAAAATGGCCTCCAGGAGCAGTGGATTTGTAGTGCAGGCACCAAGCTCCAGCGATAACTGAATAACTGATAACCGATTACTGAAGGAAAAAAAAAAAGAAATGAGATATAAGTTCTCAGGTCCTGTTGGATAGAGGAGCACTTAAATTCTGACTCCATTCTGGTTTTCTGGGAAGCTTAGAGCAAGCTGCTAAGTTGGTCTAAACCTCAGTTTCCAGATCTTTAAAGTGGGAGTCACTCAATAAACAATTATGTGAAAAATATTTACTATGTATCAGGCAGTAGTACAATTGCTTGGGATAGAGGAGAGGAAGGAACCAAGGTTCTTGCTGTCATGGAGCTGACATTTCAATCACTGGTGACAGAAATTAACATGATCTGATATGTCAGGTGGAGATGAGAGCTAAAGAAAGAATAGCAGGGAAAAGGTTAGTGTGGCATGTGCATGTGAGGGTGGTCAGAAAAGATCGCCATTTGTTTTCTGTTTTAAGCTTTTGATTCAGAAATTTTTCAGAGGGCACGAAAGCAGAGAGGTTAGTATAAGAGACAAGACAAATTAAAAAAATTGTTACTATGGAAAAATGGAAAATTATGCAAAAAAGAAAACAAATGATGTAAGCTTTTATTTTATTACTTTAACTTTTTGTTGTTGTTCTCCTGGGATCTCAGGAGAACACTATACCACTGCTGCTGGTAGATTTTTTTCTTACCTTTTAATTTTAAATAGAGAAAGACAGAGAGGGAGAGAGAGGCAGAAAGAGGCATGATACCATGGAGCTTCCCCTGGTGTCTGTCATCTGTGGTCCTTCCATGTGGCATTAGGGGCTCAGACCTGAGCTTCCTTGAATGGCAAAATACTTAAACTCCAAGTTGAGTTATCCACCTCTCCAATGATGTGCAATTTAAAAAGCAACATTTTTTATTTTAGAAGTCTTTAAATATAGATAATATAACCTCCCTATGTATTTATTACCCAATCCCAACAATCATTACCTTTGCATCAATCCTGTTTTTTTAAAAATTATTTTTATTTACCTATTCCTTTCTCCTTAGTGAGCTACTTTGAAGTGAGTCTTAAATGTCTGATTCATTTGTATAAGGTAGATTGAGTTGAGATCTGAATACAGTGTGACCACAAGGAAGATCATTGCAGGCAGAGGTAGCCAGGCAGGAAGAGCCAGCTGGGTAACTGATATATCAGAGAAGCAGTGAGGGGCCAGTGTTGCTGGAGTATGTGTGTGGGGAAGAGTCAGGAGGAAGGTGAAGCCAAAGATCTGAAAGGAAGACAGCAGATCATGTAGGAGAAATGGCAAACTTCTGTATTTCAGGGTTATTAGAAGGTAAAGTTGTGATGATGTGTTAAGAGGAGTTACAGGAACCACCTTCACCTGGGACTCAGCGTCTTTGATTCTGGGACCAGACTCACCACTTACTGGTCTGGAAGAATGGGGAAAATCCCTCTCCCTCTTAACCTGGGAAACAAGAAGCTTGGCCTAGAATGAACCCTGCTTGTCCCAGATCTCTACTCTGTTATTCTGAATATTTCACCTTTCATTTATTGAGTATTTACTTTGGACCAGGCACTATGCCTAATTAATTGAGTCTTTTACAATTGCCTTCTGCAAGATGGTTATACAGGTGAAGAGTCTGAGGTCTAGATGACTCTGCTGAGAAATGACAGAAGTGGGACTTGGACCCAGTTGGTTTGAGCTTGATTCATACCATCTTGCAACGAATTATACTTCTCACACTCTTTGCCACATAGAGATTTTGAAGTTAGTTGTATTTCACTCTAAGTTTCTGTAGCTTGGCAGGTTGTTAGTTGACAGGGCTGAATAACACCCTTGAATAAATCCAAGGTGTCATTTGAGGATTCCTTGGGGGATTTATTTATTGAGATCTCTTACTTCTTTTTTAGTTGTCTCTAATTCATCCTTGATCTTGCTAATTCTGTCGTCAGCCTCATTTATTCTAGTCTCTCTTCCCTCTACTGTTTTCTGGAGTTCATCTATTTTGTTACCCTGTTCTGATACTGTTTTAGCTTGTTCAGCTAGTTGTGTTTTTAGCTCAGCTATTTGCTCTCTAATAACCTTGAGATAATTAGTGTTTTCTTCCAGGGTCTAATTTGTTGTTTCTGCATTTCTGATGACAATTCTTTCAAACTCTTTACTCACTCCTGTGTTTGGATGTTGACTCCATTATTTTGTGCTTCAACCTTTAGGGGGCTTTTAGTTGGACTCTTGTCCTGGTTCATTTCTCCAATATTTCTTCTTGTTGGTTTAACCATTCTATATAGTATTTTATGAGGTCCCTTTCTCAGTACTTTTCAAATTACTGACCACTCTTGCCTGGATTGACTTGTGTCTAAGTAAGGTAATTAAAGGGTTCACAGTTGTGGAAATTGACAGTTGTTTCAATAGTATTTTAATCCCTGAGTTGGAGCTCCATTGCTTAAATCCTCTTTTGTTCTTTTTCTTTCCTGTAGGCTATGGGAACCTGAGGGCTTTTAAACTATAAGTAGGCTTCTTAGCTTAATCACTGACTCCTGACCAAGAGATAAAGCAGGGTGTGGCAGAGATAATCCAGTGGTTATGCAAAGAGACTCTCGCAGTGCTACCGCTACCCCCCCCCCCCAGGTATAGGTCTTCTCCTGAGTTTCCTGGTTAGTTCTCTGTCCCCTGGTATCAGCACAGGGCCTCCCCCCTGCTGCTGCAGCTGCTGAGGACAGTAGCAATGGAGACTCACAGTTTGCATTTGGTGAGTCTTAGGGGAGACCTTTACTACCTTCAGCTGTCTTTTTGCTGGTGAAGCAGACTAGAGGTGGTGTCTCAACTGGTAAACTGCCAGGCTGTTACCAGCCACTTAATCTCTCCCTAGGCTTCTCTCTGTTCGAGAGCCACATGTGTTTGCACTCACCAGTGATTTGGTGGGTTCCTGAAGTCATTCTAGTCCTGTCTTGTTGTGTTCCCAGATGTTCTCCTTTGTTATTCCTAGTTGATCCAGGAGAGGAGAGGAGAGAAACACAGCTAGTGCTGCTCCATAGTTCTGCCTCTGGGATTTATTTATTTATTTATGCTTGCTGGGGTCTTACACCTGTGTAATTCCCCTTTTTCTGGTCAACTCTTTCCTCCCTGCTTTGATTTTGGGCAGAGAGGGGAGTGAGAGAAAAAATGAAGAAAAGGAGAAACACCTGTTCTTGGAGCTTTTCTTTGTGTCATTCCTGGTGCTCCTATGTATTGTGGGGATTGGGGTCTTGGATCACTGCTCTGTGCTCAGTGAAGTATGTGCTTTACCAGGTGAAGTGTTACCCTAGCACCAGGATCTTTTTTTAATCCAGAGAGGGGTAGGGAAGTCTTTTTACTTCTTATACCAGTCCCTTCTGAGTTCTGGATCATATTCTAGAAATACTGTAACTGAGACCTGTCTCAGTGGTGGTCTCTCTTTACTCTCTCATACCTGCTGTCATTGGCCATCACAATGTCCTAATTATGTCCTCCAGAACATTCATCATAAATCCTATTTAGTATACCTGTTGAATCAACTCTTAACTTCCCTCCCTTCTGGAATCTCTTTGAGAGTGAGGGTTATGCCATCTTATTCATTGTGCTGCCATGTTTACTGAAGGAGTAAATGAAAATGTTTCACCTTATGCTCTCCTCCCTTGGAGTAGGTACAGGACTTAGTCCCTCAGAGCCTTACTTTTCCCTTGGGCTCTGGCTGGAAATCCCTTCACCAAATTATGACATTGAATCAGTCTCTCTGTGTGTGAAGCAGTTTACATAAAAGTGACTTGTGAGACTCTGGAACCTGATTTCCTGGGTTTGAACTCTGGCTCTGCTCCTTAATGACTGTTAGCTTGGATAAAGTTTTTATCCTTTCTGTGCCTTGGATTTTTATCTACATAACAGGGGTAGTAACATGACCAACCCTATTCCAATAGTGTTACTATGATGAGTGTTGATTGTGTACCTGGGGATATGGGCTAAGCAGTGTAGGAAATGAATCTCTTAATTTGTAACCAGTGAGTGGTCTAACTTGTGGCTTAGCCTGGAACAAGTTAAGTTTAGCAGAGATATGGGGTATAAATTTTAATTAGCCTCATCATCCATGACTAGTGGTCTAATTTGCTACCCCTAGTCTAACCCTTGATTTGTGGAAAGGGAAGGGGAGGGAAATGAATGTGCTCAGTGCTCAAATCCTGTGACCTAACTTGTGATCTGTGGACCATCTTATTATGATTAACCATCTAACAAATTACCAGGCAGCTATCCTGTGACTTCTAATCTAACCTGGGTCCTGTGATCTAACCTGCGGCCTGACCTTGATCTATAGTTCAGTCTCTGACCATGGACACTAATAACTGTTCTGTAATACTCCTTTATACAGGGAAATGTGAATTCAAACGGTGCTGGAGGGGCCAAGGGGCTTGCCGTACTTACTGCACGAGGCAAGAAGCCTTCATGCACCTGTGCCCAGACGCCTCCCTGTGCTGTCTCCCCTATGGAATCAAGCCTCAGCCACCCCCAAAGCCTGAACATGTGTAGCTGGTTCCGGAGCTGGCACTTTGCCTGTCCAATAAAGTACATGCTGCCTGTTGTATCGTCTTGCTGCTTATTCATTGTCCTCCCAACCCTAGGGGCCAGTGGCAGGGGAAGTCTTAGGTGTGGGAGAGAAGAATGGTAGAGGGAGATGAGGTTCTCTGGGGAGGGTGGATGTGATGACCATTATAAATGGTTCCTGTTCTGCTGTTGTTAAAATTCGGATGCTCTAGCTGGCCGGGCTAGCTTCATGGGCGGGTAACAGAGACCACCAAAGACATACGGCTGGGCAGGGAAGCTGTATTTCTTTATTCAGGAACAACGATTCATAAACTAAACCAAACTAATCACCAAACAGGACTCTGCTGCCTCTTTCCCCCCACAGCGGCACCAAGCACTCTCGAACTCTGCAACTCTCCAACTCTCCAACTCTGGAACTCTGGAACCCTCTCGGGGTTCCTTGGGGCGGGGCCAAGCGGCCCGCGAAATTAGCAGGACTGATCCAATTTTCTTGCCGGGGGAGAGCTAGAACAACCCAATGTAAAGCATACAACATTCTGCCTATATCATTTTTCTCTGTTCAGCTCTGGAAAAAATACTTAACCTCTATAAGCCTCCTCAGTCTCCTCACCTGTAAGATGGTTGTAGCAGATTAGGACTTTATAGAAAGAATGCAGAAAGAAGGGATATAGTTAGTAATGAGCTAACAGCTATAATCTTGCACTAATAATAATTAGTGAATGACAACAAGAATAAATCATGTGTTTCTGGCACTTACAGTGAAATGGTATATTTGGCTTAGATGATAGATTTGTTGAGAATGAAAGGGCTTTTCTATCTTTTGTTTTAACATTTATCTTTTAACATGTTTTAACATTTGTAAGAGACTGTCTAGGTGAAAAGGACTATCAAGATTTTATGAAAGGGGTGGAGGAGATAGCATAATGGCTAGGCAAAAGACTTTCATGTCTAAGGCTCCAAATTCCCAAATTCAATGCCCCACACCACCATAATCCAGAACTGAGCAGTGCTCTGGTTTAAAAAAATTATGAAAGCAAAGTTGTCATGTAAATAGAGAGTGGGATAGCTGGGAAGAAAACACAGAATGGGGAGATAGGCAGACAGGCTTCATTTTAACTACCCTGCATCAGGATTTTGTTTGGATGGAAAAACTAAACTTGCAGGAAATTATTCTTCTTTCATGAAAAAAAAATCTGGAAGTGGCAGCAACTGTGTCAGGGCAAGCATCCATGGGATCTCAGTCACATACCTAAGCTGCAGGCCTCTTGTCATTGTTTAAGACAGGAAGGGAAGGAGAAGAGCCGGCACAGGCTAGTTTCTCACTTTCACCAAGAAAGCAAACACTCCCTGGAATCCTCCTCAGCAGACTTCTGCTTATTTCTCAGGGGCCAGAAATGTCACATGGCTGCTCCTGACGTGAGAGAGCTGAGAAAGAACGTATTTGGTCCTCTAGCCTCTTTATAGTAGCTCAGATGGAGAGGAAGAGGAAGGGTAGTGGGGAGAGCCTCATTGTTGGCCACCTTGTCCCTCAGTTTGAGTGCAGAAAAGTGACAAGTGTGTTGGCTAAACTGAGGGGAATGCCAAGGGCAGAGAGACACTTTCTCACTGTCTCTTGAGACTTTCTGGACAAGTTCAGGGTGTCTTAGAGTAAAAGGATGGATTTGCCATGGCCAGGCTAAGAAAGGAGCCACCTGGGGCTGGAGTAGTCTTGGAGACTACTTGCTGTGCCAAGTATTAACCTTTTAGTTTATGGCAGGAGAGGGATCTGGGGATATGCCTGAGGTAGCTGGGGTCAAGAGGGGGCTCCTGACAGTCATAAACAGCAGGTAACCAGCTTGAAAGCATTGAATTATTCAAATTTTTGGTTTTATTTTAAAATTATTATTATTATTACTACTATTATTATTATTATCCTGCATCTTACTTAACAGTGATTTCACTACACCTAGGATGTTTTTCATTCAAAGAGAGAGACTTCACAGCACTGGAGCTTCTTCCAGTACCTACACATTCCATGTGAAGCCAAAGTTTGAGCCTAGGCAGTACACATGGCAAGGCAAATAGCTCCCCTGCTTGGTGAGCTATTTCCCTGTCATTATCATCATCATCATCATCATCATCATCATCATCATCATCATAATTTTGAATGTATGTGAGAGAGAACCAGTAGAGCACTCTCTGTAATATGCAATGGCAGGGACTGAACCTAGGACATTATACAACATATGTGTTCTGTTATGGAGAAAACCACCTTCCTAGGTCCAGCATTGAATTATTTTAATAACAAAGACCGATTATTAGTCCTGAGTCTGTATTGCTCCTGTATCTTGGGTGGTCTAGACATTGAACTGAAACTTGATGGGCCCATTTAGAACCCGGCATAGTGAGGGCAAGGTAGGCCTGGCCTCTCAAGTCTAGTGAAGAGGGTAACAGAAGCACAGAGAGATGGAGAGCTGTTGTGAGGCATAGGTGGAGTCACTATAAGGTCTCAGTGAGTCTGTGGAAGGCCAGATCAGTTCACTAACAACTAGTCTGTATTGAGATGGATGTTCTCAGTTTCAGGTTCTGAATCTCCTCATCTTTACCCAGCTATCACATTTGGGAAGAGAAGGAAGGGGGGAGGGGGAAGAGGAGGAATCTGATAGATGGAGCAATTATACCAGAGACCAACTCTCTCAAAACCCAAAATTCTCAAGAGATTACTTAAATTATTGAATGAAACCAAGTTTTAAACTGGGTTGAACTAAATTTAATTTTGCACTCTGACCTCTCTCCCCTCTGTTGTTTTAGAGAGCAAAGAAATTAGGCTTTCTTTGTACAGTCTCAGATGTTGTGTAAAGACATTGCAACTTGACTCAGTGAAGATAGCAATGATTTCTGGGAGTGAGGAGTCAAACAGACTTAAGTTTATAGTCCAGTTCTGACACGTAGTTCACAGGCTATGAGATCCTGGCAAGTCATTTCCTATGACTGATGTCAGAATTCTCTGCAAAATGGGTGTAAGGACAGTTCTTTGTGGGGTCAGATGAGATCTTCTGGCACTTTTAAAATGCTCATTAATGAAAATACTTTAACCACTCTCACTTCTACTGAGTGAGAGGCATGCTGCTAGTCTCCACATAACTTTAAACTTATAGAAATTATGCAGAATGGGAACAAGAATTCCCATAGAGACTTCATTCAATTTTCCTGAATGTTAACATTTCCTTATATAAACTTCTACTGTGCAATTGTAAAACTAATAACATTAACACTAACACAATTCCACCAGAGAGTGGACATCTTCAGACTTGATTTAGACTTTTCATAACTATCCTAAAGGAGTCTTTTTTTTTTTTAGCAAAACAAACAAACAAATAAAAAATACCTCAGGATCATGTATTATATTTAGTTTCATATTTCTCTGATTTCCTTTAATCTGGAACAGTTCTTTAGGCTTTCATGAAGTTTTTGAGTACAGGCCAGTTCATGGTTTATTTTCTTTTTCACATCTAATTTTTTATTGAGGGATTATGGTTTACAGTCAATAATAAAATACAGTAACAAAAAATAAAACACAGTAGTTTGTACATCTATAACATTTCTCAGTTTTCAACATAAGAATTCAACTCCTGGGGGTCGGGTGGTAGCACAGCAGGTTAAGTGCTTGTGGTGCAAATCACAAGGACTGGTGCAAGGATCCCAGTTTAATCCTCCAGCTCCCCACCTCCAGGGGGGTCGCTTCACAAGTGGTGAAGCAGGTCTGCAGGTATCTTTCTCCCTCCTCTCTGTTCTCCCTATCTCTCTCTGTCCTATCCAACAACATCAATGGAAACAATAATAATAATAACAACAACAAAGGCAACAAAATAGGAAAAAAGCCTCCAGGAGCAGTGGATTCATGATACAGGCACCGAGCCCCAGCAATAACTTTGGAGGTAAAAAAAGAAAGAAAGAAAGAAAGAAAGAAAGAAAGAAAGAAAGAAAGAAAGAAAGAAAGAATTCAACTCCCTCTAGGTCCTCTGACATCATATTCCAGGACTTGAACTCTCCCCCTCCCCCATCCCAGAATCCTTGACTTTGGTGCAATATACCAAACCCAGCCCAAGTTCTGCTTTGTGTTTTCTTATTTTTCAACTTCTTTTTTTAAATTTAATATTGGTAATTTAATAATGATTGGAAAGATTGTGGGATAAGAGAGGTACAATTCATAGAATTCCTACCACCAGTGTGCCATATCCCATCTCCTTCATTGAATGGTTCCCTATTCTTTTTTTTTTTTTTTATTATAAAATGGGAGTATTGATAAGACCATAGGATAAGAGGGGTACAATTCCATATAATTCCCACCACCAGAACTCTGTATCCAATCCTCTCTCTTGATAGCTTTCCTATGCTTTATCCCTCTGGGAGTATGGACCCAGGATCATTTTGGGGTATAGAAGGTGGGAGGTCTGGCTTCTGTAATTTCTTCCCCGCTGAACATGGGCATTGAAGATTGATCCATACTTCCAGCCTGTCTTTCTCTTTCCCTAGTAGGGTAGGGATTGGGGGAGGTGGGGCTCCAGGACACATTGGTGGGGTTGTCTGCCCAGGGAAGTCAGGTTGGCATCATGATAATGTCTGGAACTTGGTGTCTGAAAAAGAGTTAAGATATAAGTCAGAACAAATTGTTGACTAATCATGAACCCAAAGATAAGAATATTGCAGATGGGGAGTCAGGCAGTAGTGTAGCTGGTTAAGCACAAGTGGCACGAAGTGCAAGGACCAGCACAAGGATCCCTCTTCAAGCCCCTGGCTCCCCACCTGCAATAGAGTCACATTACAATCAGTGAAGCAGGTCTGCTGGTGTCTATCATTCTGTCCCCCTCTCTGTCTTCCCCTCCCCTCTCCATTTCTCTCTGTCCTATCCAACAACAATGACATCAATAACACAATAATAATAACTGCAACCACAATAAACAACAAGGGCAACAAAAGGGAATAAAAAAATATAAAAATATATTTTTAAAAAAGAATATTGCAGATGAAGATTTGGGGTCTCCATTTTGGAAAAAGCTAGTAGGTCTATTTTAGTTATATTCTAAGGAGCCTATAACCCTACTAGTTTTATTGATCCACATTGAGGGCAAAGTCCTATATGGGCCCACAAAGGGGTACTGTTGGGAAATTGTGAGGATGTGGTTGAGTTTGGCAGGGTTTGACCTGAGGAGTGCTTCTATCCTGTCAGTCTCTCTACTGAGAGGTTGAGCAAGAAGGGACAGGAGTAACCCCAAAGGTGTGCCTCATCTTATCAGACTCCCTGCCTCACAAAGCACACTGCATTCCTGATATTATGACCATTAGATAAAAAGAAAGGAGGAGATGTCTGGAAATTGTAAGGAGCCTCACAAAGCACCCTGCATTCCTGATACTGTGGCCTATCTACATAATCATTATTTTTCCCTGAAAGATCCTCACCCACTCCATTCCTTTGATCTATCTTCTTCCTACCCTCGAGACTCTCCCTGCCTGCAGGATAATATTAATCCTACCAGTTAAAACCTTAGCAACAGTTGCTAAGGAAGTTTCTACCTTCCCAGCCCCTTTTGCCTTTCTCTGCCCCTTTCCTAGAGATTTCCGTTTCTGACTTGCCACTTCTGGGTCCGCCCTTTAAAAAGCCTGGGCTCTCTGATCAATAAATACATTGCATTGTCTCGCCACCATGTGTCTGTTCCTGAGTCATCTCCCTCGCATCGCTGAGTGAGTAGCATCCCAGGCTGGCTCTGGTCGAGTTCTCTCCAACCCAGAGAGAATGAGCCTGTGTAGAGGCACTCCCACGCTAGCCCGGCAGGGTACATTATGTTGTTCATGATGGAGATGACCAGTGGCAATGGAAAGAGGTATCTGTTAGAGGTTTAGGCCCTTCATGTCTGTGTGGGAGTCCCAGGACTCCCTGATCAGGGGCTCCGGTGATGGGATAGCCTGATAGTGACTAAAGAGTCATCTTTAAAGTATGCCAGTCTCTTGGCCTTATTCAGATTTTGTAGTGCTTACTTTATCTGATAAAGTTAGCTTTGCAGTGATTGAGGGATGTGCAATAGGAGGTGGATAAGGATGGTATCTAGGTCTAAGTAGAAAATTATTTTATTAGGTACTCTGTGGTGTCTGTTTAGGTCTTTCTGCTTGCTTGCTACATTTATTGACTCACTGAAAACTATTGTGCACTTTTACTTTAAGGTACATGTTTTCCCCTAATTTATAAATACATGTACATATGCCCTATCTCATGGGCCCTGGTCTATATCTAGGTTTTGAGGTTTGTTAAGAAATGTACCACCTGAACTGGAATTAAGGAGTCCTATGAGCTAGGAAAGGTCTCACTAGAGTAATAAAGCTGAAAAGTTGACATTCCACACCTGTTCCCTATTTTTTTTTTACCTCCGGGAGTACAGACCAAAGATCTCTAGGGGCACAGAAAGTCAGATGTCTGGCTTTTGTAATTGCTTCTCTGCTAGGCTGATCCTCTGGCAGGTTGATCCAACTCCTAGCCTGTTGGTTAGGGCTCTGGGGAGGTGGGGTTCCAGGACACATTGGTGAGATTGTCTACCCAGGAAAGGCAAGGCCAGTTCTTCATAGAAATGTCTCTGAAATGGAGTCTGATATTTCCTCACGCTTGGGTTCAACTTACACATTTTAAAAAGTTTTTTAAATTCCTTTATTTTAATTAATTAATTGGTTGATTTATTGATTTTAGCTTATGCATTTTTGGTGGGAATTTCAGAGAAGCCTTGCCCTGATTCTCTCAGTGCATTTTGTCAGTAACAGCTGATTGCCTTCTGATGGCTGAATTACGACAGAATAGGTGAATGCTCTGAAGCTTATAGCATGCACAGGGCTGTTTCCCGTCCAGTATTCTATAGACCCTTGTCTAAGCCTATAGAAGATTTTCTGAGCCATAAGGATACACCAACATGCTAAGGAGACAAGTTAATTCTAGGGTGGGAAGTTCTTCAAAATACTTGACAGATAAGGTTCCCAAGTCCAGGGAAGGACAGTGTCTTGTCCTGGCCACATAGTTCCCAAGACAAAGAGCCAGAAATTAAAATTTTGAATCTCCAGCCCAAGCTATTTCTGAGGTACAACACTAGTCACACACTGGTAGGAAGGGCCAATGGGAACTGGGAGCTTTGAGATGGAGCTACCTGGTACTGGGAGTATAAAGTTAGGCCAGGTAGATAGGAGGCCAGAAAAGGGATTTTCACTCTGCCTTGGTGCTCAGAAGTACTATTTCGGAGGATAGATATTTCCCAAAGAGTTAGTGAATGACTGAGTTAATGATAATATAAGTTGTCCTTTAGTAAGTGCTCACTGTCTTACAAGCATCACTTCACAAATCTTTCTCCATTTCTGTAAGGTAATTGAAGCTCATATTTAAGTGATTTGCCCAATCATACAATCAGCAAGTGGCAGCACTTGGTCTTCATCTCAGCCCCCTGGTGCTTACTTTTGTCTTCTGCACTTACCTTTATTCTTACTTCTAAAATAAATTTTCTTCTAATTGTTTATTTCTCCTGTTAAAGCAATACATGTTCATTGCAGATAATTTAGATACAAATTAGAAAACAAAAATCACCAGCATTTTCACTAAAACATAAGAAGTACCCCAAAAATCTAAAAATATGTAATATTTGAAAATTCTGAATCCACATATGGTTGAATTAGAGCAAGTTATTCCTGCTTATGATGCAAGTCCATTTGTCTCACAAAGAAACTTCCAGGGAGAGAGGACTGTTAATGACTTCATCCATGAATTTCAAAGGGAGATACTGTCCTCTAGTGGTCATTTTGGGAATTTTCTGGCAGCATTTTTTGGGGGGGAGGGAGTGGATTGTAAAAATTAATGGGTCCTCTCCAGGAATTTAGTAGGTTTGGGACTCAGAATGCTGCATGGCATGTATACAGTCAATCAACCAATCAATAAATCAATCATTAAATTCTGCATTTTTCTATGCTGGAAAGTGTCTACTAGTGTCCTGGGTAGGATTAACACCCCTCCCCTTCTCAGTTACCCCTCCAAGTCACCAAAACAATGATTTTAATCTTTTGAAGTGTTCTGGAGGAAATAAGCCAAGCTTGACCCAAGAGGAAGTAAATAGCTTGAGTAGGTCAATAACTAGTGCAGAAATTGAGACAGTAATAAAAAAATTCCCCAAGAATTACCCAGGTCCTGATGGCTTTACTAATTCTATAAGATTTTTGAAGAAAAACTAACACTAATCCTCCTCAAATTCTAAAAAATTGAAGAATGTGAATAACCACCTAACACATTTTATCACTCTTATCCTTAAAACAGGAAAGTAATCTATCAAACAGAAAAGCTATAAATTTATACCCCTGATGGATATTGATGCAAAGATCCTCAAAAAAAATATTCCAGCAAATCAAATCCAACAATGTATTAAGAGAATAATATACTAAGACCAAGTAGAATTTATCCCAGGGAAACCGGGATGGTTCAACATTCACAAATCAGTCAATGCAATTCACAATATAAACAAAAAGAGATAAAAATCACAGTTATATCAATTGATGCTGAAAAGGCATTTGACAAGATCCAACATCCACCCATGACAAAGACCCTTTAGAAATTGGGAATAGAAGAATAATTTATCCATGTCATAAAGGTTATATATGACAAATCCATAGCTAATGTTATACTCAATGGGAGAGAACTGAAAGCTTTCTCCCTAAAATCTGGAACTAGGCAAAGATGCCCACTATCTCCACTATTATTTAACATAGTCCTGGAAGCTCTAGCCACTGCAATCAGACAAGGAAAAATATCAGGGGAATACATATTGGAAATGAGGAAACAAAACTATCACTATTTGCTGATGACATAGGAATATACTTAGAGTACCCCAAAGACTCCACTAAAAACCTATTGGAAACTAGGAAATACAGCTAAGTAGCAGGATACAGAATTAGTATACATAAATCTGTGGAATATTTATTTATTTATTCCCTTTTGTTGCCCTTGTTGTTTTATTGTTGTAGCTATTATTGTTGTTATTAATGCCTTCGTTGTTGGATAGGACAGAGAGAAATGGAGAGAGGAGGGAGACAGAGAGGGGGAGAGAAAGATAGACACTTACAGACCTGCTTCACCGCTTGTGAAACAACTCCCCTGCAGGTGGGGAGTCAGGGGCTCGAACCAGGATACTTACTCTGGTCCTTGTGCTTTGCATCACCTGCGCTTAACCTGCTGCGCTACTGCCCAACTCCCCTGTGGAATTTTTTTTTTTAAAGATTTTACTTATTTATTCATGAGAAATGATAGGAGAGAGAGAAAGAACCAGACATCACTCTGGTACATGTGCTGCCTAGGATTGAACTTGGGACCTCATCCTTGAGAGTCCAATGCCTTCCTTATCCACTGTGCCACCGCCCGAACCACTTTTTTTTTTTTTTAAAGATTTTATTTATTTCTGTGGAATTTTTATACACAGATGAGGAGAGGGAATTTGAAGGACTCAATTCCATTTACTACTATGTATGCTTAACCTGGTGTGCCACTGCTAGGCCCCTCAATTACATTTACCACTGAAACAAACAAACAAACAAAATAATACCCTGGAGTGAATCTAACAAAGGAGACAAAGGATTTTACAATGAAGATTGTAGAACACTGTTGGGGCCTGGAAGTGGTGCACTGGTTATGTGTGCTCTAAACAAGAAGTAAAGTAGGTCTGTAGGTGTCTATCTTTCTCTAACCCCCCCCCCCACCTCTCTACCACTTAATTCCTCTCTATCCTATCATATAAAATAAGAGAGAGAGATAGAGAGAGAAAGAGAGAGAAAGAGAGAGAAGGGGGGGAGAAAGCCACTGCAGTACTGTCGTTAAGTTCTAGAGACAACCCTGGTGGCAAAACAGAACACAAAACTTAAAAAAAAAAAAACTAAACTAAAAAGCTTTAGGTCGGTATTAAAAGAAATAGAGAATGACACAAGGAAATGGAAGAATATCCCTTATTCTTGGGTTGGAAGGATAAATATTACTAAAATGGCCATCCTACCAGAATGCAACCTACAGATTCAACTCTATGCCTATCAAATCTCAACAACATTCTTGAAGGTAACTGAACAACTTATCCAAAAATTTATGTAGAACCACAAGTAGCCAAAGCACTCCTGAGAAAAACGGAAAGATGATGGAGGTATCACATTCTCTAACTTTAGTTTATATTTCAAAGCAATAGTAACTAAAACAGTGTTGTACTAACTACCAGATGGTTTCACTCATATGTGGAATCTAGAGAACTGATACATGTGAACTTGAAAAAAAAAAAGACAGAAGCAAGCAAACTGCTTCTAAGATTTGTGAGAACTATAGTGATTATCTTTGGGAAATGAGAAGGTAGGGATACAGAACTCTGGTGGTGGGTGTGGTGTGGTACCATACACTGTAATGTTACAGTCTTGTAAACTACTATTAATCACAAATAAAAATGAAAAAAAAAAAACACAATGTTTTACTGGAATAAAAATGGACACTTGGACAGATAGAACAGAACAGAGAGCCCAGAAATAAACTTATATATACACACAAGCACCTAATATGTGACAATGGGGTCCAAAGCATTCAATTAGAAAAAGAAGTTCTCTTCAACAAATGTTGCTGATAAAATTGGACAGACGCATGTAAAGAAGTCAAAATAGACTACTACTTAACACAAGGCACCAAAATCAAATCAAAATGGATTAAAGATGTGTATTTTAGACCTGAAAATATAAAACACATAGAAGAAAATATCAGGGAGCCTGGCAGTGACACAGCAGGTTAAACGCACATGACAGAAAGCACACAGACCCGGCATCAGGATCCCTATTTGAGTCCTTGGCTCCCTACCTGCAGGGGAGTCGCTTCACAGGCGGTGAAGTAGGTCTGCAGGTGTTTGTCTATCTTTCTCTCCCCCCTCTGTCTTCCCCTCCTCTCTCCATTTCTCTCTGTCCTATCCAACAACAACAACAGCAATAACAAGAACAATAACAACAACAACAACAAGGATAAACAAGGGCAATAAAAGGGAAAAATAAAGTTTAAAAAAATTAAAGAGAAGAAACTATCGGTGAAACACTGTAGAACCTTAACATCAAAGATGTACTTGGAGACTCAATTCTATGACCATGTGAAATGAAAACAAGACTTAACAAATGAGAGTCCATCAAACTGAAAATCTACTACACATCAAAAGCAAACTATACAAGGGTAAACAGGTAACCCAGTAATTGGGAAGAGACATTTGCACATCACACATCTGACAAGTGACTGATATAGAAGATCTATAAAGAAATCATCCAGATCAATGGGTTTTATCTGTCCTTGTTTTTATTTTTTAGCATGTGTACTTATCAGCATCGTAGTAAATAATAGTTGCTTTTTATTGATAAGTGATTCCCTCTTTCCACCAGGTTTGCTTCAGTGGGGTGCTGCTTTATCTCAATATCTCCCAACTTTTTATCACTATTGTGATAGGGGCCACTATTGTCAGTGAACATAATATTTTGAACTGTCAGGATTTTTGTTTTTATTATTTATTTATTTTTAAATTTTATTTATTATTCAGGATTTTTGTAATAAATACATATGACAATTCACCCTGTGATCCCGACAGATCAAAAAGTTGATTTGCCATAAAGAAATAGCTATCTGTGGTCCGGGAGGTGGCACAGTGGCTAAGGCACTAGACTCTCAAGCATGAGGTCCTGAATTTTTTAAAATTAATTAATTTATTTTTAAAAATAATTTATTTCTTTATTGGGGAATTAATGTTTTACATTCAACATTAAATACAATAGTTTGTACATGCATAACATTCCCCAGATTCCCATTTAACAATACAACCCCCACTATGTCATTCATCATCTTTCATGGACCTGTATTCTCCCCACCCATCCACCCACCCCAGAGTCTTTTACTTTGGTGCAATACTCCAATTCCATTTCAGGTTCGACTTGTGTTTTCTTTTCTAATCTTGTTTTTCAACTTCGGCCTGAGAGTGAGATCATCCCGTATTCATCCTTCTGTTTCTGACTTATTTCACTCAACATGATTTTTTCAAGGTCCATCCAAGATCGGCTGAAAACGGTGAAGTCACCATTTTTTACAGCTGAGTAGTATTCCATTGTGTATATATACCACAACTTGCTCAGCCACTCATGTGTTGTTGGACACCTGGGTTGCTTCCAGGTTTTGGCTATTACAAATCGTGCTGCCAAGAACATATGTGTACACAGATCTTTTTGGATGGATGTGTTGGGTTCCTTAGGATATATCCCCAGGAGAGGAATTGCAGGGTCATAGGGTAGGTCCATTTCTAGCCTTCTGAGAGTTCTCCAGACTGTTCTCCACAGAGGCTGGAGAACCTCTGTGGAGAACAGAGGTCCTGAATTTGATCTCCGTGACAGCACATGTACCAGAGTGATGGCTGGTTCTTTCTCTCCTCCTATCTTTCTCATAAATAAATAAATTCTTAAAAAATAAAAGAGCCTGACTTGATTCAGAGGGCTGCCATTAAAAAAAAAAGCTATCAGGGGGAACAGGTGGTCGTGTACCTGGTTAAGTGCACATGTTACAATGCGCAAGGACCCGAGTTCAAGTCCCCATTCTCCACCTGCAGGTTTCTCTCTCCCTCTCTGTCTCCCCTTTGCTCTCAATTCCTGGCTGTCTGTATCAAATAAATAAAATAAGAAAGGTTAAAAAAAGAAATAACTATCGGTTGATTTTCTTGGGCTAGAAGCAAGGAATTTCCTCTATTGCTGTGGTGGTTCAGAACTCCTCCTACTGGGATTAGTTCTGGAACCTGTTACTGTGCAATGAACTGAAACCTATGGAGTGAAGGCTAGTAGAATTGGACAATTAGAAACCACTGGAATATTTCCTCTGTACTATAATAAATACTGTATCCACACAGAATTGCAGTGGTCAGGAAAACCATCAAAGTGGGGGAGTACTGATTCTTACAGCATTTATATGAGGTGAATTCTCCTAGTTCTCTCTATGCAAAAAGTAGATGAGACTCAGAAAATGATTGCATTATTGTTGACATATTCAGGTAGGGAATCTTCAGAGAAAGCAGGTGGGGTAAATGCCCTGATTATATTTCTTCATTCCTCTGAAGATCTTGCTAAGATTACACCATTTTGGGGCTGGGGAGACAGCTTAATGATTATATAAATGACTTTAATTCCTGAGGTTCTGAGTTCCCATGTTTAATTCCTAGCAGCACCATAAACCAGAGCTGAGCAGTGTTCTGTCTTTATCCAAAATGATAATAAATAAACCATTTTTTAAAATAAAAGAATTGTAGAGAGGCATCATTTCCACTCAAGGAGAGTATATTTTTTTCCTTTGCTAGCCATTTGGTACTAGTTGTTAGTATAACTCTCCAAATCAAGACAGCAAAATTGCCCCTAGATTTTATGGTATTTCCTTAGAGACAGATATACAGGAAAGAAAAATGGAATTTCAAAATAATGATTATTGCATGACAATGAGGTTACAAAAATTAATAATATAACTAAAGATAGTAAGATTACAGTAGAATTACTAAGAAGAACTCGAGTTAATCTCTGAAAATGAATGCATGAATACCTTAAGATTTCTAAATAACTTCTAGGGGTGGTGGGGAAAATAGCTCAACTGTTAGACTGCAGGATTTGCATACCTGGGCCTCCCTGCTTGACCCATGTACAGGAGTACAGGGTGTACACCGAGTGGTGCCCTGGATTTTCTCTTTCTTATATGAAACACACTATCTCACAGGACATAAAATAAATCTTAAAAGTGTCTAGAAATTTAAGGATACGTAAGTGCTCCCATTTGCTGCTAGGACAATATCATGTAGATTCTAGAATATCCTACCACATACTTGTGAGAGAGTGAAATTGGAACAGGCAATGCTTTGTTGTTACTTATGAAAATAATTTTGACTTCAAGAACCACCTGAAAGTTCCTGAGACCTGCAGTGGTAGATTAAAAAGCAAACACAATAATCAGTCAGAAATGTTTTATTAATGTAGCTCAAGAATCCGCTGGGATCTGATTCAGGGTAGGCTCATTTGCATTAGGCATTAGGCTTCAATAAACTTAAAATAACCATGGCTTTTCTTTTGGCTGGTACTTGGGCTTCACACAGCAGTGTTTGCCATTGGTGCAGTAAACATAGACTTTTTCCTTTTTGAAGCATTTCTGTCGGCATCGGCCATGAAGATTCCAGCATTTTTGGGTGTCACCTAACACACAAAAGACAGAAGAATAGAGACAGTGTCATCCCTAAGAGGAGATAGATTCTGGATTTGAAGTCTATAAAATAATTAAAACAAATGTTTCAGCCTGGGAGGTGGCACAGTAGGTCTCTGTCTGACTTGCAAGCATTAGGACCCAAGAGGGGAAAATGGAAACAGACCAGAAAAATAAAGTGGAAGAAAATGCCAAAGAATGTACAGTATACTTGAACATATTAGAAAGAAAATAGAGAAGTAATATGTGGCATATAGAAGTAGTATTTAAGAGAACATTTTAAGTAAAACTCCTGAAGTCTCTACTTAAAATAGTAGTTATCAATATAAATTTAGTAAGCATGTGTTTATCCCATGGGTTAATTTTCCTCCTACCTCTGCCTATTAGAAACATATAGAAAGAAGGGCCAGTTCAATAGCAATAAAAATATATAGCCGCAAAGCACAAGGACCGGCATAAGGATCCCGGTTCGAACCCCGGCTCCCTACCTGCAGGGGAGTTGCTTCACAGGCGGTGAAGCAGGTCTGCAGGTGTCTATCTTTCTCTCCTCCTCTCTGTCTTCCCCTCCTCTCTCCATTTCTCTCTGTCCTATCCAACAACAACAATAATAACTACAACAATAAAACAACAAGGGCAACAAAAGGGAATAAATAAATAAAATAAATATTTAAAAAAATATATATATATATAGCATCTAGATCATAATTCTAAAACCATTTGCCTATGGGGAAAAAATTAGGGTTAGGGAGATAGAATAATGTTTTTTTCAAGGAGGCTTTCAAGGCTAAGGCTACCGGGTAGAAGGTCCCAGTTTCAATTTTCAGCACCAGCATAAGCCAGAGTAAACAGTGCTCTGGTAAAACAAAATAAAACACACCCTAAACAAACAAAAACAGAACTTGTTTTAATTACTAATTTAAGATCTGGGAAGGGCCTAGAGGCAGCTCAGCAGTAGAAACCAGTTACTTAACCCTTCTGAAAGTTTGACTCCCTGAACCACCTGGGAGAGAAGCAAAGATAAAGTACAACTTCATGAATGGTGGAGTAGTGTTTTGCATAATCCTTCTCTCAACCTCTTTCTTTCTCTCAGTTTTTCATAAAAAAGACCACTAAGTAAATATCAGGAACAGGACTTACAAGATTTAACTCTAAAATATCTTGTTATACCAAAAAAAAAAAAAAAACCCTTGTGAATCAGTTAAAAACTATCAATAACTTTGTTACTTAACAAAAGGACAAAATGTTGAGAAGCCTTGTTTTCTCAAATTACACTAGTCAGAAACTTTGCATGTGAAATCCTCGTAGTAAGATAGGAATATTACAGTGGGATTTCAATATAGAAAATCAACCTTGAATTCAGAGCTGGGGCAGAGCGCTCTGTTAGAGAAGGGCTTTTGAGACATGAAATTCCACATCTATTTTAATGGATTTTTCCATGGAAATGGGTACCTGAATCTGCTTTTTAGCCTAAACTTGTTAACCCTTTTACATACCACCTTGTGACTCTGCCCTGTCTCGAATTCTAACAATCTTCATTTATATTTCATATAAACTCTACCATTCTCCTTTATCTTTATAATAACCCTATCTGGTATGTAGCTTGGTTGAATGTCCATCCTCCAACCCTATTCCTTTGGTGTGTTTTTGCCTTTCCTGCAAGTTAATTCATCTGACTTTGTCAAACTGAAGGTGTGTTCTTTGTGTTTATAGGATGGACTTTATTACAAAGAAACCATCAAATATCAAATATTTAAAATAAGGCTCAGACACTATATTAAAAAGGCTCCCAATGTGGTCTGGGAGGTGGAGCAGTGGAAAAAGCATTGGAATCTCAAGCATGAGGTCCTGAGTTTGATCCCCAGCAGCATGTCCTAGTGTGATGTCTGGTTCTTTCTGTCCCCTATCTTTCTCATTAATAAATAAAATCTTAAAAAAAAAAAAGGCTCCCACTAGCTAAGGATGGAACTTCTTTTTTCCCTCAGCCATTAATTAAAAAATATCTTATTTATTTACTTTTTAATGTGAGAGTACAGAGAGAAAGACCAGATAACAGTTTTGGCTTACTGTGGTGCTGGGGGCTGAACCTGGGACCTCAGAGCCTCAGGCACAAAAGCCTTTTACATAACCATTATGCTATTTCCCCAGCCAAGGGTAGAGCAGTTTGAGTTTCCATAAGAAAAAGAGCCAGGTGGTAGCACACTTGGTTGAACACATACATTATCATATTCAAGGACACAGGTTCAAGTCCAGGGTCCCCACCTGCAGGGAGGAAGCTTTATGAGTGGTGAATCAGTACTGCAGGTATTTCTCTGTCTTACTCCCTTTCTCCCCCCTCCCTCTAAAGTTTTCTCTATCCTATCAAAAAAATAAAGAACAGTGAA
Organism: Erinaceus europaeus; assembly: GCF_950295315.1. Lineage (NCBI taxonomy): Eukaryota > Metazoa > Chordata > Mammalia > Eulipotyphla > Erinaceidae > Erinaceus > Erinaceus europaeus. The sequence goes on along the minus strand of NC_080162.1, from coordinate 74,512,732 downwards.
AAACTTAAATAAATGAATAAAGATTACAGCAAATGAAAATCTACCAAATGTGTTTAAACCCATGAGTTTATATGACACTAAAGCTATTTTATTATATTTGGAAGATGAAAAGAAATTAAATTCTTTCCTTCTCATTAATATTTTTATTAGTGGTTTGATGATGATTTACAAGGTCCTAAGATTATGGGTTTTTAATTAATTAATTAATTAATTTATTTTCCCTTTTGTTGCCCTTGTTGTCTTAGTTATTAATGTTGTCATTGTTAGGACAGAGAGAAATGGAGAGAGGAGGGGAAGACAGAGAGGGGGAGAGAAAGACACCTGCAGAACTGCTTCACCGCCTATGGAACCAGGGGCTTGAACCCGGATCTTTAATGCAGATCCTTGCGCTTTGCACCACCTGCGCTTAACTGGCTGCGCTACTGCCCGACTCCCAGGGGTGTGGTTTTATACTATACCGGCCACCAAAGTTTTGTGCCCCCTTCTGATAACCACTAGGAAGCTAATTTTTTTTTTTCAATGAAGGCAGAGAAAGAGTGAATGAAACCGCACAACACTGAAACTTCCTTCAATGCTCAAACCTGTGTCATGCACGTGGCAAAGCTCACTATCCAAGTGAGCACTTTCTCTAGGCCTAGAAGTTAAATTATTATAGATTTATCATAAAGAAAGACCTTCCCGTGGTGCATCCCGTGAGTACCCATTCATTGGGGAAACTGACGATCCTTCCTAGCCGACTGAATCCACATGGATCCCAGTCACTTTCAAAGCCATTAACTGGCTAAGGAAGAAGGGAAAACGCTAGAAGAAGAAGAATAAAGAAAATCCACCATGTATGTATCATTTTAAAATATTTATTTTCCTCTTTGTTGCCCTTGTGTTTTATTATTGTTGTTGTTATTGATGTCGTCGTTGTTAGATAAGAGAGAGAGAAATGGAGAGAGGAGGGGAAGACAGAGAGGAGGAGAGAAAAATAGACACGGCTTCACTGCTTGTGAAGCGACTCCCCTGCAGGTGGGGAGCCCCGGATTCCAACCGGGATCCTTCCGCTGGTCCTTGTGCTTTGCACCACGTGGCTTAACCCGCTGTGCACAACTCCCTTATGTATCCTTTTTAAATCACCACCAAAAATAGTAAAGCTTAAGCTTGATCAAACCTCTGGATTCAGGTACTGATGTGTAGGGTATATAGAAGTCAGGGAGTATGCTGAACTTCAACTTGGGGATGCAATCAGCAAAATCTATACTGTACAAAGCTACAGACCAAATTGCTTAGCAACCACATCATAAACACAAGATAAGGGAGGGATCATACAAAAGACTTTCATGCCTAAGGCTTCAAGTCCCGGGTTCAGTTCCTTGTACAACCACGAGCCAGAGTAGAGCTGTACTTTGGTAAAACAAACAAAAACCAAGCAAGATGAAGGTGCTTCCATTTTATTTAAAAGTTAAAATAATTCTTAAGTGATAGCAGACTTAAAACATGGGCCTGAAAAAAATAATGTGTCTATATATGCAATCTTAGCAATAAAACTATAAATAAACATAAATAATAGACTGAAATAAAGTCAAAATAGTGCTTATCTGGGAGAAGGAGACAGTTGTGATGGAAAGAAGTGAAGAGTTTTTGGGGTGACTGCCAGTGAATCCTACTTACTAAACTGAGTGTTTCACAGAGTGCACTTTATAGCAATTAATTGTTACACATTTGTCTTATGTGGTTTTCATGATCTGTAATACTGTTTTGTTTTTGTTTTACTATCTATTTACTTATTGCATAGAAACAAAGAAATTGAGAGGGAAGAGGAGATAAAGAGGGAGAGAGATACCTGTAGTCCTGCTTCACCACTTTAGAAACTTTCCCCCTCAAATCAATCATATGTCTCAAAGTTTCTCAAAACACAAACTGAATCTTTTTAATATATAGGCTGTGTATTTGATATGCAGACTCTCTCAAAAGCCTAGACCAAGTAGATTAGAAGCATCCAATAGCACAGCTATATACAAGATGCTGGATACTGTACAGCAAACCATAACAAAGGGACTTTTCAAAGTTAACCCAATTAACAAATAACGTGATAACATTAACTATCGATTGTCTTTTTGAACCCTAAGACAGCAGGAACCTCACATCTCCACTATAAAGCCCCTACTTCCCCCAGTCCTGAAACCCTTGGATAGGGCCCACTTTCCCGTATGCGTCTCCCAATCCATACCAAATAATATTGCATCCGCCGATCACAACCTAACCAACGCAACGATTGCCACCTCAACATGCTTCACCTCAGACTGTGTCCAGAGACTTCATGTGTGGAATGACAACCCTTCAGCTTCATTACTTGGGTGAGACCTTTCCTTTTATAGTACACTCTAATTTCATCTCAGGTGGTTCACTTTCTAACAAAGTCCCATAACCTAGATATACACCAGTTTCTGTGAGAGAGAGCTTATGTGCACACGTATCCATAAACTACTGCAAAATATATACCTGAAAGCAGAAGTACACTAGAGTTTGCAGTGAGTACCTCCCTAACACTTCCTCTCCAAGCTTGGGATCCATGATTGCTCAACAAATTGTTTGGCTTCGTATGTTAACTCTCTTTTCAATCACCAGGTTCCAGATGCCACCAGGATGCTGGCCAGGCTTCCCTGGATTGAAGATCCCACCAATGTGTCCTGGAGCTCAGCTTCCCCAGAGACCCACCCTACTAGGGAAAGAGAGAGGCAGACTGGGGGTATGGACCGACCAGTCAACGCCCATGTTCAGTGGGGAAGCAATTACAGAAGACAGACCTTCTACCTTCTGCAACCCTCAACGACCCTGGGTCCATGCTCCCAGAGGGCTAGAGAATGGGAAAGCTATCATGGGAAGGGGTAGGTTATGGAGATTGGGTGATGGGAATTGTGTGGAGTTGTACCCCTCCTACCTTATGTTTTTGTTCATTAATCCTTTCTTAAATAAAAAATTAAAAAAAAGAAAATAATAAAGGACCAACAAGATAAAAAAGAAAAAAGAAACTTTCCCCCTCATGCATTATAACATGTGCACCACCATTTGGTCCATTTTGTGTGTGTTTTTTGTCTTAAAGAAAAAAATTCCATTATTTAACCAAGAAATCCTAACATACATTTATTTATTTATTTATATTTTTAAATTTTTACCAGAACACTGATCAGCTCTGGTTTATGTTAGTGTTAGAGACTGAACCAAACTCCTAATTTTAATTCAAGAGTGTCAAGGTAAATGTGTGTGAAAATGAGAGGAGAGGTCTCAGACAATTTGTTTCAGCCCTTTTTAGATGCTATTTAGCAATAACTTCTATATTTAAAAAGTATGTAGTCTGGGCTGGCAAAATAGCTCACCTGTATAGTGTGCCTGCTTTGTCATGCACATGATTCATGTTTGAACCTGGCTCCCACTGCAGTGGAGGAAGCTTTGGTGTTGTGGTATCATTCCCTCTCTCCCTCTGTCTCTATCTGAAAAAATAAAATAATTGTGTGGTTTTTAATCTAGCAATTACTTTTCTGGATATCTACCCTAAGGAAATACATAAGGAGACTGATAAGCCTATTCCCTGGAAATAACAGTGGCACACAAGAGAACTTCCAGGCTGGTGGGAGGAGAAATTGCCGGTAGAGAAATAATTACCTAGATACTTGATTGACTGGAGTTCTGTTGAGTGTTACAAAGGAAGAACTCTGGGTGCTGTGAGGAGATGTAATAGAAAGTTAGGTGACATGACCCACCTAAACCTAATATCTTGTGAAACCCTGGGCTCTAGGTGTGTCTTAAGTTTCGACAATTAACTTTCATTTTATTTACTATTTTGCTATTATTTATTTATTTACTTTTTTTTATAGTGGTGCAGAGGATTAAATGTGGAAGCTCAGAGCCTAAGGTATGAAAATCCTTTGCATAACTACTATACTCTCCCTCCAGTGCCAATTAATTTACTCCTAAAGTTTTAAAAGGTTAAAGAATTCATTATTGGGAGTCAGGCCGTAGTGCAGCGGGTTAAGTGCAAAGTGCAAAGACTGGCCTAAGGATCCGGGTGGAACCCCCTGCTCCCCACCTGTAGGGGAGTTGCTTCACAGGCAGTGAAGCAGGTCAGCAGGTGTCTTTCTCTGCCCCTCTCTATCTTCCCCTCCTCTATCCACTTCTCTCTGTGCTATCCAACAACAACGACAGCAGTAACAACAACAATAATAACTACAATAATAAAACAAGGGCAAAAAAAGGGAATAAACAAATAAAAAGAATTCATTATCTATTTCTTTTCCCCTTTAATCATAAGACCCTTCGGTTGCTAAAAAGCAGAACTTGGTAGAGTTTCTGATTTTGGGGAGAGTGGTAAATAACAGGACTATGACAAAGGTTAAGTATGAGTCATTTTAGTTCATGTCAAAACAGTATTTTAAGAAGCAAAATCTATCAAGATAGTTTAAGGATTTCCAAATTTCAAGGAGCTCATTTACATATTAATAAGAGCCTAATGGATTGAAATATCACCTCACCATAAACCAGTGGAGGCAAAGGCTGAGGATGGTCTAGTGAAAGGAATTTGCTTTTACTCTCTGTTGCTACCACCACACCCAGTGGGTAGTAGAAGGGATATGTTCTTCCTGAGGGAAACTATGATATTATGATATTTAGATCCACTTCCTGCATAGCAACAGCAGATGGGAATGAGAGGATAGATGTCCCACCAGCAAGATTGAAGTTTCTGGGAAATTCAGTTGAGTTATAGAAAATATGACGAAAGCTATAATTTTTGTTCACTAAACTGTGTATTATTAACTGTATATTTAGCTTCACTGCTCTGACTGACTTCAAATAGAAAGAGAAAGATTGAGGGAGGGACGGAGGGAGGGGTGGGTGGAAGGAGAGAGAGAAAGAAAGAGAGCAAGAGAGAGAGAGAGAGAGAGAGAGAGAGAGATTATAGCATCATTTCCCTCATTGTGGCATGGGCCAGGCTTAAAATTAGGTTGTGAGCATGATCAAGCAGGGCCACTATCCAGATGAGTTATTTTGCTGACTTAGTATGTCCAATATTGTTCTCTAAGCTTGATGCTGCATACACTATGTTGTATGATGTAATGGTTTGAGAAATGGAGAATTAAAACTGAGTCACAAAGGGCTTGTTGGGAATGTCAAAGTTAGAAAACGATCAAGGCCCTGATCAAGCCTTTTCATGGATCTCTAATGGGCATTCAAGGCCCATTAAGATCTCAGCCTTTAACCTTTGTTACTCTACCATTCAGTATCAATTTCTTAAAGTCTCTTCCATATCTGGGCTTTTTTTTTTTTTTAAGTCCATCTCTCTCTCTAAAAAGGATTTATTTTGAGAAAGATAAGAGGAGCTGGGGAAGGCTAGAGCACTGTTCAGTTCTGGTATATAGTGGTGCTGGAGATTGAACCTGGAAATTCGGAGGCTTCATCCATACTGCTGTGTAATTTCCCAAGGTGATCTCTTTGCATCAGACACTCCTTTTATCTCTACCTCTTACCCATCAAACAGGCCATGGCCGGTGCGCCGCTAAGTTCCATCGCTAGAAGAAGAACCCATCTACTTATAATCTCTCCTCCTGTAGGAGGGGACCAGGGACGTGAACCCAGGTTCTTGTGCATGGTACTGTGTGTGCTCAGCCAGGTGCACCATTGTTTGACCTCTCTACACACTTAGCAGGACTCTGGATATTCCTCCAGGAAGGCTCCTTTGAGCCTGAGACTGGGTTGGTCCCTGCCAAGTGCACTCCAGCACCCAGGACACCTTTATCACAGCTCATCAATTTGGGTCATAAAGTGCTGTTTGATGTTTCCCTCAGTGAGTTCCTCCAGCACCATGTCATCTACCTCTGCATTACCACCTCCCAATAGAAGTATGGAACAATGTGATATCAGTAAATAGGAGCTCTTGACAAAGCTGTGATCATTTTAGGGACTACTATTCCCTTACCTTACTGCTTCTTTTGTTTACCCATTCTATTATTATTATTATTATTATTAATATTAATGAGAGAGATAGAGAGAGTCGGCAGAGCACTGCTCAGCTCTGGTTTTTGCTGGTACTGGGGTTTAAACCTGGAACCACTGAGCCTCAGGCATGAAAATCATTTGCATAAGCATCATTCGGTCTCCCCGGTTACACCCCTTCCATTTTGTCTCACAAGCCTGGCTATCTGAGTATGACTTCTGGGGGAGCAGGGTAGGATGTCCGAGTGCAAAGTTCTGATGGCTGGAGGTGGTACTTAAGGCCTGGTATTTGCTGCTAAGTGAGGGCACCCCTGTTACCAGACTCTGAATGACGACCTCCTGAAGTCAAGATGCCAGTTCTTCCCAGAGTTGGGATTCTATGACCAGACAGGTCTCATTCTCCACACTCTACCCCTCCCCTGAAGAGGTCTGGGTTACCTGGAGTGAGCTGGGACAAGAGCAGTAGTATAGCCAAAGTCAGCAGAAGAAGCTTCATGGCTGGAAATGGCCCAAGGTGAAGCTGTAAGTCCAATGTGAAGGCAAAGCTACTGGGGGAGATCTCAGGCTTCTCTGACTCAAATTCCCTTTGGTCACCAGAACAGATGTCACCCCCACGTGTTCTCAGCTGCACTTGGGTACAGCCCCCACAACCTTGAGCCTACAGTGTGGAGTCACACACCCTCAGCTGACACGCCTCCTTTTGTCATTTAGGTCAGCGGGGTGAGGCAACAAGATCCAACCAACCCTGCCGAACGGAGAGACCAGAAGGGGGCGCTGTGCACAGGAAATTCAGAAGGTCAGGGAAGACTTCACGAAGGTGTCACTGAGTTGGGCTGTGAGTATGGAACGCCAAAATCATTAGGCAGAAGAGTCAAAGTGTGTTCCAGACAGAGGAAAGTCTGAAGCTGAAAATGAAGTAGATGAAGTAACTGGTGATAAATATGGAGAATAACAGTACATGTTGAAGCTCTTAACCTCAGTCTAGCTGTGTCCTCTCAGAAGTGTCAGCAGTCTCACACTCCCTGCCTTCTGAGTATCAAACATGTAGTGGACTTTTTTCAGAGATCCAAGAACACTCCTACGGATGATTAGATTATATATATATGGAGCTCCAATGGCGCAATTGGTTAGGGCGCGGTGCTTATACAGAGTATATATATTTAAACCTTTATTTATTTATTTATTTACTTATTTATATTTATTTATTCCCTTTTGTTGCCCTTGTTTTTTTATTGTTGTAGTTATTATTGTTGTAGTTATTGATGTTGTCGTTGTTGGGTAGGACAGAGAGAAATGGAGAGAGGAGGGGAAGACAGAGAGGGGGAGAGACAGATAGACACCTGCAGACCTGCTTCACAGCCTGTGAAGCGACTTCCCTGCAGGTGGGAAGTCGGGGGCTCGAACCGGGATCCTTAGGCCAGTCTTTGCACTTTGCACGACCTGCGCTTAACCCACTATGCTACTGCCCGACTCCCCATTTATTTATTTTTTAAAATTTTGTTTTTTAGCTTTATTTATTGGATAGAGACAGCCAGAAAGTGAAAAAGCACAGGGAGATAGGAAGGGAGAAAGAGAGACACCAGCAGCAATGCTTCATCACTCGAAAAGCTTTCCCTCTGCAGGTAGGGACCAGGGTCTTGAACTTGGGTTCTTGTACACTGTAACGTGCACTCAATCAGGTGTGCCACCACTCAACCCTGATTAGAGTATTTCTGTTTTTGGCTTACAAAACACATTTTATTTTTCCTCTTGATTTCCATATTTTATTAGTGATTTAACACTGTTTTTACATAAATTATAAGAGTTATGGGGTATAATTTGGCACCTACAGATGCTGTAAGTCACAACACCCTCCACCAAAGTCCTGTGCCATTCTCAAATCACCACCACCATAATCACCATAGTTCTCACAACGTCTAAGAGATAGTTGGGTTGTGCCTTTTTTCCCCCCAACTTTACTTGCTCTAATCTATATTCCATATATGAGTGAAACCATCCAGTAATTGCACTTTACCTCTTTACTTCTCTCATTTAGCATAATCTTTTCCATTTCCATCCATTTGTTTCTAGTTGATATAATCTCATCTTGTTTTGATTACAAAGTGGTTGAATATTTATATTTTGAAAGCCGATTCTGTATTTTATTTCTTTCATTTTTTATCTTTTAAAATGAGAGGTCAGAACAATCCTTGAAATAGGTTTTTTTTTTTCCATTAAATATATTTACATCAAACCTTTCTGTGACTAGGGAGGTAGTTCAATGGCTGAGCATCAAACTTGCATGTAGAAGCCCCCATGTTTGACCCCTGTTACCATACATACCAGAGCAGCTTTGACCTCTGTTGCTTACAAGATCACCTTAAAAAATACCTTAATTTCCTCCATCAGTCTATATGGTCTTTTTTTGTAGTTTTTTCTTCCTTTTTATTACATTTATTTATTTGATAGAGACAGTCAGAAATTGAAAAGATGGGGAGCTAGAGAGGGAGAGAGACAGAAAGAAACCTGCAGCACTGCTTCACCATTTGCAAAGCTTTCTTCCTACAGGTAGAGATTGGGGGTTTGAACCCAGGTCCTTGTGCATTGTAATATGTGTGCCACCACCTAGCTCTGCAGTTGTTGTTTTTCTCCCCTCTTTTGGTCTGGATTGGCTAAACTGGGGCTAAATGATTTAGAATAATGTCATCCATATGTCTGGTATGTGGTTTGGTGTCATCTGCAGATGATATAATCACAAGTCTCTTTATCCAGCAGACTAATTTTGACTTGTTCGCACAATAGAAGTTATAAGGATCCCAAGAACAGCAGTAGGTGGGACATATCCCAACTTACAAACAATTTTGAAATCTACTTGTTTCCTGTTGCTCATGGACCCATTGACCTGTGAAAACCCAGATTTAAGGAGTGAGGAAAAGGATTCTAACTTCTGTTGTAGGTAGCTGTAAAATATGGGAGACATCTTTGTCATCTATTGCAGAAGATGCAAGATTACTGCAAATTAATCTAGCCCATGAAGAAAACTATGCACAATTGTTCTTCATATCAGCACCTAGTTTGTTGGCAAGGATTTTAACAGTGAAATTCCAGTGATTGAATGTTTGTATTTCTCCACTTGCCCCAAATTGCAAGCTGAAGTCTTCAGAGTGATGGAATTAAGATATGGGGGCCTTGGAAAGTAATTAGATGAAATTTAGAAGATGTAGAGTCCCTTTGATGGTATTAGTTCCCTTAGAAAGAAATGATCTTATCCTGTGAGTGAGGATACCAAGAAAGCAACTTGTCCTCAAACCAAGAAGAGGGATTCTTAGCAGATAGTGCTGGTGCCTTGACCTTGGATCTTCTGGTCTCCAGAACTGTGAAAAATAAATGCCCTTTTTTGTTTCTGAAGATTAATTTCATTTTTTCTATGAGATGAAGATCTTCATGAGATAAATAGTGAGAGGGAGGGAGGGAGGGCGACAGAGAGAGAGAGAGAAAGAGAGAGAGAGAGTAGATAGAGCACCAATAATACATGCAGTGCTGGGGATTGAACCAGGAGCCTCAAGCATTCAAGTCTCATGCTCAACCAGTTGAGCTATCTCCAAAGCCAATTAAGCAGTCCAGTCTATGGTATTTTGTTAAAGCAGCCTGAGTTGAATAAGACAATGTCTCTTATGAAATTTTCAGTATTTGATCTAATTAACTTACACTCAGAAAAATTCTTAATAAATTAGAGTAAATTTTTATGTATTGCTTATAGAAGGAGGAACCCCAAAGCAGGACTATGGTTTACAAATGCCATATGTATTTTGGGTGTAGGTATCAAGGGACGGTGCTCTAAACCTAAAGTATGAAGAGTTGGAGCCTAATGAAGGCAGCCTGGAGAATCCTGAAATGTGAACCTGTTTTAAACTGGTCTGTGTTAGTGGAAAAACATGAGGTTCTGCAGCATTCCATCTTCTGTGGCTTTTCAGCATTCAGAGAACAGATATGAAGACTGGGCTGATTCCTATAGGCCATCTGTTTCAGTCTGCTTCTGAGTGAGATTGAAGCCCAGAGAGGGAAAGCTCTTGGTGTAGAGTACAGTTGCTGCGAAATGGGTACAATTTCTCATCTCTCTGAGATAGGTGTCTTACAATTGGAAAGCAATTCTTGTACAAGTAAGTAGCACAGCCCACACAAGAATATGAATATTTCAGTCCATTCCTCTCTGTCTCAATGTCCAACTCTTTCCTGAAGCTGAGCAATTTGGGCAGTGTTGTCTTCTCTCTCAGAGAGATAATAATTAGATACATTTTTCCTACCAAGGTTGTAATGAGTGTCTCCCCTTCTCAATTCCTTGGCACCCAATTTGGAATACTGCACTTGACAAAAGGAAGTATCTTTAACTTATGCTAAAACAATGATTGTGGATCTCTAGACCATATAATGTAAGGTTTTATAGGGCATAGTGCAGATCATAAGATTGTACATCTTTTCTACATGTGCTGTGGAATGTTGGATGTTTTTAAGCTGAGTTATAGAAAGGGCTGATATAAAAAAAATATCTCTGTATCTTGCATAATTTTTTCTTGCTGATACCTAAAAGGTGGAGAATCCAAGCAGGTGTATCAGGTCTGCAGTATTGCTCATCTGTGAGTGTGTGGAGTGGGGTGGGTGTGCTGAGTGAGTGATGAGAAGTTAAAGGGAGGTAGGCTCTTCCAGGGGGTGTTGGGATGCTGAGAAGGAGTGCTTTAACTGAGCAGAGTGAGCAGAGTCCAGAGCTGGTTACTCCATTTGCTTGTCACCTTGCCAGACCTGTGACTATTTTTTGGATCATCTGAAGTCATGAAGCTCTTGTTCCTCACTGTGGTTGTGCTGGTGCTCATGTCCCAGGCCATTCCAGGTAACTGAGACCTCTTCACTGGAGGGGGAGAGAGGAGAAGAGTGGGTCTTTGTCAGGGCACTCCTGGGAATGGGAGGATGGGCTTTTGGGCTACTCTGCAAAGCTCCATTTATCAAAAGAAGCTGCAAGGATTCCTCAACCCTGAGTGAAATTCTGCTCCGTCAGTTACTATCTTTGTAACAGAGCCAGAAAAATGTTTGGTTTCTCTGAGTTTGTTTTTGTTTTCTTTCTTACAAGTCAGTGTTCCCCCCCCAATATTTATGTTTTATTCCTTTTTAAGTTCAGGCTATTTTTTATAGTTTTTTTTTATTATTGTAGTTATTGATGTTGTCATTGTTGGATAGGACAGAGAGTAATGGAGAGAGGAGGGGAAGACAGAGAGGGGGAGAGAAAGATAGACACCTGCAGAGCTGTTGCTTCACCGCTTGTGAAGCGACTCCCCTGCAGGTGGGGAGCTGGGGGCTCACTGGGATCCTTATGCTGGTCCTTGCACTTTGCGCCACCTGCACTTAACCCGCTGTGCTACCGCCCCACTCCCCAGGCTAATTTTTTTTAAGGTTATAGAAATATTATTGGAATAAACAAGTTAGAGTAGTCACCAAAAAAAAATAATAAATAAGGCTGACAGCTAAAAGGAGCTAGTTGCCTTAAAGGTGAGACTGAGGGAGACATGTCAGCAGAGAGCCAACTGCTTCTTAAGCTACTTTTTAATTTGAGATTAATAGTGGGTCACAAGATTCTAAGATTACAGTGTATAGTTCAAAACCATCCCACCACCAAAGTTCTATGCCCTCACCCTCCCTCCCAACAATAACCAACATAGTTCTCACAAAGCCTTACAATTTGTTGATTTCTTTTTTTTGCAGATTCATGTGCTTTAGTACTCTAGATTCCATGAGTGAAACCATATGGTAGTTGTCTTTCACCTCTATTTATTTTGCTAAGCATAATCACCTCCAGTTTCATGCATTTTGTCCCAGAGGACACAATCTCATTGTTTTTTATTGCAGAATAGTATTCAACAGAGAATATATATATATGTGTGTGTGTGTCTATATATATATGTATATATATATATGTCATAAGTTCATTATTTAGTCATGTGTTGATGGGCATTTAGGCTGCTTTCACTCACTCTTTGACTATTGTGAATAATGCAGATATCATCATGGGGGTGTATAGGTCCCTTTGAATTAGTATTTTCATATCCTTTGAATAAATGCATAAGGGTGCACAAGGTGCACAAGGTGATTCCAGTTTTATTTGTTTAAGGACTCTCCATACTTTTCTGAGTTTTAATTTATTCATTTATCAGTTCAAAATAATTTTTATTTATTTATTTTCCCTTTTGTTGCCCTTGTTGTTTTTTATTGTTGTTGCAGTTATTATTGTTGTTGTTATTGATGTCATCGTTGTTGGATAGGACACAGAGAAATGGAGAGAGGAGGGGAAGACAGAGAGGAAGAGAGAAAGAGATACCTGCAGACCTGCTTCACTGCTTGTGAAGTGACTCCCTTGCAGGTGGGGAGCCGGGGGCTCGAACCAGGATCCTTGAGCTGGTCCTTGCACTTTGTGTCATCAATTCAAAATAATAAATCAGTCTAAGATGTCAACATTGAACATGATAGAATTTTAGTGTGCAGCAAATGCAGCTAGCTTATTTTTTGAAACCCCACAAGAGGGAATAAAACAGCCAGCTACACTCAGGGTACATGCCAGATCTGGGGAATCCACGATCACCCTAAGACTTTTCCCTGAACTTTGTTTCTGTCCCTCCATCTTCTTGGTCTTCATTCTTTGATCAGCATCAGAGATGAGGAGGGAGAGATCAGGGAAAGTAGCGATGGGGAGGCAGTAATGACCCTTCTTCAAAATAACTTGGATTTTGCACTATTTAAGTTTCCTTGAGGGAGACAGATTCTTATAATTCCTCTGCCCATTTGTACCACGTCCAGGGATAGAACCATGGAAAATTTTTTGGATAGAGAATGGCTGTCATTAAACTTGCCCAGCCCAAGATGCCCTCACTGTCCTTATGCTCCTTTTCATCAGCAGAACTTTTCTACAGGGTCAAAATGTGAGTAGATATTTGAGAACACTTTGGACACAGACTTTGAGTCTGTTCACAACGGATACACGTGCAAAACACAACTCAGAGAGGAGAAAGGAATCTATCTCAGCATTTATTAGCTCTGTGTCCCACCCTATCCTCCTGCCCACCAAGCCAGTTGAGTGCTCTGAGTCTTAAATTTATTCATTTCTCAATTTGAAATAACATATTAGGTTGACGAGGTCAACAGTGAATACACTAAAATCTTGGTGTGCGATAATATAGAGTCTGTTTTTTATAATTCATCTGAACTTTCCCAGGAACTTTCATCCTACTGGGTGGGGAGCCATAGAGTCTCCTCTGATCCCAATTTGGAAAAATTGCATTTGGAGTTTGTTTAACTTACTCTAAATCCAGTAGATAATTATCTCCATCTTTTCTGGTTTAAAACAGTCTTTTATATTCAATTTTCCTGTTTTTGGTGTATTTTCAGTGTCATTTAATTTAGTTTTTTTCCCTCCACTCCCCTTTTCCTTCCTATTATGACAGCTGAATTTAGGGGACACTGGACATATCATTGTGAAGTTAAATAATACATTTACTCAATGAGTATTAACTAATGAAATCATGTGCCATGAACTGTGTTTTGTTCTGGAAATAGAGCAATGAACCAACTAGCTAAACAACCAACCCACCAACTAACCAACAAACAATAATCAAATTATTTATCTTATTGGAACATACATTCTAAAAAGAGGTGGGTTGCAATAATAAGAAAGAAAAGGATATTTCTGGTTCCTTAAGTACTAGGAGAGGTAGGCTTGTAATTTAAGAAAGAGACATAATGGAATGTCTCACTTAAAAGGTGATATCTGAATAAAGAATTGGGGGACAGGATGAAGGTGAACTATGCAGAAATGCTGGATTGAGTATTAATTTTTGGGCATGGGGGAGAGGCTCAATCTGCCAGCACACACAATTTGCATATCTGAACCTCAGGGGTTGCATGTTCAATTCCTGCCACTACCTTGTGCTGGAACTGAGCAGGCTGTCTCTTGTTAGGTGCACTCTCTTTTTCTATCTCTAATAATAAAAAAAATGTATTCACTTATCAGTTGAGGTATTTGTAAAGATATTCTTCCCTTCATCTACTACTAGTTATCAAGGGTTTAGAAAATTCAGAGAAGACAGGATAAAGACATGACTGTCTTTGTCAGAATGCAAGTTGTGGATTAATTTTTCTACTATCATCTGAGGTTGAGTAACTAGGTTTTTTTTCTATATATTAGTTTGAATTTGTGATTATCTTCCATGCATACAATCTAGTCCATTATCCCTACTGAAGAACAAAATTCTTTATTCTTATGAGAGCAAGATGGAGACTTAGTGCATTGCTCATATAGGTGTGGCTCCAGGGATTGAATTTGGGGTCTCAGGAATGCAAGTCCTGCCCTCTATCTGTTGAATCACTTCCCTGGCTGAGTTGTTTTTCTTCCTGTCATATATATATATATATATATATATATATATATATATATATATATATATATATATATTGATAGGGCTGAGAGAAATTGAGGAGGGTAAGGGGAGATAGAGTAAGAGAGTAAGACATCTACGACATTACTTCACTACTTGTGACTTTTCCCCCATGCAGGTGGGGACTGGGGACTTGAATCCTGGGTCTTGGTGTAGAGTAACTTGTGTACTCAACTGGGTGCACCACCACCTGTCCTTCCTTCCTTCCTTCCTTCCTTCCTTCCTTCCTTCCTTCCTTCCTTCCTTCTTACCTTCCTTCCTTCCTTCCTTCCTTCCTTCTTTCCTTGTCGTTTAAGTTCAGAGGCTCCAGCAGGCCGGGCTAGCTTTGCGGCGGTAGACAGAGACAGAGACTCGGGGACACACGGCTGGGCTGAGAAGTTGCAGTTTAATCTTTATTCACGAATGGGCAAATCACCACACCATGTGCTTCCCCATCATTCTCCCTCTGCGGCTGCTGCTGGGACCCTGGACGTCCTTAGCATAGGGGGCGGGGAGAAAGCGACGTGAAACTAGCAAGGGCCAAACCAATTCTCTCAGAGGTCGGGGGGAAGGGGAGCAAACCAATATGAAACATACCAACAATTCCCCCTTCTGTCTTTAACTAAATGACCACAGTATCAGGGGTGTGGGGTGAACAGAAACCTATATTGTACAGGCATTTTCAAAAAAGAAACTGGCACAAACATGGAGAAACATGTAAAAACAGAAGGGGGAATTGTTGGTATGTTTCATATTGGTTTGCTCCCCTTCCCCCCGACCTCTGAGAGAATTGGTTTGGCCCTTGCTAGTTTCATGCCCCGCTTTCTCCCCACCCCCTATGCTAAGGACGTCCAGAGTCCCAGCAGCAGCTGTGGAGGGAGAATGATGGGGAAGCACATGGTGTGGTGATTTGCCCGCTCGTGAATAAAGATTAAACTGTAGCTTCTCAGCTCAGCCGTGTGTCCCTGAGTCTCTGTTCACTGCCACGAAGCTAGCCCAGCCTGCTGGCGCCCCCAAAACTTAACAACAAATGGCGCCCACATGGACCTGACCTGCGCATCTCTCAGATAAGTGAAGACAATTTGGCTACCTATGTACTATGGCCTTCTCTTCAGCTTGTGAAGAGATCTCCAAAGGCCTCTGCCCTTTCTTCACAAGACTGTTTTGCTGTTTCTGGAACATTTATCTCTGGACCACTCTGTGGTTTCTGCCCAACGCCAGCCCGCAGGAGCCCAATGCCAGCCTGCATGAGCTGGCTTTCTGCCGCGTGGCGCAGGGCATTGGGCGCCGGCTCCCTCCACGCTGCTTGGCCAACATGGCAGGGCCATGGGGCAGGGCCGCGGCAGCCTATCCTGGCCACCACTCCATGGCACCTCTGCCCACGCCTTCTGCACGGCTGGCCTGCCCGCCCTCCTGCTATGAAGTCTGGGCAGATCCCAGACCCCCCGGAGACCGCGGGCTCCCTGCCGAAACTGGGCCCCCTGGCCGAGATCCTCAGCTCAGGTCTGAAGGCAGACGAGCTAGAATACGCAGAGATTCGTGCAGAGATCGCAACCTACAATTCCTAGATGTGGAGCTGATTGGGAAGCCACCTCCGGATGGTGACCCCCCCCCAACAACTAAGACAGTACAGATCTAAATTCATGTTTAAAATGACATGTCTTCGCAACAAAGGTTTCTCTCCTTGTGTATTAAAGACCATGTACGTGTGTGTTTAAAGTTTGGTAACACTAACTTTAAGGTTAAAAATATAACTTTAAGGCTATATTCTTACCAGACAGAGTTAAATGAAAAAGGTTTTCAACGTAATTCTCATAAAGATAAAATTAACTTACATTTAAAGTCTGAGGTAAAAATTAGTTTAAATATCAATATATTTTAACTAAGTTGGTAAAAAAAAAACCTGCACACACCTAGGGTGTGTCTCCATCTTGAATGGGTGTAACAAAAGGTTAAAAAGACATTGTTGATATGTAAAAGTCTCAAATTCCTTCTCAATTAGAAATGTTAGGTTGCTATGGTTATGCTAATAATTCTCATGCCTGAGGCTTTTTTCTTTCTTTTTTTTTTTTAATATTTTATTTTTATTTATTTATTCCCTTTTGTTGCTCTTGTTGTTTTATTGTTGTAGTTATTATTGTTGTTGTCGTCATTGTTGGATAGGACAGAGAGAAATGGAGAGAGGAGGGGAAGACAGAGAGGAGGAGAGAAAGACAGACACCTGCAGACCTGCTTCACCACCTGTGAAGCGACTCCCCTGCAGGTGGGGAGCCGGGGTTCGAACCGGGATCCTTATGCCGGTCCTTGTGCTTTGCGCCACCTGCGCTTAACCCGCTGCGCTACAGCCCGACTCCCGGCTTTTTTCTTTCTATGGTTCATGTTTGCCTTTCCACATTTTATTGTTTGAACTTTAAATAGCCTTGAAATCATGCTGGAAGGGACTTCCAATTGTGATAGAGTTATCAATTGTGGTAAACTTCTAACCTGCTACAAGTTTTGTTTCATAAGTAAGTGAATTGCAGCTGTCAAGCTCTCTATAGAAAAGCGGAATTCTGATGGCTGACATTCCTCATTGAGACAGACGTACAACAATTCACCCCCTGGCATTCTTCGGTGGACATCTGCTTTGGACACTTCTATCAGACTCACTGGTACACCTCGGACACTTTGCACAAAACTAGCAGCTTCCCTTTATGCTGCTGGGTTTCTCAAAGACTGACTGCAGCCATGCCTTGGGACTCTAGGCCTCACCCTCCCCCCATGCTAGAAAATGCCCTTCGAGGCATGTACGCCCCCCAGAGGCAGGAAATGTTTTTTTTTAAGCTGATAAAGTTTTGCCCACAGAGGCAAAAAATGGCCCCCTCAGGCCTTCCCTTGGCAGCACACTGGTTCTTGTTGCCTGCTTACATGTTCCTCCATGTTTGTGCCAGTTTCTTTTTTGAAAATGCCTGTAAGATATAGTTTCTGTTCACCCCACCCCCCTGATACTGTGGTCATTTAGTTAAAAAGAAAAGGGGGAATATGTTGGTATTCTTCATATTGGTTTGGTCCCCTTCCCCCCACCTCTAGGAGATTGTGGTTTGGCCCTTGCTAGTTTCGCGGGCGCCCTTCTCCCTGCCCCAGGAGCCCCTACAGAGATCCAGAGTTCTTGGTGCAGCCGAGTGAGGAGAAGGATGCAGGAGAGATCTGTGTGGTGATTAGTTTGGGTTAGTTTTTGAATCGTTGTTCGCGAATAAAGAAATACAGCTTCCCGGCCCAGCCGTGTGTCCTCGAGTCTCTGTCTCTGTTCACCGCCGCGAAGCTAGCCCGGCCAGTTGGAACCCCGAACTTAAACAACACTTCCTTCCTTCCTTTGTTCTTTCTTCCTCCCTCCCTCTCTCTCTTTCTTTTTTTCTTCTTTCCTTTCTTTCTTTTCTTTTATCTTTTCTTTTTTTTTTTGTTTGTTTCCTTCTCTCTCCCTCTCTCTTTTTCTAATACTGAGAGTTCTGGTTTTTATGGCTATCACAAAGAATGATAGAGTTAGGATATCTTATAACGTTGCTCACTTGTTACCCTTTATCATGTACAACAGTTTCAGTATACAATATGAATACTATCACAGCTACATGATTATTCAAATAAGTTAAAATTGTGCATATGCTTGCACCATTATTCTTCTACTATTAATGTGATTCTATCTACATTGTTAGGACATACAGCTATTATATACCCTCTTCTGTCTGTTTTAATGTTCATTTAATTCTAGTTGTTTGTTTATATTTAATACTTATAATAATCTTTGTAGCTGTTGTAATAAACTGCTTTGTTACAGTTTATATTTAATGTTCCTGCCCCACTGACTGGTTTCCTTCCTTCCTTCCTTCCTTCCTTCCCTTTTTTCTTTCTTTCTTTCTTTGTAGAACATGTTCATTTGCTTTCTAAATATTCTATTTACTTATTTAAATGAGAGAGACACACAGAGAGAAACAGAGACACTAGAGCACTCACTATTCAACTCTGGTTTATGGTGGTATTGGAGATTAAACCTGGGATTAAGAGGCTTAGGCATGACAGTCTTTTGCATAACCATTATGTTATCTCCCCAGTCCCCACTCATTGTTTTTCCTATAGATTTTTCTCTATTTGATACCTTAGTAAGGATTGTGGGAACAATATTTCCTGAATTCCAATATGTTGCTAACAGTTTATTTTATTTTATTTTATTTATTTATTTAAAAAATTATTTATTCCCTTTTGTTGCCCTTGTTGTTTTATTGCTGTAGTTATTATTGTTGTTTTTGATGTCGTAGTTGGATAGGACAGAGAGAAATGGAGAGAGGAAGGGAAAATAGAGAGGGGAAGAGAAAGACACCTGCAGACCTGCTTCACTGCTTGTGAAGCGACTCCCCTACAGGTGGGGAGCCGGGGGCTCGAACCGGGATCCTTACACCAGTCCTTGAGCTTTGCGCCACCTGCGCTTAACCCACTGTGCTACCACCTGACTCCCAAATAATAGTTTATTTATTTTTTCTTTGTATTTAAAAGTAATTTTTTTTTTTACTTTTCTTACTTGGATATCTTAAACATGTGACTTCATTGTTTTTTTTTTGCACAAAAACATTGTTAAAATACCTAAGTATAGTTTAATTTTTTCTCTTGCCTCACTTCACATTTTTACAAATGTCCAAAGAATTCTTTTTATTTTTTATGTTAAATAATTCTTAAGTAAGCTGTATGGTCTTTTAAAATCTGTTTTCAAATCTTTTTCTATCTTAGGAAAAGGCAATGAACATATTTTGTAGTAGTTGTTCTGTTTTTTGTGTGTGTTTTCTTCTTTAGTGCTTTGTTATTTGTATATTGAATCCCTTTTGTCTATCAGCAATTTGTGTAACTTTCTGTTGATTCCTTTTTATCTTTTCCTATTTTACAAAAACATGCCCTTTTTTTGTGGTCCAGGAGGTGGTGCAGTGGATAAAGCACTGGACTCTCAAGCGTGAGGTCCTGAGTTCAAGCCCTGGCAGCACATGTACCAGAGTGATGTCTGGTTCTTTCTCATCAATAAATAAATAAAATCTTTTTTAAAAAAAAACATGCCCTTTTCATGCTGTACCCCTCTCAAGGATTTATCTGCTGCATTTGTTTGCTTATGTATAAATAATTATTCGACTTAGTCTTTACTTATGAAATCACTTTAAAAATTTACAATTCTTGGCCTAAGAGATGGTGTACCACATAATGTAGTAGACTTGTATGAAGAGGTCACACATGACAGAGTGGTGCTTTGATTTTCTCTCTATCACAAATATACTATTTAATATAAATATACATATTTAAATATAAGTATAATATAAATATTAAAATATATATAATTATTTGAACTCCTTAGATTTATTTAGTGTTCATAGTTTTAAGATACTAATCCCTACAATAACTCTGAGTCAGGTGCCATATATATCATTTTTTTTTCTAGAAAAGAGGAAATTGCTGTTCTGAGAAAAGAAATAATTTGCTCAAGGTCTTGCAGTTGGCTTATGTTATAGACATATTTCAAATCCAGGCTTATGCTTTTCAACAGCCCATGCACCTAACTCTTATAATCCACTGAATTTGTGAGTGAAAACATTTAGAAAGGGCTGGGATGGGGTGAGGGGGGTCTCCGGAGAGGATGTAGACTATGGCAATCCTATAAATGTAGAGGTGACTCCCCCATCTCCTTTGATTCCCCCCTTTTCTATTTTCTAATCCTTTCAAACCTATTTTATCCAATACTGACTTGATTTTTTTTTTTTTTTAATATCCAGGCAACACTGAAAAATGTTGGAATCTTCATGGCTTGTGCCGTGACAAATGCTTCAAGAATGAAAAGGTTTTCGTTTTCTGCATGAGTGGTAAACTGTGCTGTGTGAAGCCTAAGTTTCAGCCCAAAATAGACTGATGTCAATTAGTGCTTGAAGCCTGAAGTCAGCAAAATGAAGATAGCCCTGCCCTACATCTGGACCCAGTAGATTTCTGAGCTTTATTAAAATTCTTTTGGCTGAATTCGGTGTTTGTCTCAGTATATGTAGTCAAACACAAGTAGAAGAATGAATAAAGTATCTAATTTCTGGTGGTAGTGTGGATGATTGAATTTTGGACTTTGGAGCCTCAGGCATGAAAGTCTTGTTGCACAATTATTTTATCTCCCCCACTTCTAAATATGCTTCTCTTTGTGTGTGAGCTGTTATATCTCTGAAAGCTTTTAAAGTTTTTTTTTTTTTTCTCTTTGGGTATAGGGTGTTGAAGCTTCATGATGATGTGTTCACATCTCCTGTAGAAACATTTTAACCAATTCTGTTAAGCACCTAGTAGGGACTATCAATCTGCAAACTCATGTCCTTCAATTCTAGGACATCTCACCCCCCTTGACCAATAAGTTCTTTGTTTCCTTTATACCCTATTTCTGCTACTGCTGTTTTTCAGGTGTCAGACTCCCATACTTAGTCTCTAATTTTAAATAAAATGCAAAGACAACCTAGTGAATGGGAGAAAATATTTGCAAACATCCAAATAGACAAGAAAACAGTATTCCCAATAGCAAAAATATAAATTTCACAATTAAAAGATGGGCAAAGGAACAGAGTAGACATTTTTTCAAAGAAGAGATAGAAATGGACAATAGGGGGAGTCAGGCGGCAATGCAGCGGGTTAAGCGCACGTGGCGCAAAGCACAAGGACCGCTGTAAGGATCCCGGTTCAAGCCCCCAGCTCCCCACCTTCAGGGGAGTCACTTCACAAGTGGTGAAGCAGGTCTGTAGGTGTCTATTTTTCTCTCCCCCTCTCTGTCTTCCCCTCCTCTCTTCATTTCTCTCTGTCCTAACAATGACGACAACAATAATAACTACAACAATAAAACAACAATGGCAACAAAAGGGAATAAATAAACACTTAAAATAATTAATTAATTTAAAAAAATAAACGGACAATAGACTGCCACCTAGTGCCACAGAGAGCCAAGTTTTGCCACATCAGAATTTACATAAAGGGAGATAGACTTAATTGCCATTTGAAGGTTCAAGTAGAATGAAACACTGCTCAAATCAATCTCCTCACTCTCCAGGGAGTGTCAACTTTCTATAAGAGGCAGGAACACCCATGTTTATTGGGAAAGCAATTAAAGAAGCCAGAGCTTCCACTTTCTGCACCCCATAGTGGCCCTGGGTCAATACTTCCAGGGGATTAAAGAATAGGAAAGCTATCAGGGGAGGGGAGGGGATACAGAGTTCTGGTGGTGGGAATTGTGTGGAGTTGTATCCCTCTTATCCTATGATTTTGTCAATGTCTCCTTTTTATAAATAAAAATTTAAAAAAGAGGTCAGGAAAATTAGGACCTGTATTTGGGGCAGTCAGGAAGAGTTTAAAGACTTCCAATATTTTCTAGAACAAAGACCATCAAAAGTTCCATAAGGAGTGACTCTGAAAACTATGATTTTTTTGGGGGGTTGGGTGGGGTGGGGAGTGGGGTGGGGATTGATACCTGGGGACATTGGTATGAGTGTGGTGAATTGTGTATATATATATATATATATATATGTAAATCTATACCTTTGATTATGTGTGTGCTTACCTGGGTGTGCTGCCTGGCCCTTGGAGTTTTATAATTTGTAAACCAATGCTGGATCCTACTATTACTACTAATAAAAAAGAATAGTTCCTGGGGACCAATCTCTGTTCTATAAGCAGCTCAAGTTCCTCTCCCTTGACTCAGGGCCATATCCTTTAGTTAAATTCAGTTCTTTGTTAGTTCCAGTAGGTGTGAGTCACCCCTCTCCCCCATCTCTTGCCCCAGGGCTGTATCAGATTTTTCGGCCTAGTTTCACCGTCTTAATGGGCTTAAAAAAGGACTCAATATCATTTGGTATGAATTGAGAGAAGCATGTAGGAAAGTGAGTCCCACCCTAGAGGTTCCAGGACTGGGGGAAATATTGGCTCTAAAGAGGAAGTAGGAGGGTCCTGCTGTCTTAGGGTTTAAGAAGACAATAGATAGTTATTACTATAATCACATTATTTGGCAATTGGGATAACTTTGAAATATCCCTTTGTTAGGATTTGCTATATCATACACATCACCATAATTTATGTCCTTTGACATTATTTGTATATAGCTGTGACACCAGTTGCTTCTGTTCTCCCTGGTCTAAGCTTTTAAGAGAGTCAACATATCAAAGACTCAGCCTATGTATTAAAAAGACTAAGTCTGCGATTTAAAAAGTTTGAGACATTCAATTAATTTTTCCCTTCTCATATTAATTAAATAGTGATTTATATGACTATAAATTGATAGGAGTGTACATAAACACCATTCCCACCACCAAAAGACTGTGTCTCATCCCATCCCCCCCCCCTCAAACCTCCCCCCCCCCTTAAGCTGAATATCCACCCTCACCCTCAACCCAGAGTTTTTACTTTGGTGCCCTGCTCCTGACTCAGTCAAATCTTGCTTTGAGTTTCCCTTTCTGTTATTCTTTCTCAACCCAATCAACAAAAGGAATACCACTTCAGCATGCTTAACTTCAGACTGTGTCCAGAGACATCAGGCATGGAATGTCAACCCTTAACCCTCATTACTCAGGTGAGACATTTCCTTTCATAGGATTCTCTAATTCCATTCCAGGAGGTTCCCTTCCTAACAAAATCCCAAAACCTAGATATAGACCAGGTCCCGTAAGATAGAGCATATGTTCACATGCACCCATAAACTAGGGCAAAATATATACCTGAAAGCAAAAGTACACAATAGTCTGCAGTGAGTCAATATCAAGTTTACAATGAAATAGTGTCTATTTAGACTTAGATACCCTTCTCACCTACTTCCTATTACAATTCTCTCACTCACTCCAAAGCTAACCTCATCAAAGCAAGGATTTCAAAAGCTGAATAAGGGCAAGAGACTGGCATACTTTAATGATGACTCTTCAGTCACTATTAGGCCACCCCATAAGCTGGGGCCCTATTTGGGGAGTCCTGAGACTCCCAAACAGACATGATGGGCCTAGACCCCGAATAAATCCCTCTCTACATTGTTAACAGTCATTCCTATCAGGAACAACACAATAGGCCCCTTTGTGGGACCCCCATAGGACCTTGCCCTCAACTTGGATCAACAATGGTAATGAATGTTCCATCCTCCAAAGGGAGGCTGGACAATATACTTTATGCTACACCTGAGGAAGATGGGTCCTGATATGGGGGCAGCTTGGAACGTTCCTACTTATGACCACAGAATGTAAGCTCAGATCTACAGGGATGTAGAGGTCACAAAGGCTCCTAAGCTGAATATGGGCCTCAGATCACATCAAATTGATGGGGTTTACAGTTGACAATATTTATACACCTTTCCCATATTAGGGAGCTATTATCTTCCCTGATCCTGCTTTCTGGTCCTTTTTCCAGCCATGACATCCCCTCCCCAGACAATAATTAGGATCTACCTGTATATCAGATTTCAGGCTCAGGCAAAAATAAATAAATAAATAAATAAAATAAAGTAAACTAAACTAAACTAAAATAACACTAGTATAGCCACAGGCCCTTTGGTATATAACTAAAATATGCCTACTAGCTATCTACAAAATGGATGGCCCCCCCAACTCTTCATCTGCACTATTCCAGCCTTTAGGTCCATGATTGGTCAACAATTTGTTTGGCTTTGTGTGTTAACTCTCTTGTCAACCACCAGGAATGGAACTAGAGAATCAGAGTTATTGCTGGGGCTTGATGCCTGTACTACGAATCCACTGCTCCTGGAGGCCATTTTTCTTATTTTGTTGCCCTTGTTGTTGTTATTATTATTGCTATTGCTATTTTTATTTGTTGTTGCTGTGGTCTGGTGTCGGGCTGCACCGCGGAGAAGAGATCGGACGTCCAGAGCAAAGGGGTACACAAATCTTTATTATAGGATGGGGGGGAGGTTTGGTTCAGACCACGTGGAGCCAGCCAGCAATGGCTGACCACGGGGGGAGAGCAGGGAGCGAGACCTCAGAGAGGGAGAGCCGAGAGCCCAGAGAGAGAGAGGGGAGGGGTGAGGGGGCTTTTTATTGGGCGACAACCAGGGGTGACGTGTAGGGCCAGGATTGGTTGAAAGGGGGCACTCTAGGATTTAGCGGGGCATAGAAAAACCTGGGGGTGGAGACTGCATCAGAATAACTCCTCTGCAACATCTCCTCCTATCCCTTTATATCTAAATGGACACAGTAAAGAAAAATGGAATGGAGCAGGCTTAAATGTTTTAGAGGAATGCCATGCTCAGGTGGGAAGATGTAGGACTTTCTGTGGAGGAGGGAAGGCTTAAATGGCTGCCAACCTTGTGAGATTTATGCGTCCTCCTGTGCTCAACCCCTCTTTAGAGAGAGAGACTTACCTGGAGAGACTCATCTCATAGGTTTAAGCGCAGCCTGCTCAACCATCTTTTGTTGTTGGATAGGACAGAGAGAAACCAAGAGAGGAAGGGAGACAAAGAGAGAAAAACAGACACCTGCAGACCTGCTTCACCGCCTGTGAAGCGAGCCCCTGCAGGTGGGGAGCTGGGGGTTCAAAACTGAATCCTTACACGGGTCCTTGCGCTTTGTGCACCCCCCCAATTTTACTTCTTTCAAGGATTCCATGACATCCTGGTTGTTGGTAAATATTTCCATGTTCTATTCTCTTTTTAAAAATTCAGAACAGCCTATTTTCTGTTATTATTTTTGTATTCATGGGATTACTCTACCTAGCCACTGTGATTATGTATTTGAAGAACATTAATATCAAATATTTCTGGCTTGTGATGGAATTGAACTTCCTTGCCCTCTTGTGGTTGGATGGAGCTGTAGCCCATGCTTTAAGAACTACACCTTATTTTCAAAGTCAGGGCATGTAGTGACCAGTTTAACAAGCTCCAGGGTGCTCATTCTCTCTCTCTCTCTTTGCCTCTCTCTCTTTGCCTCTCTCTCTTTCATAACCTATGGAGATAAACAATGATTGAGTGGTTTCCAGAACAGTAAAATGTGGACAGTGTTGGCATCCAGGCTGTAATGGACACATACAGCATGCTGCATGAGAAGCAAACCTTGGTTCTTATAAGCCACCAAGAAACCTTTTTTTTTTTTTTTTGCATTATAACCCAGTTTTTCACATTATAGTTTGGGAACAGTGTCCTACATTTCTATGTGCCTAATAGAGCACTCTGTACACAACAGATAATTATGATTTGATTTCTTTAGCATACTTTTCATGAATGTTTTTGGGAGGATATGAAGTTCATCTAAAAAGCTTGCTTCCCATTTTCTTAAAAAGTTATAAGCAATTTTAGGATAGCCCCACGCCCCCAGACAGTTCTTCCAACTTTGGAGCTCAGAAAACTAAAAGTTGCCTGGACAGTGTGTGTGTGTGTGTGTGTGTGTGTGTGTGTGTGTGTGTGTTGTTGGAGTTGGAGTAGAAGGGCAATCTAAAAAGGATGAAATGTGACCTGCAGTGCTTGGTTCTTGGGAAAGTAGACAAACAAAATACATTATTGAGGAAGGGAGTACAGGAAAGATAAGAAGCCAATGAAGACATCCTGGGAGGCACATAGAGAGCCAGGAACAGGGATAAGCTTGGAAACATGGTCTGATAAAAGGTGGGAACCTTTTTTTATCATCTCTCACCAGAATTCAAACAGATACCTTGTATATACTCCAGGCACAGAAGAGAAATCTGTCCTTGAGCCCAATTCTGATTAAACCTTCTGGATCTTAGATTTGAGACCCATTGTTTTGCAAAATTCAGCTTTGATTCAAAGAAGCACTGTGAGGGTCTCACAGTCACTGATAATCCTTGTCCCTTTCACTGAACATTGAGGAATGTTGATAAGAGTGTCTGGAGAGCTTCAGTAAATAAGCAACTTTAAAGATAGAGGACAGTGGCATATGTGACAACCATTAAACTAGTGTTCAGCCAGTACGGTTGAATATTTGCTTACCTATCTAACCTCAAATGACTGTTCCTTTTCCAGTTCATTGATCATGGTTGTACCATGCTACTTGGAGCAATAAATATCAGTCTGAGTTGCCCAAAATGGAGACCTCTGACTATATTGCCAGCCCAGGAATCTCCTGTTCCACACTGAGCTCTCTCATCATTCATGAAGAATCTACTCCTGGTTTTGACTATTACTCTGCTCCTGGCTCAGGTCACTTCAGGTAACCAGGTTCTATCTCAGAAGGCATGGGTCAGGGAAATTTAGGGACACCATTAGCAGGGATCCTTGGAAATCTGAGGCTTCACAGAGATCTCTCCAGTGAAGGAAATGCTGTGTTCTCTAGTACTAACTAGTCTCCACATTACCATTACTTGACCACTCTGACCTCTGGCTCTAGAGAAGAGAGGAGGAGAGAGATTGGGTATGGGCTGTTCTCCAAAAGCATTCCCTGGAGATTTATATTTTGAGTTATTAAGGCCACTACCAAGATGTTCCTGTATTTCTGACCTTTGAGGCTTCTAGTTCCATTATCACAAGCAATTTTTTTCCCCAGAGTACTACTCAGCTCTGGTTTTTAGTGGTGTTGGGTATTGAACCTGGGAATTCAATGCTTCAGGCATGCATGGAGGACTTTTTGCATAGCTATTATGCTATCTCAGCCTGGTGACCTCACTTTACTTGATCTAATTTAAGTTGTGAGTTCTCCAGTTCCTAATTATCTTGACTGGTCAACATCAGCAAAATACTATGTTGTGCTGTGAAGTAGGGAGTGTGAAATTCTTATGAGTTTTAGATACTTAAGAAGATTTATAAATGTCTATGTAATCGTATCTCAGATTCCCCTTTCTGGTCAGGAAGGGTACCTAAGGGCAAAATGAAAAGGTGTCTAATATTTCAGGGGTTGTGAAAACCCTGGAGAGAGGGGACCTGGCTATGGGGGTTGTGATTGGGATGACAAGTGGGAAAAGGAAGTATGGTGGCTTACAATCTCTAAATCCTGGGGATAACTTGTGAGAGCTCCTCTCCTCTTGTGTTTCTTTATTTTTCTCACTACAGTCTTCTCTGTTGGGTATTATAGTCTTTCCTCCAATCATATGCTCTATTTCAAGACTGATGCTGTCCCTCTTTCCCTTTTAATTCCAGGCATGAAATGTTGGAAAAGGTTGGGAAATTGTAGAACAATGTGTCAAAAGAATGAAGTATTTCACATATTATGCAATAATTTGGCTAAGTGCTGTGTAAAGCCTAAGAATATACCTGTCAAATTTACATCTTCAAACACAATCTGAATCCAGAGATTGCCTTCTGCAGTCCAACACCTTCCATATGACCTTTAGCCTAACATCACTGGATCCTACAGTTTTATTAAATGAATCTTGGCTGTACCTTGTTTGTGTCTGGAAGTTTCACCTCGTCATACCTAGAAATAAATAAGAAGGAAGGTTCTTGTGGGCATCATCTCAGAGGGTGCCTTCCTTGCCCATTTCAAGACCCATGTTTTATTCCCTAACATACCAAGTGGAAGTACTATGGCACTGGAAGTGTTGGTGCAATCGTTATCTCTCCCTCTCTTTTTGCTCTGTCTGTCAGGTCTCTGTTACCTTATTGAAAAATTTTCTGTCTTGACTTCTAAGCTACTTCTAAGCTTTTTTATTTATTTATTTATTTATTATTTTTAAAATATTTATTTTATTTATTTATTCCCTTTTGTTGCCCTTGTTGTTTTATTGTTGTAGTTATCATTGTTGTTGTCGTTGTTGGATAGGACAGAGAGAAATGGAGAGAGGAGAAGACAGAGAAGAGGAGAGAAAGATAGACACCTGCAGACCTGCTTCACCGCCTGTGAAGCGACTCCCCTGCAGGTGGGGAGCCGGGGTTCGAACCGGGATCCTTATGCCGGTCCTTGTGCCGGTCCTTGTGCTTTGCGCCACCTGCGCTTAACCCGCTGCGCTACAGCCCGACTCCCGACTTCTAAGCTTCTAAGCTACTTCTAAGCTTGACTTCTAAACTCTTTCAGTTATCCTTGATTAGGTAAGTCATTCTTCCCTAATCTTCTATCTTGCCTTCCTCTTCCCTTCTCAACCAGCAGAGCTTGTTTTTAGGCTATTTTCCTTCTCTCTTTCTCACATGTTACTTTGAACACCTTCTATATGCTGACAACTTCCAAATAAATATCTCTAATTGTATTCTTTAAAAAAAATTTATTTATAAAAAGGAAACACTGACAAAAACCATAGGATTAGAGGGGTACAACTCCACACAATTCCCACCACCAGAACTCCATATCCCATCCTCTCCCGATAGCTTTCCTATTCTTTGTCCATCTAATTGTATTCTTTCCCAAATCTCTAGACTGATATATTTGCATTTTAAGTAACATCTCTAATTGGCTACCTAATGTATCCACAGTGTAACTCCTGGCAAGGGACCTTACTCCATCAAGTCTCCTCACTATTCTGTTAGTTCTCTTTTTAGTAACAATACGCACTCAGTTGTCCCCAATTTCGAAGTCATCTAGGTTCCTCAATTTGCCTCACTCCATTCAGTCAACAAGGTCTGTGGTTCTACTCTCAAACTACATCTTAAGATCATCCATTTCTTTCTATATAGTTCCTATTATTCTCATTTCACTCTGAATTTTGATAATATTTTCTTTACTGATGTCTCACATAATCCTCTTGTTGATTTCCTACATAGCGGCTAGAAGGGAAACTGTATCCTGTTGTTGCTCTGTTTAATATGAAATTCCCTCTGGTGGTCTCTGAGGTCCTATCTCACATGACTTAACTTAGTTCTCTGGCCTCTTCCTTTATTCTTACACTCAGGACATCCTGGGTTCCTTCCTCTCTTTCTTTCGCTCTCTTTCTTTTTTTGAAGCAATTTTTTTATTTTTTAGAATTTCCTCACCACAACATTTCATTGGTACACCCATAAACATACGCATAAGAAAACAAGCTGCTGACTTACATGCCCAATGGCTTTTTGGACTGTCTTGGATAAATTTTCTGATTTTGTGCTATTTAAAATAAGAGTGTTTATGCTAGACTGGCACTACTTTGTAGGGTAATCCTGATGTTAGGTAGTATCAGATTGATTTTATATTTCCCAGAGCACTGCTTAGCTCTAGCATATAGTGGTGCTGGGGATTGAACCTGGGACCTTAGAGGCTCAGGTATGAAAGACTTTTGCATGACCATTATGCTCTCTCCTGGACAAAAAAAACACAGATTGTCTAAATTGTTTTTTATTGTTGTAGTTATTATTGTTGTTGTTATTGATGTTGTCGTTGTTATATAGGACATAGAGAAATGGAGAAAGGAGGGGAAGACAGAGAGGGGGAGAGAAAGACACTTGGAGACCTCCTCCTTCACTGCCTGTGAAGCGACTTCCCTGGAGGTGGGTAGCCCTGGCTCGAACTGGGTTACTTTAGCCGGTCCTTGCGCTTTGTGCCACGTGCGCTTAACCTACAGCACTGCTGCCAGACTCCCGAGAAATAAAGATCTTCATCATGGAACAAGAGCAGATTCTCCCTCACTTCCCAAAACTATGAGATTTTGGTAGGATCAGCTAAAGAAGGGCAAGAAATTTCAATGATAACTGGCATTGGACAGCTTAACAACTTTGGAAGTGATATATTGGAGCTGAGTTAGTTTGTATTTTCCACCATGACACCACTCAACTCTGGTTATTGGTAGTACTGGGGATAAAGCCTTGTGTGCAGCCCCTCTGTGCTACTCCTTGGTCCTGATTTTAACATAAATATTTTAAAAATAGCATCTCATGGATCATGACTAAAGGAAAACATTCATAATATAACTGTTGGATTTTAATGAATTTTATTATTTTAAATTAGAAATTAAACAAAGATTAATGAGGGGAGAAGTGATTTAGAGACCTGCTCTGGCATAAGCAGTGTCAGGGTTTGAATTCAAGACCTCACATAAATAAATCACTGCCAAGTCCTGAGCTAATCCAGATGACTCATCTCTCAGACCACTAAATGAGGTTTTAGATGAAATAATCTCAGTAGCATCAATTTCTTCCATGGAACATTGCTTGAAACAGGACATATTATGCTTGGGGGTATGTAAGGGTAGGAGTTTTTATTATTTTTTTATTTTTTTAAGCTCCAGCAGCCCTGTAACAGCTTCTCATACTTTTATGAAGCCCTAGCACTCAGATCACTTTTCTCTGAACCTTGGGTCTCACTTGCACACTTTTCCTTTCTCACTGGGAAAATGTGATGACTTGAATACATGGGAATCAAAGAAGTTCATATTCCTCTTACTTTTTTTTTTTTTTTTTTTTTTTTACTATGGTATCATATTATTGACCTCACAGACTCAAAAGTGAATTAGAGAAGGTAAAAATGTTCCTGGGGGACCTGGCAATGGCACATCCAGTTGAGTGCACATGTTACCATGCACAAGGATCCAGGCCCAAATCCCTTCTCCCCACCTGCAGAGGGGAGACTTCACAAGCTGTAAAACCGGACTGCAGGTGTCTTTTTCTTTTTTTTTCCCCTCACAATTTCTCTGTCTTATCACATTAAAAAAGGGGGGGGGGGAAGAGAAGAAAAGAATGATAGAGTAGGGTGTGGTGAGATTGTATATGCATGAATCTCTGGCAAGGAATAAATAAGTAAACAAGTAAATAAATACATAAATAAATTGCACAGTGAAAAAGTAAAAGGAAAAAATGGTCATCAGGAGTATCGGGTTTGTTGTGTAGGTTCTGAGCCCCAGTGATAATGCTGCTGGAAAAATAAATAAATAAATAAAAGTGACTAAATAAATAAATAAAAATAATAAAATAAAATTCTTGGTCGCTGTTGGGCCCACCATGGGAACTTAATGACTAGTATTTTTCTTTGCCTACCTGCTGTGAGAGTCAGGATTCCGGATGTGGGAGTGGACAGTGGGGACAGGTGGCTTTCCAAGAGTTTAAAAATATGGTTACACAGATGCATGTGGGTGGGAGATACAGGCCTTAAGAACCAGCAAGGCCAAGCTGTACCCATGTGGGAGTCATTACAAAAACGGAGGCTACAGTCTGTTCTGGTCTTGGTCAGTCCCAGGAGATACCACGCAGCAATCAGTGGTCAAGTTGGCATTCTGTCCAAGACTTGTCTCCTGTCCTCTTCCCACACAATGGCTCCTGCTTGCTGACCACACATTACTCCTCCACTGATCCTTCAGCTAATTCTCTTATCCTTGACCCAGATACCCCAACTGAAAAGAAAAATCCTCATGCCAATCTCAAATTCCATAGTAATAGTGTGTAGGAGCTTGAAAGGAACAAAGGGACCAAACGAGACAGAATTCTAGGTCATAGCATCTGATGATCTGTAAATAAATATATGTGCATGCATGTACTCAAATATGCACAAACATGTATCCACACACCAATGACATGTCTATATAGAGACCACATGCAAGTACAAACATGGTTACACATATACTGAAGTTTATGCAAAAATCATACAAATAACATACAGAAAATGTATATAACATACACATAATCTGAGCATATATAACCATGTATGAACTTACATACATGTACATATAAACAATGCAATACAAAAGTCAAACATAAA
Organism: Erinaceus europaeus; assembly: GCF_950295315.1. NCBI lineage: Eukaryota > Metazoa > Chordata > Mammalia > Eulipotyphla > Erinaceidae > Erinaceus > Erinaceus europaeus. The sequence goes on along the minus strand of NC_080162.1, from coordinate 74,480,778 downwards.
TATGATCTAACAATTAAACTATCCATTTCAATTTTTCTTGGTCTCAGTCAGAGCCATTTCTCTGAAGAACCACAGTGATCCTTGGGCAACCAGGATCCACCAGGGAGTTCAGTTAAAAATTCCTTTTCCAGCCATGACATCATCTCTCCAGACAATAATTTGGATCCATCTGCATATCAGATATCAGGCTCAGGTAAAAACTAGTAAAGTCATGGGCCCCTCGGAATATACATAAAATAGACCTACTAGCTTTTTTTCCAAAATGAAGATCCCAAATCTTCATCTGCAATATTCCATTCTTTAGGTTCATGATTAGTCAACAATTTGATCTGCTCTGTATTTTAAGTCTTTTTCAATCACCAGGTTCCAGATGCTACCATGATGCTAGCCTGACTTCCCTGGGCAGACAACCCCACCAATGTATCCTGGAGCCCCACTTTCCCAGAGCTCCACCCCACTAGGGAAAGAGAGAGACAGGCTGGGACTATGAATCAACCTGTCAACACCCATGTTCAGTGGGGAAGCAATTATAGAAGCCAGACCTTCCACCTTCTGCACCCCATAATGATCTTGGGTCCATACTCCCAGAGGGATAAAGAATAGGAAAGCTTTCAAGGGAGGGGATGGGATACAGAGATCTGGTGGTGGGGATTGTGTGGAATTGTTTCCCTCTTATCCTATGGTCTTGTGGGTGTTTCCATTTTCTAAATAAAAAATAAAGAAAAGGGGGTCTGGTGGTAGCGCAGTGGGTTAAGCACAAGTGGCGCAAAGCTCAAGGACTGGTGAAAGGATCCCAGTTCAAGCCCCCGGCTCCCCACCTGCAGGGGAGTCACTTCACAGGTGGTGAAGCAGGTCTGCAGGTGTCTGTCTTTCTCTCCCCTTCTCTGTCTTCCCCTCCTCTCTCCATTTCTCTCTGTTCTATCCAACAACAATGACATCAATAACAATGATAATAATAACCACAACAATGATAAAACAACCAGGGTAACAAAAGGGAAAAAATGCCCCTCCAGGAGCAGTGGATTCGTGGTGCAGGCACCGAGCCCCAGCAATAACCCTGGAGACAAAAATAAATAAATCAATAAATAAATACAATAAAAAATAAAGAAAAAATCCTAGATAATACAGTTATGAGACTAACTTCAGAACACAGAATTGTCCACATCCTGCTATGCTATTTTATTATGCTGGATCCTACAGATGTTGAATGACATACTCAGGGACACATGGCATGTTACTTTATCCCCCAACACCTGGCACCTCCATCATACTGCTAGATAGTACTGCCAGTCCTCTCCACTAACTCCACTGTATAAAAACTTCAAAAACATCTTTAGTGAGAACCTAAAACATAGAGAAATTTGCAGTGCTGTCCAAGTAGACATCAAACAAACAAACAAAAACAGCACCCAACTCTGAAATGAAAATTTCACTTTGCACATGATATATTGAAATTAGAATGGTTCTTTAATTTCAGTCCATACTCCCAGAGGGGGAGAAATGTTAGTGGAAGATGATTAAAGGTCTCTGAAACCCAATTCCATCAGGACCCAGAGAGAGAAGAGGAAAAGAGGAAAGACATTCAAAAGTGGTAATAGGTATAGCTGTGACTTAAGATGGAAGAGAAGGCAAGACCACAGAAAAAATGAGAAAAACACAGATAGATAGATAGATAGATATAGAAATAAAGTCAGATTCGACTTCCAGAGGCGGAGCTACGAGCAGCAGATCGCTTTCTCTCCTCTCCTCTCCTCTCCCGGATCAACTAGGAATACCAAAGGAGACCACCCGGACCGAAACAAGACAGGACTAGAATGACCACAGAAACCCAGTAAATCACCCGTGAGTACAAACACGCGTGGCTGGTGACAGAGAGGAGAGAGGGGCCTAAGGAGAGATTAAGTGACTGCTAACAGTTCAACAGTTTGTCAGTGGAGACACCACCTCCAGTCTGCTCCACCAACAAGGGGACAGCTGAAGGGAGGAAAGGACTCCCCAGAGACTCACCAAGTGCAACTCTGAGTCTCCATTGCTACTACCCTCAGAATCTGGAGCAGCAACAGGGAGGGACACCAGGGTACAGAGATCTAACCCGGAAACTCAGAAGACCTATACCTCGGTGGCATAGCTAAGGGGCTGTGAAAGTCTCTTTGCATAACCACTGGATTATCTCTGCCACACCCTGCTTTATCTCTTGGTCAGGAGTCATTGATTAAGCCAAGAAGCCTATTGATAGTTTAAAAGCCCTCAGGCTACCATAGCCTACAGGGGAAAAAAAAAAAAAGGGCTTTTACACCACTGAACTCCAACTCAGGGATTGAAAAAACTGTTAACTTATATAAAATGGTTAAAACAACAAGAAAAAATAATGGAGACTCGAACCAGAACAAGAGTCCAGCTAAAAGTCTTCCAGAGGGCGAAGCACAAAACAACGAGTTCAACATCCAAACATTAGCTAAGGAAATAATAACAGGAGTGAGTAAAGAATTTGAAAAAATTGTAATCAGAACTGCAGGAACAACAAATGAGAATATGGAAGAAAATTCTAATAATCTCATGGTTATTAGAGAGCTGAAAGCTGAAATCGCTGAGCTAAGAAGGCAACTAGCTGAACAAGCTAAAACAGTATCAGAGCAGGGCAACAAAATAGATGAACTCCAGAAAGCAGTAGAGGGCAGAGAGAATAGAATCAATGAGGCTGAAGACAGAATTAGCAAGATTGAGGATGAATTAGAGACAACTAAAAAAGAAGTAAGAGATCTCAAAAAGAGATGAAGAGATGCTGAAAACAACAACAGAGTCCTATGGGATGACTTCAAAAGAAACAATATACGCATTATTGGCTTACCAGAGGAAGAAAGAGAAGGGGAGGAAGAAAGCGTTCTCCAGGCCATAATAGCTGAAAATTTCTCTAGTCTAGACAACACCAAAGACATAAAGATTCAAGAAGCCCAGAGGGTCCCAAACAGAATTAACCCAGACCTAAAGACACCAAGACATGTCATACTTAGATTGGAAAGGAATAAGGATAAAGAAAGGATCCTCAAGGCTGCAAGAGAAAAACAAAGAGTCACCTACAAAGGAAAACCCATAAGATTAGCAGCAGACTTCTCCATACAAACACTACAGGCCAGAAGAGAATGGCAAGATATCTATCGAGTGCTCAATGAGAAAGGCTTTCAGCCAAGAATACTATATCCTGCTAGATTGTCATTCAGACTAGATGGAAGCATCAAAACCTTCTCAGACAAGCAACAGTTGAAGGAAGCAACCATCACCAAGCCTGCCTTGAAAGAAGTTCTGAAAGCTTTCCTATAAACAACCAGACCACCACAAATAGAACATATATCAAAACACTCTAAAACTCTACAAGAATGGCGTTAAAATATCTTCAATCTTTGATATCAATAAATGTGAATGGCCTGAATTCACCTATTAAAAGACACAGAGTAGGAAGATGGATCAGAAAACACAACCCAACAATATGTTGTCTACAGGAAACTCACCTAACGCAACAAGACAAACACAGACTTAAAGTGAAAGGATGGAAAACTATCATTCAAGCCAATGGCCCACAAAAAAGGGCAGGAACAGCTATTCTCATATCTGACATGATAGACTTTAAAATAGATAAGATTAAAAAAGATAGGAATGGACACTACTTAATGCTCAGAGGATCAGTCAATCAAGAGGACTTAACAATTATTAATATCTATGCACCCAATGAGAAACCATCTAAATACATCAAACTTCTACTGAAAGAGCTACAGCAATATATTAACAGTAACACAATCATAGTAGAGGACTTCAACACCCCACTATCTCAACTTGACAGATCATCCAGGAAGAAAATCAGTAAAGACATAAGGGAGCTAAATGAAGAGATAGATAAACTAGAACTATTGGACATTTTCAGAGTCATTCATCCCAAGAAACTGGAATACACATTTTACTCAAATCCACATGGATCTTTCTCAAGGATAGACCATATGTTAGGCCACAAAGACAGCATCAGCCTATTCAAGAGCACTGAAATCATCCCAAGCATCTTCTCAGACCACAGTGGAATTAAACTAACACTTAACAATCAACAAAAGATTAGTAACAGTCCCAAAATGTGGAAGCTCAACAGTACACTTCTTAACAACTTCTGGGTCAAAGAGGAAATCAAGGAAGAAATCAAAATGTTTCGAGAGTTCAATGAAAATGAAGACACAAGCTATCAAAATATTTGGGACACAGCTAAAGCAGTCCTAAGAGGGAAGTTCATAGCTATACAAGCACACATTAGGAAACAAGAAAAGGCACAAATAAACAGCCTGATTGCACATCTTAAAGACCTAGAAGAAGAACAACAAAGGAACCCTAAAGCAACCAGAAGGACAGAAATTACTAAAGTTAGGGCAGAAATAAATAACATTGAGAATAGGAAAACCATACAAAAGATCAATGAAAGTAAATGTTGGTTCTTCGAAAGAGTAAACAAAATTGACAAACCTTTAGCCAGACTCACAAAACAAAAAAGGGAGAAGACCCAAATAAATCGGATAGTAAATGAAAGAGGAGATATCACAACAGACACTGCAGAAATTCAACATATCATGCGAGGCTTCTATGAACAACTATATGCCACCAAGTTAGAGAACCTGGAAGAAATGAATGATTTCCTAGATACCTACCAACTTCCAAAACTAAGTAAAGAGGAAGTGGATAACATGAACAGGCCCATCACAGCTAATGAAATTGAAACAGTTATCAAAAATCTTCCCAAAAATAAAAGTCCTGGACCAGATGGTTTTACAAATGAATTCTACAAAACTTTCAAAGAAGAACTAATACCTCTACTTTTAAAAGTCTTCCAGAAGATTGAAGACACTGGAATACTCCCTTCCAACTTCTATGAAGCCAACATCACCCTGATACCAAAAGCAGACAGGGACACAACCAAAAAAGAAAACTACAGACCAATATCTCTGATGAACATAGATGCTAAATATTGAACAAAATTCTAGCCAACCGGATACAGCAGTATATCAAAAAGATTGTTCATCATGACCAAGTGGGGTTTATCCCAGGCATGCAAGGTTGGTTTAATATACGTAAATCAATCCATGTGATCCACCACATCAACAAAAGCAAGACCAAAAACCACATGGTCATATCAACAGATGCAGAGAAAGCCTTTGACAAAATACAACATCCCTTTATGATCAAAACACTACAAAAAATAGGAATAGATGGAAAATTCCTGAAGATAGTGGAGTCTATATATAGCAAACCTACAGCCAACATCATACTCAATGGTGAAAAACTGGAAGCATTTCCACTCAGATCAGGTACTAGACAGGGCTGCCCACTATCACCATTACTATTCAACATAGTGTTGGAAGTTCTTGCCATAGCAATCAGGCAGGAGCAAGGAATTAAAGGGATACAGATTGGAAGAGAAGAAGTCAAACTCTCCTTATTTGCAGATGACATGATAGTATACATGGAAAAACCTAAGGAATCTAGCAAGAAGCTTTTGGAAATCATCAGGCAATACAGTAATGTGTCAGGCTATAAAATTAACATTCAAAAGTCAGTGGCATTCCTCTATGCAAACACTAAGTTAGAAGAAATTGAAATCCAGAAATCAATTCCTTTTTCTATAGCAACAAAAACAATAAAATATCTAGGAATAAACCTAACCAAAGAAGTGAAAGACTTGTATACTGAAAATTATGAGTCACTACTCAAAGAAATTGAAAAAGACACAAAGAAGTGGAAAGATATTCCATGCTCATGGGTTGGAAGAATTAACATCATCAAAATGAATATATTACCCAGAGCCATCTACAAATTTAATGCTATCCCCATCAAGATCCCAAGCACATTTTTTAGGAGAATAGAACAAATGCTACAAATGTTTATCTGGAACCAGAAAAGACCTAGAATTGCCAAAACAATCTTGAGAAAAAAGAACAGAACCGGAGGCATCACACTGCCAGATCTCAAACTATATTATAGGGCCATTGTCATCAAAACTGCTTGGTACTGGAACATGAACAGACACACTGACCAGTGGAATAGAATTGAGAGCCCAGAAATGAGGCCCCACACGTATGGACATCTAATCTTTGACAAAGGGGCCCAGACTATTATATGGGGGAAGCAGAGTCACTTCAACAAATGGTGTTGGAAACAATGGGTTGAAACATGCAGAAGAATGAAGCTGAATCACTGTATTTCACCAAATACAAAAGTAAATTCCAAGTGGATCAAGGACTTGGATGTTAGACCACAAACTATCAGATACTTAGAGGAAAATATTGGAAGAACTTTTTTCCGCATAAATTTTAAAGACATTTTCAATGAAACGAATCCAATTACAAGGAAGACTAAGGCAAGTATAAACCTATGGGACTACATCAAATTAAAAAGCTTCTTCACAGCAAAAGAAACCACTACCCAAATCAAGAGACCCCTCACAGAATGGGAGAAGATCTTTACATGCCATACATCAGATAAGAGTTTAATAACCAACATATATAAAGAGCTTACCAGACTCAACAACAAGACAACAAATAACCCCATCCAAAAATGGGGGGAGGAATTGGACAGAATATTCACCACAGAAGAGATCCAAAAGGCCGAGAAACACATGAAAAAATGCTCCAAGTCTCTGATTGTCAGAGAAATGCAAATCAAGACAACAATGAGATATCACTTCACTCCTGTGAGAATGTCACACATCAGAAAAGGTAACAGCAGCAAATGCTGGAGAGGGTGTGGGGTCAAAGGAACCCTCCTGCACTGCTGGTGGGAATGTCAATTGGTCCAACCTCTGTGGAGAACAGTCTGGAGAACTCTCAGAAGGCTAGAAATGGACCTACCCTATGACCCTGCAATTCCCCTCCTGGGGATATATCCTAAGGAACCCAACACATCCATCCAAAAAGATCTGTGTACACATATGTTCTTGGCAGCACAATTTGTAATAGCCAAAACCTGGAAGCAACCCAGGTGTCCAACAACAGATGAGTGGCTGAGCAAGGTGTGGTATATATACACAATGGAATACTACTCAGCTGTAAAAAATGGTGACTTCACCGTTTTCAGCCGATCTTGGATGGACCTTGAAAAAATCATGTTGAGTGAAATAAGTCAGAAACAGAAGGATGAATATGGGATGATCTCACTCTCAGGCCGAAGTTGAAAAACAAGATTAGAAAAGAAAACACAAGTCGAACCTGAAATGGAATTGGAGTATTACACCAAAGTAAAAGACTCTGGGGTGGGTGGGTGGGTGGGGAGAATACAGGTCCATAAAAAATGATGAATGAAATAGTGGGGGTTGTATTGCTAAATGGGAATCTGGGGAATGTTATGCATGTAAAAAAAAAAAAAAGAAGTAGAAACGCAAAGCAGAAATTGACTGAGTTTGGAGTATGGCACCAAAGTAAGAAAGCAGAAGTATACTAGAGTTTGCAGTGAGTACCTCCCTAATACTTCCTCTCCACTTTTCCAAGCTTTGGGTCCATGATTGCTCAACAATCTGTTTGGCTTTGTATGTTAACTCTCTTTTCAGTCACCAGGTTCCAGGTGTCATCAGGATGCCGGCCAGACTTCCCTGGATTGAAGACACCACCAATGTGTCCTGGAGCTCAGCTTCCCCAGAGACCCATCCTACTAGGGAAAGAGAGAGGCAGACTGGGAGTATGGACCGACCAGTCAACGCCCATGTTCAGCGAGGAAGCAATTACAGAAGCCAGACCTTCTACCTTCTGCAACCCTAATGACTCTGGGTCCATGCTCCCAGAGGGATAGAGAATGGGAAAGCTATCGGGGGAGGGGGTGGGATATGGAGATTGGGCGGTGGGAATTGTGTGGAGTTGTACCCCTCCTACCCTATGGTTTTGTTAATTAATCCTTTCTTTAATAAAAAAAATAAAAATAAAAAAAAAAAGAAAGAAAGTCAACCCATATCTGTGACCTTGGGAGAATCACTGCAGTTTTCAATGGAGATAATAGGGACAGAGAACTCTGGTGGTGAGTATGGTGTGGAACTGTACCCGTTATTTTGTAATTTTGTAAATTACTAAAAAAAAAATTAAATTAAATTAAAAAATATCCATTTACTTATTTAGTGTCACCAAAGAGTGGATGAACCCTAATACTCATCAACATATGACTAGATAAAAAAAGTTATAGGATATATACTTCATGAGATAGTACTGTCCAATCAAAAAGGATAATGTTGTATCCTTTGGGACAAAATAGATAGGACTGGAAGTAATTGTACTTAGTGAAATAGGAAATGAAAGACAACCACTAGATGGTTCCACTAGAGAACTGATACAAATAAACTTGCAAAATAAAAGAAAAGAAGCAAGCAAACCATTTCTAAGACTTTATGAGAACTATGGCGGATATTTGTTATCTTTGGGAGGGGAGAGGGTGGAGAAACAGAGCCTTGGTGGCAGATGCAGTCTGAAACTATTCCCTATAATTTTACAACCTTGTAAGTCACTACTAATAAAAATTAGAGGGTAGTCAGGCGTTAGCGCAGCGGGTTAAGCGCATGTGGCACGAAGCTCAAGAACCAGCGTAAGGATCCCAGTTCAAGCCCCCAGCTTCCCACCTGCAGGGGAGTCGCTTCACAGGTGGTGAAGCAGGTCTGCAGATGTCTATCTTTCTCTCACCCTCTCTGTCTTCCCCTCCTCTCTCCATTTCTCTCTGTCCTATCTAACAGCGAAGACAACAATAATAACTACAACAACAATAAAAATAGGGCAACAAAACGGAAAATAAATAAAATTTAAAAAAACAAACAAAAAAAGTAGAAACATAAAAAATAAAGAAATGTGCATATATATTTTATGTGGAGCCAGGCTCCATATACGTGAAATTAAAATTTCACTCCTCCAGGCTGCACTTTCACTTAAATTTAGAAAGATATAGATAGATAGGTAGATAGATAGATAGATAGATAGATAGATAGATAGATAGATAGATAGATAGATAGATGGATGGTAGATACCAGAGCAGCAGAGCATCATCGCCTGGTACCATGGTACTCTCACATGGTAATGGGAAGTATACTTGACAAAGGTATATGCCCTACCCAATGTGCTGTCTCTCCAGCCCTCTGTCTTTATTTTTGGTGTGAACCTTATCTGAATTTTGAGCTGGTGCTCAGTTTTTCTTTTATACCATAAAGTCCCACTTATGGGTTCTACTCTGAGATAGTAGAGGCCAAATTCCTTCAAGTTTTACTTTAGCTGTCTCTCACCTCAAAACAAACTAAACTATCTTGTACTACCTTCGCAGCTCTGTTCTAAACCCCAGATAGGTGTTTCTGTTTTTTTAAACACTGAGAGATTACAAAATTCCACTGGTAGATAGTATTATTATCCTAAAATTATTTAAGTAACTGAATCAGTTAAAATTTTTAGCACTGGAACCCTTTGGTTATTGGGCAGCTTAAGAGAAGGCACAGAGTCAGGCTTAGAAAATGGGCAGGACCATCATAGCCAGTGAAATTGAAACAGTTATCAAAAATCTCCCCAAAAAATAAAAGTCCTGGACAAGATGGTTTTACAAATGAATTCTACAAAACCTTCAAAGAAGAACTAATACCTCTACTTTTAAAAGTCTTCCAGAAGATTGAAGACACTGGAATACTCCCTGCCAGCTTCTATGAAGCTAACATCACTCTGATACCGAAAGCAGACAGGGACACAACCAAAAAAGAAAATTACAGACCAATATCTCTGATGAACATAGATGCTAAAACATTGAACGAAATTCTAGCCAACTGGATACAGCAGTATATTAAAAAGATTGTTCATCATGACCAAGTGGGGTTTATCCCAGGCATGCAAGGTTGTTTTAATATACGTAAATCAATCAAGGTGATCCACCACATCAACAAAAGCAAGACCAAAAACCACATGGTCATATCAATAGATGCAGAGAAAGCTTTTGACAAAACCCAACATCCCTTTATGATCAAAACACTAGAAAAAATGGGAATAGATGGAAAATTCCTGAAGATAGTGGAGTCTATATATAGCAAACCCATAGCCAACATCATACTCAATGGTGAAAAACTAGAAGCATTTCCACTCAGATCAGGTACTAGATCTGCCCACTGTCACCATTACTATTCAACATAGTGTTGGAAGTTCTTGCCATAGCAATCAGGCAGGAGCAAGGAATTAAAGGGATACAGATTGGAAGAGAAGAAGTCAAACTCTCCCTATTTGCAGATGATATGATAGTATACACAGAAAAACCTAAGGAATCCAGCAAGAAGCTTTTGGAAATCATCAGGAAATACAGTAAGGTATCAGGCTACAAAATTAACATTCAAAAGTCAGTGGCATTCCTCTATGCAAACACTAAGTTAGAAGAAATTGAAGTCCAGAAATCAATTCCTTTTACTATAGCAACAAAAACAATAAAATATCTAGGAGTAAACCTAACCAAAGAAGTGAAAGACTTATATACTGAAAATTATGAGTCACTACTCAAGGAAATTGAAAAAGACACAAAGAAGTGGAAAGATATTCCATGTTCATGGGTTGGAAGAATTAACATCATCAAAATGAATATACTACCCAGAGCCATCTACAAATTTAATGCTATCCCCATCAAGATCCCAAGCACATGTTTTAGGAGAATAGAACAAATGTTACAAATGTTTATCTGTAACTAGAAAAGACCTAGAATTGCCAAAACAATCTTGAGAAAAAAGAACAGAACCGGAGGCATCACACTCCCAGATTTCAAATTGTATTATAGGGCCATTGTCATCAAAACTGCTTGGTACTGGAACATGAATAGACACACTGACCAGTGGAATAGAATTGAGAGCCCAGAAGTGAGCCCCCACACTTGTGGACATCTAATCTTTGACAAAGGGGCTCAGACTATTAAATGGGGAAAGCAGAGTCTCTTCAACAAATGGTGTTGGAAACAGTGGGTTGAAAGACTAAGGCAAGTATAAACCTATGGGACTACATCAAATTAAAAAGCTTCTTCACAGCAAAAGAAACCACTACCCAAACCAAGAGACCCCTCACAGAATGGGAGATCTTTACATGCCATACATTAGACAAGAGGTTAGTAACCAACATATATAACGAGCTTGCCAAACACAACAACAAGACAACAAATAAGCCCATCCAAAAATGGGGGGAAGACATGGACAGAATATTCACCACAGAAGAGATCCAAAAAGCTGAGAAACACATGAAAAAATGTTGCAAGTCTCTGATTGTCAGAGAAATGCAAATAAAGAACAACGAGATACCACTTCACTCCTGTGAGAATGTCATACATCAGAAAATGTAATGGCAGCAAATGTTGGAGAGGTTGTGGGGTCAAAGGAACCCTCCTACACTGCTGGTGGGAATGTCAATTGGTCCAACCTCTGTGGAGAACAGCCTGGAGAACTCTCAGAAGGCTAGAAATGGACCTACCCTATGATCCTGCAATTCCTCTCCTGGGGATATATCCTAAGGACCCCAACGTATCCATCCCAAAAGATCTGTCTATACATATGTTCTTGGCAGCACAATTTGTAATAGCCAAAACCTGGAAGCAACCCAGGTGTCCAACAACAGATGAGTGGCTGAGCAAGTTGTGGTATATATACACAATGGAATACTACTCAGCTGTAAAAAATGGTGACTTCACCGTTTTCAGCCGATCTTGGATGGACCTTGAAAAAATCATATTGAGTGAAGTAAGTCAGAAACAGAAGGATGAATATGGGATGATCTCACTCTCAGGCAGAAGTTGAAAAACAAAAGCAGAAAAGAAAACACAAGTCGAACCTGAAATGGAATTGGCTTATCACACCAAAGTAAAAGACTCTGGGGTGGATGGGTGGGGAAAATACAGGTCCAAGAAGGATTCAGAGGACCTAGTGGGGGTTGTATTGTTATATGGGAAACTGGGGAATGTTATGCATGTACAAACCATTGTACTTACTGTTGAATGTAAAGCATTAATTCCCCAATAAAAAAATAGGAAAAAAAAAAAAAGAAAATGGGCAGGAGGAGTTGGGTGGTAGTGCAGTGGTTTAAGCGGTTAAGGTAGCACAAAGCGCAGGGACCGGTTCAAGCCCCCGGCTCCCCATCTGCAGGGGAGTCGCTTCACAGGCTGTGAGAGAGGTCTGCAGGTGTCTATCTTTCTCTCCCCCTTTCTGTCTTCCCCCTCCTCAGTCCATTTCTCTCTGTCCTATCCAACAATGACGACAACAATAATAACTACAACAATAAAACAACAAGGGCAACAAAAGAGAATAAATAATAAATAAATTTTTTTTTTTTAAAAAAAGGGTAGGAATGTGGAGAAGGTAGTTCTTCTGTGAATAATCATCCTGTAGGCCGAGTACACTGACCAAACAACTTCCCATTAATCCCATAGCTTGGGCCTGGATCTCTACTCCTGATCTTACTTCTTTCCTGCCCTTGAACACTGGATAAGTCCTCCTGAGTCCCTGCTTTCTGTTATTCTGAGCACCCCACTCAAAGAACAGAATGGGGACATCTGATTAGTGAGCCTATGCCACATACTTGTATCCTAGTTTCAAAGGAGACTAGAATACAAACAATTTAATATTAAGAGGCAGCACTGCTCTTCCCAAGAAGCTGTGGCGACAGCCTTTCCCTAAAATGGAGACGTGCAAACAGATAGTAAAGTAAACCAACCAACCAACCAACCAACCAACCAACCAAATAAACAACCCCCCCCCCCCCACAAATGGATAAATATCTACAACAACTTCACAGGTAGCAAGTAGCAAGAACAAGATTTGCATTCTGGACTGTTTGGGGTTAAAATTGAGACTTTAAGGACTTCCTCTGTTTTCATTCAATAAAAAAACCTCTTTTCTAAAGAGATTTCATCCTGATAAAGTTCAGTGTTTCCACATAATTGACTCTATACCCTCCTTCTCTTGGAACTTTGTTTCTTGCTTTTATTTTTTATTTTAGATTTGTTTATTTACTTTCATGAAAGAGAGAGAGAGTGATTAGAGCAGAGCAGCAAAGCAGAGCAGAGCCTTGAGCCTTGAAATAGCTCACTTGGTAGTGTGCTGCTTTGACATATATGTAACTCAGGTTGGAGCCCAGCCCCCACCACACTGAAGGAAGCTTCAGTGCTGTGGTTTCTTTTACTGCACCTCTCTCTCTCTCTCTCTCTCTCTCTCTCTCTCCCAAAAAAAAAGTAGAAAGAAAGAAAGAAACAAAATAAAAACTGGCACCTCCAGGGCCTCAGGTATGCAACTCTAGTGCTCTAATGGTGAACTATTTCTCTTGGCCTTTGGATTTTCATCAACAAACCCTTCTCTCTTTTTTATATCTTCAGTGTCTCTGATAATACCATATGTTTCCCCTCAACTTAAAAAATGTTCCATTCCTCACAACTTTACAATTATATTTCCTCAATACCTTCTCTTAGGTTTGGTACTCTTTATTTTTTTTTTCAGATTGTTAAACCAAGTCAATAATATGTTTACTGAGTGTTGGGAAGAGAACATTTGGGTAGATGCATGCACTCATGTACATTAGCTGGCAAGAAGGTATTAAAAAAAGCTAATTCTTATCCAAGGTCAGAGTGTTTATTAAGCACATTTCCTGGACAAATAATATGATAAATCCTTATGTCAAACCTTATAATTTGAAGAATCTTTATGGGAGAGATATTTTTCACTCTCTAGAATATCTTTTACCCCTCAAAAAACTTCTCATTAATTTTCTTTGTATAGTTGCATGGCATCATGAGTCTATATATTCTCCAATATATCCAAATTCAAAGTTTGTACCTAAATTTAAACTTTTGCCATTTTTACTCAACTATTCAATTACTCATGTGCAAACTTTGAATTATTTCATTTTAATAAAGTTTATAAAAATATATGTGTACGGACTCCCCAATTCAGAATATGATAAGACTTCTCATAATGTAACAAAATCTTTATATAAAATATTAAGTCAGTCTCAATAAGCTTATTGAATGGAAATATTTATATGTAAATTTCATATATTTTTTAATCTTAAAAAAAAAAGCTGTGCCCTAGAACCAGAATGCAGAACACATATGCAAGGAGAACAGCATGCATATTTAGTTTTAGGACATACAGCACAAAAGTGTGCAGAGTGGATAATGTAACATATAGCAAGATTCTGTTTCAGTACATGAATATGCCAAAGGCCTCTCTTCCACAGTAGAAATCCTAGTTGGGACTATATCTTTTTAAATATTTCTATACTGAACCCAGAGAGAATCAATTAAAAACTGTCTATTTCCTTCATTGAAATATTAGATAACATATTTAATTCCCTATCCAATTCTATGTGCATCTATATAAAGAGACCAAGACTGTATCTTTTTAAAAATAGGTATCATAAATGTATAGTATAGCAGTATGAAACATATGCTTTTCTGGGGTAGTGAGAAATAGCAAGAAATATTCTGCATACACTTTTAACTTTAACAGCAACAACAAAAAAGTAAAATCTGGTGGGGATCATAGTGTAGTATACACAGATGTTGATTTATAATGTATACCTGAAACATATATAGCATTATACACCAATATTATTTGGACAAAATTTTGTTAATGAAGTTAAGTGTCTCTGAGGTTCCTTTGTTCCAGTTACCAGTTTTCTAACCCAATAATGAAATATTGCCATACACAGCTGTGTGTTTAAAGGGTCACATTTAAATATTTTAAATATACCTAAATTTGAGATAATTTTTGTGCCTTGAGTATTAAATATAAAAATAGTCAACAAATATATTTTTATTTAAATAATTTTCTTTCATTTTTGTATCTTTATTTATTTATTGGATAGAGACAGCCAGACATCGAGAGGGAAAGGGGTGATAGAGAAGGAGAAAGACAGAGAGACACCTGCAGCACTGCTTCACCACTTGCAAAACTTTCCCCTTGCAGGTGGGGACCGGGGACTTGAACCTGGGTCCTTGTGCACTGCAACATGTGCACTCAACCAGGTGCGCCCCCCCTAATCCCCTGCCAACAAATATCTTTACTAGAAATAAAAACACATGTAGGGTAGCCAGCAAATTCAAAGCAAAGAAATTTTTAAAAAAATATTTATTTATTCCCTTTTGCTGCCCTTGTTGTTTATTGTTGTAGTCGTTGTTGGATAGGGCAGAGATACATGGAGAGAGGAGGGGAAGACAGAGAGGGGGAGAGAAAGATAGACACCTGCAGACCTGCTTCACTGGTGAAGTGACTCCCCTGCAGGTGGGGAGCCGGGGGCTCGAACTGGGATCCTTACGCCGGTCCTTGCGCTTTGAGCCACCTGCTCTTTACCCGCTGCGCTACCGCCTGACTTTCAAGAAAATGTTTCTTAATCACACACAAATACTGAGGTCTGTAAAAAGAGGTGAATGATAGATATACATAGAAGGTATATTAGTTTTAATACTATCCATTATTATTTCTATCACCAATACTTAAAAAATTCTGTTGTACAATTAATACAAGCTGAGAAATTATAACAATTGCATGTAAAAATAGTGCACTATTTTTATTCTGCAAAGCAAATACATTTGCATCCTATAAGCTACTAAACAGTTGTTCTGTTTCTAAATACAGAAAAAAGCTGAGACTTAAAAAATTTAAGTTAAAATTTTTAAATTAAAAGTTAAAAATGTAAAGTTAAAAAATTAAGGCATTCAAAATGATTAAAGTTGCCTGTCATGAAGCACTAGAAAAACATGATAACTGACTTCAAATTTCTTATAATAACTGCTTACATATGAACATGCAGCTTCTGTCAGGTACAAATGAATGATATAACCCCCAACATTATGGCTTTATGTGAGTACATAGCTACATCTGCAGCAATGATGTCTGACTAACCTATATAAAAAAGTTAAATGAGAAACTTAAAAAAGAAATCCTTTTGCAATATTACGTGTGTGTGTGTGTGTGTGTGTGTGTGTGTGTGTGTGTGTCTTTGAGTGTGAGGCCCTTTTAGAGAGAATCCTGGGTGTGAATCCTGGCCCCTCTGGCTCAGTCAATTATTTCACCTCTTTGAGTCCTGGCTCTTTCTTAATCATATATCACTCCTTAAATAATCTTCCCTCACTTGCTTCTGCTCTGGGAATTATTTTTAACACAGGCTACCAAAGCAATTTTCCTAGGTGAAAAAACAAAATTCTGACCATGCTATCATAAGTAGTCCTCTCAAAATCTCAATTAATCCTATTGTTGCTTACAAAGTAAATTCCAAAGCCCTGAGTGGGGCACTGAAAGCCTCATGTGACAATTTGGTGTTTATATTGCCTCTTTTCATGTCTCAGACAACTGTTTTTTTTTTTTTCTTTCTGATCATTCTCCTGTCCCTCTTCTATGGAAATTGGCTGTCAATTTGCCATTCCTCCCACCTGAGAAACTCTTGAGTGATTTACTTAATCTAAGACTCACTTTTGTCTTATATGAGTTGGCTTGCAATTCCTACTTCTAAGGACAATAATAATGATGATGATAAATATGAATGTGATAGTAAAAACAAATATGAAAAAGATAATAATTAGTATCTAACACCTTCTGTGTCCGGTATTTTGTTAAGCAACTTACATGAGTTATCTCATTTAAATTAATCAGGTGCACTTGTGATTTGTATCTTATCTTAGAAGGCTCAAGAAACTTACTCAAGGTCCACAGGCATCAAGTATCAGGGTTAACACTCAGATCCAAATGTGTGTGAAACTAAAATTTGCTCCTTAATCCTAGAGTTCTACAGAGTGTTCTATAGGACTCTAGAATGTTTACTTTTTTTCTGTCTTACTGTTATAATTTTCTGTCTGTCTCAAGGTCCATCTAGGATTCAACTTCTTTAGAAGTTTGGTTTAAGTAGCAAAATCTATGCACTTTAAAAAAATTATTCATTTTGACTTTAGTAAGAGAGATACAGAGAGAAAGAAAGAAAGAAAGAAAGAAAGGAGGAAGGGAAGAGAAAGAAAGAAGGAAAGAGAGAAAGAAAGAAAGAAAGAAAGAGAGAAAGAAAGAAAGAAAGAAAGAAAGAAAGAAAGAAAGAAAGAAAGGAGAAAAGGAAGGACCAGAACACTGCTCAACTCTGGTTTGTAGTGGTGTCAGGGATAGACCTGGAACCTCAGAGCCTCAGGCATGAAGGTCCTTGGCATAGCCACTGTGCTGCCTCCCTGGCCCTTATGTGCTTTTTTATTTTCTTTTAAGTTTTAAAGATTTTATTTATTTGTTTTAATGAGAGAGGTACAGAGAAAAATACCAGAACATTGCTCAGTTTAGTTTATGGTAGAGCTGGGGGATTGAACCTGGGACTTTAAAGTCTCAGGCATCAAAGTCTTTTGCATAACCATTACACTGTCTCTGCAGCCTCCCCCACCCCATGTGCTTTCTTTACATTCCAGAACAATATGGGCTGTTTGCCTAATACAGTCATGCCTAATATTTATTTAGCTTAAAGATATTTACTAAGCATTTATAATGTGCCAGGTATGTTAAAAATTGCTATACCTGCCTCAGTACGATTTCCCATTCTTTTCAATTAGATGGACTCTGAATTTTATTTAATCAAGGTTTCTCAGAATAACAAGTATATTTTCCAGCCTACCTTGCCACATTAAAGAACTCTGGTCAATGAACTGTGGTGGAATCTATGTGTGCAAATTTTGAGTGGTGTTCTTAAGGGAAAGGGGTGCACTTTCTTTCTTTCTTTCCTTTCCCTAGTGGCTGTCATGTGGCTTAGCTGTGGGAACAGGAGCAGTTCTCTAGGACAGTCAAGTGAAGCTTCCTCTTGAAGACAGTGGAGCACCAAATGAGAAAGAATCTTATTTTCTGATGAATTCTGAAGCTGCCCAAATTTTTACATAAGAAAGAAATTGATTAAAGAAATGGATTGGTTATAATCTTGTAACAAGCTATTAATAACACATTAAAGCATTATTAAAAATAAAATAAAATCATAAAAAATGGAAACTGGTCTGTTTTTTAGAATTTTTTTTTTTTACTTGGGGGTGGAAGGGGTGAAATATCATTAAAATCACTAAGGTAATGTCCAATTAACATAGCAGGTGGTGAAGTCATAGATATTGAGTTTGCAAGATAAATTTCTGAAATTCTGATGGAAAAGATAAAGATTAAACATGCAAAATAAATGTAAGAAGTACAGAAAGATCTATGGAAATAATTACAAAATTAGCCATTATAATCAAGTGACTACAGATAGGAGTACTATCATCTAGAATGACCAGGAAAAGTTTTTTTCAAAGAGGTGACAAATGAAAAAAGCTTGAATGATAAACAGAAGACAGTAGTAGGAAGATAGATCTGAGAGAAGAACTTTGCAGAGAGGACAGAGACAAATGCTAAGGGGCTGAAGTAGGAACAGGAGAAACAAATTAAAGCCACAGGGAGATGTATGTGTGTATCCTTCTGTTAGAAAGCTGAGAATATATTTTTAATTTAAAATTTTCTTGATACTTTGCTGCATCAGTTAATTCTTTTGTGAGTCCCAACAGACCAGATGGTTTTAATCTGCCTGTCTCTTTACCAGAAAGGAAAACCAATTTTGGCACAGGTGCTGGCCACTTTCCCACACTCTAATCTTTTGCTTTGCTGCATCTGCAACATATTGTCCTTTGGCCTGGCTGATCCCATATAAATCTTCTATTAAAGTTCACTGCCCACGACTCTGCCAATAAAAGCAAAGCTCATTTCTGCCATAGAGAACTATATTTCTATCCCTTTCAGCACAGTCACTATCTTCTCCTGTGACCTGCCAGTCATGAAGTTTCTTATCCTGTTTCTTGCCATCTTTCTGATCAAAGAGCCAATGATACCAGGTAACTTGTTCTTTCTCAAATGCTTCGGATCCTAGTCATGACCTTTTCCCATTCCTCCTTCCTACATGGATGTCATCTGGAACTTTTCCTCATTTCATGTGGTTTGGGGGAGGGGTTCCCCAAGATAATGTATTATAACATCAAAATCACTTTTTCCCTAGGTGGTGGGAAGATAGATATTAGAAGCATCTGGCACTCAAAAACATCTGGGTATTCTGGTGGTATCTTCGGAGAGGGCTTAGAGTAGAAGGAGTTGATGCAAGTTGGGGAATTGCTGGTGACTTTATAGGATTAGATTCAGGAGTGGATCGGTGTTCTGATGGGGAGGAAGATCTTGGAGTTGGAGTGATAGAGGAAAGATAAGAATGAGTTGGAGATTAAGGGTTGGACTTTCCTGGTGTTTTGGGGTGGGTGGAGAGGAGATGGGGTTTTATGTTGAGTGGAGCTCATGTTGGGGATTAGACTGAAGTTAGAAATTGGTACTGGATAGAGGAGGTTATGTAAGGTATACATAACCTGATGAACTATTAGTGATGAACTATTGCTTGAACTTGAGGCTGGTGGCTTGACTAGATATGACTTCGGATTGGAGTTGGGGTTCAAGGGCCATTGAGTTGGGTAAGGTTCAGAATTCTAATTAAGAATGGAATGGGTTTAAAGTCTTAATTGTGTGACTATTGCATTAAAAAGGACTGGAAATTGGGTTGTGAATGAAGCTGGTGCTGAATGAGCTTAAGTTTGGTAAGACCAGGCTGCTGATAAGAAGTTGGTTTTGCAAGCACACATGGTACAAAGTGTAAGAACCCTGGTTTGAGCCTCTGGCTCCCCACCTGCAGGGGGGCTGCTTCACAAGTGGTGAAGCATGTCTGCAGGTGTTTATCTTTCTCTCTCCCTCTCTATCTTCCCCTCACTCCCAATTTCTCTGTCTTATCCCATAGAACAGGGTGGAGGGAAGCCACTAGCAGCAGTGGATTCATAGTGTAGCGACTGAATCACAGCAATAACCCTGGAGGCAAAAAAAAAAAGAAGTTGTGTTTGCTAAAATATGGGTGAATTCCTCCCCACTCCATAACATTGCAGTTAATATAGTTCAGTATCAATGCATTTAATTTTATTGTCCTTTCTCATTATGCCCTAGCTACACTAAGTGAAGCCTTCCATTTGCATCAGTTGGTCCCAAAGATAATAGTAGGAGGTTGATGGATAGCAATACAGAAGGGTAGAGTGTCTGAAAAAAGTTGTCCTAAAAATCTTGATGTTTTGGGAGTTGGGCAGTAGCACAGCGAGTTAAGCGCACGTGGCACAAAGCACAAGCACCTGCTTAAAGATCCTGGTTCGAGCACCTATAGGGGAGTTGCTTCACAAGTGGTGAAGCAGGTCTACAGGTGTCTATCTTTCTCTCCCCCTCTCTGTCTTCCCCTCCTCTCTCCATTTCTCTCTGTGCTATCTAACAATGACAACATCAATAATAACAACAAGGGCAACAAAAGGGAATAACTATTTTTAAAAATCTTGACTTTTTTTAGGTGGTGGTGCACCTGGTTGAGCACACATGTTATAAAGTGCAATGACCTGGGTTCAAGCCCTGGATCCCCACCTGCAAGGGGAAAGCTTTGCAAGTAGTGAAGCAGGGCTACAAGAGTCTCTCTGTCTCTCTATCGCCCCCTTTCCTCTTAATTTCCGGCTGTCTCATCCAATAAACAAATTTAAAGAGTTATTTAAAAAGAAATAATGAAACAATGTATATATATATGTATATATATACATATATATATATATATATATATATATATATATATAATCTTTTAAAAAAATCTTGATGTTTCAAGCTGAGTGGTGGTGCACATGGTTGAGCACACAAGTTACATTGCCTGAGGACCCAGGGTCAATCCCTCAGCCTCCCCCTGTGGGAGGAAGCTTTGTGAGTGGTGAAGCAGTGCTACAGGTGTCTCTCAATTTACGGCTGTCTCTATACAACAAATAAAGAAATATAAGAATATTTTTAAAAATCTTGATGTTTCCAATCTTGGAACAACTATCTCACTTCTTTTCTCTCTCATGACCTTTTCTCTCTTTTCCTGAGACTATGTCTAACATTCAAACTTCTCCTTCTCCATTTCCCTTCACCTCTGATTCCCCTTATTGCATCCTATTGCCTCTCCACTTTAGAAATGCTAATATTTGCTCAATGGTTACTCCTATGCCCAGAACCAACATGTTGGATGGATGGAAAATGCCGGTTGGTGTGCAAAAATGATGAAGACACTGTTGTACGCTGCCTAAACCGCAAACGTTGCTGTGTCCCCAGCCGTTATTTAACAATTCAACCAGTAACAATTGACAGTGAACCTCGCTGGACCCTCCCTTTGACATTCAGACCAGTGAGAAAGAAGAACAAGCCTGCCAAAAGAGAGAACAAGAATATAAATCACGGGTAGGATAGCATGGGAAGTGACTCAGTAGTAAAGCACATGCTTTACTATTGCCTGAGGCCCTGGGTTCATCCTTCAGTACTGCATTAAAAAAAATCATGGAGAGAAATAGCTTTGTTTCAGGTTCCTTTATTCTCACACTTCATTAAAATGCATAAATCTCTTTCTTGTGCCTGTCAGTCATGAGAAATAATACTACAGATGGATTAGATAGCAGGCTGGGGGTTAAGAATTAACAAAGATGACACTGGGGCTGGGTCAAAACATTAGGGATTGAAGTACTGAAAACAGGTTTTCACCTTCCAGCTATTGGGTCAGGTGTTGAGGGACTGAGGAGCACATGTGGGAAGATGGGAGATTAAAGGGCACAGAGTGTAGAATAATCATTGAGACAGGGGCCAGGCCGTGGCACAGCTGGTTAAGCATACACATTACAGTGCACAAGTATCCAGGTTCAAGCCCCTGATCCCCACCTGCAGGGGGAGAGCTTCACGAGTGGTGAAGTAGAGCTGTAGGTATCTTTCTGTCTCTTTTCCTCTCTATCTCCCTCTCGCCTCTCAATTTCTCTCAGTCTCTATCCAATAATAAATAAATAAAAATAAAATAAATAATTAAAAAAGAATAATCATTGGGTTGGGACTGCTGTATCAACTTGGGGAGGAATGCACAAAGGTGGACAGGAACAGAGTAGGGTCCAAATTCTTGGATTTTAGGGAAGCTGAGCTGTCTTTTCATGCTCTGGAACAGACGGCTGCAAGGATCAGAAGGTTTTCAAGTACTGACAAAAGATAAATCACATGAATTTACTCACTCATAAATGAAATTCCTATTAGTCACACTCTATTTTTTTCCTTAAAATTATTTTAATCTTTATTTATTTATTTTGAATAGAGACAGAGAGAAATTGTGAGGGGAGGGGGAAATAGTGCAGGAGAGAGACAGAGAGACACCTGCAGACCTGCTTCACCAATCATGAAGCTTTCCCCCTGCAGGGGTCACCAGGGGCTTGAACCCAAATCCTTGTGCATTATAATATGTGGGCTTAACCAGATGCATCGCCGCCTGGCCCCATTCTTTATATATTTTTTAATGGACTCATTTATTCATTTCTTCACTTCAGCTGTGACACTTGACACTGTTAAACTCTATGAATACACAGCAGGTTCTCAAGTGATGTTTTTTGTATATTTATTTTCCCTTTTTGTTGCCCTTGTTTTTTATTGTTGTTGTAGTTATTATTGTTGTTATTAATGTTGTTGTTGTTAGATAGGACAGAGAGAATTGGAGAGAAGAGGGGAAGACAGAAAGATAAAGAGAGAGAGAAAGATAGACACCTGCAGACCTGCTTCACCGCTGGTGAAACGACTCCCCTGCAGGTGGGGAGCCGGGGGCTCAAACCGGGATCCTTATGCTGGTCCTTGCACTTAGCACCACTTGTGCTTAACCCGTTGAGCTACTGCCCGACTCCCCAAGTGATGTTTTTTATTCAACGCTGTTTCATTATCATAAGAAAGAAATGATTATGGGCTAAGGTCACTGTATGCATAAAGTCTATACCTCCTCCCTGTGCCTCTGGGTTTTCATCCATGTCCTAAAGAAGCACATTTTCAGTTCATCAATGTGTGTGTAAATTATCTGAGTGAGTATAGATGTGAGGGTGTGCATTCTGGGATGGGAGGGAGGCCTGCCCAGAATTGGTTCCTTTCTTGTGCCCTAGGCTCTAGCCATTTCCCACCCTATCTTAACCTGGAGTAACTGGGCCAAAAAATGAATAACAATAATTATTTAATGTTAGAAGTTTAATGTTGTTTTGTGATAGGAAATATGCGGTCGGAACTGAGTCCTTACTCATATAAATTAGCTGGTTATAAATAGGTTTAGTTATTCATAGTTCCACTTAAAGTAAAAGTTTGAGATCCTATTCATAATATTAAGTAAGGACTTACTGTGTCCCCCTCCCCCCCCCACCCCCGTCTCCAGGGTTATTGCTGTGGTTTGGTGCTTGCACCATGAATTCACTGCTCCTGGCAGCCATCTTTTTTCCATTGTTGTTGCTGTTATTGTTCTTGCTGCTGCTGCTGTTGTTGGATAGAACAGACAGAAATTGAGAGAGAAGGGGAAGACAGAGAGAGAGGGAGAGAGAAAGATAGACACCTGCAGACCTACTTCACTACTTGTGAAGTGACCCCCCCCCCCACAGGTGGGGCATTGAGAGATTGAACCGGGATCCTTGCATGGGTCCTTACGTTTCACACCATGTGTGGTTAACCTAGTGGGCTACCATCTGGCCCCCTTGTATTTTATTTTTAACCAGAGTACTGCTCAATTCTGGCTTATGGTTGTGGGGGAGGGTTGTACCAGAGACCTCAGAGCTTCAAAAATACGTATGAGTGTATTTTTGCATAATTATTGTTATCTTCCCTACGCACTGTGTACCTCCCATAATTCCAGATCTCCCATATGTAAAATTGAGATTAATAGAATTTTTATAATCCCCAGGATTATAAGAACAAAATGAGGTAAGGAACCAAACACATCCATCCAAAAAGATTTGTGTATATTTATGTTCATAGCAGCACAATTGTAATAGTCAAAACCTGGAAGCAACCCAGGTGTCCAACAACAGATGAGTAGCTGAGCAAGTTGTGGTCTATATACACAGTGGGATACTACTCAGGTATTAAAAATGGTGATTTCACCATTTTCAGCCCATCATGGATGGAGCTTGAAGAAATTATGTTAAGTGAAATAAGTCAGAAACAGAAGGATGAATATGAATGATCTCATTTACAGGCAGAAGTTGTAAAACAAGATCAGAAGAGAAAACACTAAGCAGAACTTGGACTGGAGTTGGTGTATTGCACCAAAGTAAAAGACTCTGGGGTGGGTGGGGGGAGAGTACAGGTCCTGGAACATGATGGCAGAGGACCTAGTGGGGGTTGCATTGTTATGTGGAAAACTGAGAAATGTTATGCAAGTACAAACTATTGTATTTACTGTTGACTGTAAAACATTAATCTCCCAACAAAGAAAAAAAATAAAATGAGGTAATATAGAATACAGTATCCAGCACATAGTAAGCTGTCAATAAATGTTACTTGTTGCAATTGTTCATTGATCTATTCACACATTTAAGGAGTCTGTCTGGTATACTTAGCAACAGTTTTAGACTTTGAGGGGAAGAGTAGTCTGTATCATTTGAACTAAGGATATAGCTTGGAAACAGACTAACCCATGAAGAATGTTTAAGAATTCTGATTCTTTTAATAGTTAAGAAATCTAGAGGACCTCCAAGTCCTTCCAGACTTTGTAAATCTATTTTCTGGGTCTGATTTATGTAAGACACTTTTTCACCTCCCCCCCCCAAGTTGTGCTCTCTACAGTTGTAGAATATTTTTCAGTGCCCTATACTCACCCCCCCCCCAATAGTTCTCTGTTATCTGCCTATCACCTTTCTACTATCACAAAATAACCATGGATTTTTTTTATTGTCTTTATAGTTTTGACAATTCCAAAAATCATATAGTAAGAATAACACAGTAGGTAGACTTCTCATATTGACTTATTTTTTAAATTTGTTTTTTAAATATTTTATTTATTATTGGATAGAGACAGATATTGGGAGGAGAGGGGGAGATAGAGAGGGAGACACACAGAGATACCTGCAACCCTACTTTATTACTTGTGAAGCTTTCTCCCTGCAGGTGGGGACCAGGGACTTGAACCTGGGTCCTTGTTCACTCCAATGTGTGCACTTAACCAGGTGTGCCTGACCCCCTCATATTGACTTTTTTTACTCAGTAATAGGCATTTAAGTTCCCTTCATACAGGTGCATGGTTCAATAGCTCATTTCTTTTTAGTGTTGAGTTATATTTCATTGTCTGATGTACCACCTACCAAAGAACATTTTGGTTACTTCCAAATTTTAGTAATTTTGAATAAAACTGCTGTAAACATACTTATGCAGATTTTTTTGTGTAGACATAA
Organism: Erinaceus europaeus; assembly: GCF_950295315.1. Classification (NCBI taxonomy): domain Eukaryota; kingdom Metazoa; phylum Chordata; class Mammalia; order Eulipotyphla; family Erinaceidae; genus Erinaceus; species Erinaceus europaeus. Next base: position 74,455,503 of record NC_080162.1, on the reverse strand, counting down.
ATTTTCAACTTCTCTGGGTGGCCAACTTCTCTGGGTGGTTAGTATATATGGAAAGTATATTTAGTTGTATAAGAAACTGCCAAACTAATTTCCAGTGTGGCTGTACCACATTTCTATCAGCAATGTAAAAGACACTCTTTCCAGCTTTTGATATTTTCACCATTCCACATTTTGTTCACTCAAATAGGTGTACAGTGGTGTTTAAATATTTTTAGTCTTTTACTATGTTCTTTTATTCATCATATCTATGTTATTGCTAAATAAAAATTATTTGTATAATATATGTTGTTCTGCTTCTTTGCTAGGCAAATCTCACCCCCTTCGGTGCATGGGTAACAAAGGAACCTGTAGAAATTCTTGCAGAAAGAATGAACATCCCTACTTGTACTGCAGAAATTATCAATCCTGCTGCCTCCAGTCCTATATGAGGATAAATATTACTGGCATAGAAGCAAAAGATGACTGGACCCAAGATAACCGTTGGCCCAAACTTTCTTGAGTGTTATGATCCTCATCTTCAACCTATGTTCAGTTCACTTCATTAAAATTCATGCACTTGCCATACTGGTCTGTATTTTATCTATTGGAAATTATGGTGAACAACTGGATTTTTCGTGGTGCGCTATCTGTGCCACACTAGATTCAATCCAGTGAGACAGAATGTTAGAGAGTTGGAGTGAGAAGAAAGTAGGCAGAGACAAACCAATGATAATGTAGAAAGAATGCACTTTAGTTCATTGAAAGAAGATTTAAGGGTTTAGGCAGTGCCCTGACTTAATCTTAATCATTCTTAAATTTTTTTTTTTTAATTTATAAAAAGGAAACATTGACAAATGTTTCTTAACCATAGGATAAGAGAGGTACAACTCCACACAGTTCCCACCACCAGATCCCTGTATCCCATCCCCTCCCCTGATAGCTTTCCTATTCTTTAACCTTCTGGGAGCATGGACCCAAGGACATTGTGGGATGCAGAAGGTGGAAGATCTGGCTTCTGTAATTGCTTCCCCGCTGAACATGGGTGTTGACTGGTCGATCCATACTCCCAGCCTGTCTCTCTCTTTCCCTAGTGGGGTTGGGCTCTGGGGAAGTGGAGCTCCAGGACACATTGGTGAGGTTGTCTGTCCAGGGAAGTCTGGTCGGTATTATGCTAGCATCTGGAATCTAGTGGCTGAAAAGAGAGTTAACATACAAACCCAAACAAATTATTGAACAATCATGGCTGGAATAGCACAGATGAAGAGTTAACTATTCTATGTAAGGTTGCAGTAGGAGGTAGATGCACAGGAAGTGGATGGAAGTCTTGTTGAAAGCTATCTCTTGCCGGGGCCAGGTAGTGGCACACCTGGCTAAGCACTCATGTTACAGTGCACAAGGACGCAGGTTCAAGCCCCTGGTCCCTGTCTGGAGGGGGAAAGCTTCACGAGTGGTGAAGCAATGCTGCTGGTGTTTCTCTGTTTCTCTCTCTTTTTCTTCCCCCTCCTCTCTCAATTTCTCTCTGTCTCTAGGTAGTAAATAAATAAATAATAAATAACTTATATCATATCTTGCCTGTGCAAGAGCTTCCTGGTCAGTCATTGTAATATGTAAGTTGTGTGCCCACTTGGTGAGCTATCAAACTCACCAACCACCCCCCATATCTGTAAACAACACCACTTCCTTCAAACGCCTCCCTCAAATGCTATATAAAATTGAGCCCTTTGCTCTATATAATGAATCTAAGTTAAATCAACATGTCTCTCTTACTGATGAAAGTGGTCATTCTAATATTTTGATTTCTTACATCTAGTGATGGCTTCATTCTTTGACAATTATCTTTTCACCTGTGCTATCACCCAGACCTTCACGGAAACAGAGTTTGTAATCCAGGGAAAAGTATTGGTTCTGAATCTCTCTTTCTGTCTTGGAGCTCCAATTCCTAGATCCCCACCCCACTAGGGAAAGAGAGAGGCAGACTGGGAGTATGGATCAACTTGTCAACGCCCATGTTCAGCGGAGAAGCAATTACAGAAGCCAGACCTTCCACCTTCTGCATCCCACAATGACCTTGGGTCCATAATCCCAGAGGGTTAAAGAATAGGAAAGCTATCAAGGGAGGGGATGGAATAAGGAGTTCTGGTGGTGGGAATTGTGTAGAGTTGTACCCCTCTTATCCTATGGTTTTGTCAATGTTTCCTTTTTATATAAAAAAATTGGATTAAACTTTCCATTGAAAATCCCTAAAATAGTTAACTTCATGTGCAGTATGATGGTTATCATTAGGGGTGGCAGTGAACTTTGGTGGTGGGTGCAGTGTGGAACTATACCCCTATAATCTTATAATCTAATAAATCATTATTAAATAACTAATAAAGAAATTAAATAACTGGAGAAAGATTAAAAAAAATTAAATAAAGTATACAAGAAGTTTTAAAGGCCAAGAGATAGCTCACTGGATAGGATGTGTGCCTTGTCAATCATGCAACCCAGATTCAAAGCCCATCACCACATGGGAAGAACTATGGGAGCAGAGAAAACTCTGTGGCAGTGGTGTCTCTCCTTTTCTCTGTCTCTTTATCTGAACAAAAACATCATCCTGACAATGGTGAAACCATGCAAGCACAGAGATCTGGTACTGCAAAAATTAAAAACAAAAGTCCTGAACATCTTTAAGCTTTCAAAAAGGTAAAGAATACGCAGGTTAAGTGAAACCAGGTGCTCTTCTCAAGACAGTAACTGAAAGCTTTGGGTGGTATTTGTCTTGAAAGCATTTGCTCAAACAGGTGAACTCAAGCTTTGGTTTCTATGTCTTTGACAAGGGTGGGTGTAGGCAGAGCCTGTGCCTAGGGCATGAAAATAATGTGAGTTTCATAGGATACTCATATAAAATCATAGTACTAAAAATATTGCTTGTTTAGGTTATGTAAAGATAAAGCAGATACATAATTTCTTCTTCACCAGATATTTTCAAGGTAGTTGATTTTGAACCTTGGTAGTCTATATGCGGGAAAATATCTCCTCTGAGAATAGACAACCTTGAGCAGACACTCACATAGTTTGTTATTCTGAATTCATAGTCTATGATGGTCTGAAAAAAAATCAAGCTTTTGACTTACCTTAAAGTTATCCCAAGCTTGCAGTGCCAGTGTAACAGAAGCAAATGAAAGAACAGATTTTAAAAAGTCTTGTATTTCTTTCTCTATTTCTTCCTTTCTTTCAACATTTTATTAGCGGCTTAATGGTTTACAATATAGTTTTTGACACATGGGTATAAATCCTTATCTCCCAATGATAAGTATTTGTAAAGCATTCTCATTCTTACCCTCAACTTGGGTCCTTTTCCACCATCATGCATAGAACCCTAAAGCCTTTTCCTCTTGCCTCCCAGCCCCCAAAGCCCATTCCTTTCCTTCCCTCCCCAGAGTCCTTTACTTTCATGCAATATACCTAACCCAGTTCCAAATTTTATTTTGTGTTTTCCCTTTATGTTCTTGTTTCTTAAGTTCTGCTTATGAGTTAGATAATCTGACATTCAACTTTCTGAAAGACTAGATTTTTAAGCCAGATAAAGCTACCAAATTAATGCAGAGATCATAATTCCAAATCAAAAAACATATAAGAAAATCAGATATGATTCCAGCCATGACATAATCTCTCCAGACAATAACTTGTGTCCATCTGTATTTCAGATGTCAGGCTCAGGCAAAAACTAGCAAAGTCATGGGCCCCTTGGAATATACCTAAAATAGACCTACTAGCTTTTTTCCAAAATGTAGACCCCAAATCATCATCTGCAATATTCCATTCTTTTTTTAAAAGTTTTTTCTTTTTCTTTCTTTCTTTATTTCCTTTTGTTGCCCTTATTGTTTTATTGTTGTAGTTAGTATTGATGTTGTTGTTGTTGGATAGGGCAGAGAGAAATGGAGAGAGGAAGGGAAGACAGAGAGGGGAAGAGAAAGACAGACACCTGCAGACCTGCTTCACTGCTTGTGAAGCGACTTCCCTGCAGGTGGGGAGCCGGGGGCTTAAACTGGGATCCTTATGCCAGTCCTTGCACTTAGCACCACCTGCGCTTAACTCACTGCGCTAACACCAGACTCCTACAATACTCCATTCTTTAGGTTCATGATTAGTCAACAATTTGATCTGCTTTATATCTTAAGTCCTTTTCAGCCACCAGGTTCCAGATGCTACCATGATGCTAGCCTGACTTCCCTGGGCAGACAACCCCACCAATGTGTCCTGGAGCCCCACTTCCCCAGAACTCCACCCCACTAGGGAAAAAGAGAGACAGGGTGGGAGTATGGATCAACCTGTCAATGCCCATATTCAGTGGGGAAGCAATTACTGAAGCCAGACCTTCCACCTTCTGCACCCCATAATAATCCTGGGTCTATAATCCCAGAGGCTTAAAGAATAGGAAAGCTATCAGGGAAGGGGATGATATATGGAGTTCTGGTGGTGGAATTGTACCCCTCTTACCCTATGGCCTTGTCAGTGTTTCTATTTTATAAATAAAAATTATTAAAAAAGAAAAAAAAAAAAGAAAATCAGGCATGAATGAAGGCCCATATAACTCATGGGCCAGTGATTCACACTTCACAATTTTAAATCAGTAGTACTAATTTTTAATAACATTGTGAGTTCTGTGGCGTATTGCACCAAAGTAAAAGACTCTGGGGTGGGTGGGGAGAGAATACAGGTCCAAAATGATGACAGAGGACCTAGTGGGGGTTGTATTGTTATATGGAAAACTGGGAGATGTTATGCATGTACAAACTATTATGTTTACTGTAGAATGTAAAACATTAATTCCCCAAGAAAGAAATTGAAAAATATGAGTTCTGAATTTCTCACTATCAATTGGGTATTATTTGACCCCCATGAAGTCCCATCCCAATATTAGGTAGATATGGTATGCTCAAAATGAGACTCAGTAATTTGGGAAAGATAGCTAAATGATAGGAGCAAGTAGTTTAGATGCTTAAGGTACCTACTTCATTGACTCTCTATAATATACTGAATGGCTCATGAGGAATTCCTGTGCTTAGATAGTAGAGGGGTCATATGACTTAACACCAGCCAGAAGTGCTGCATTAAAGCCTGCTGTAGAGGTGACTCAGAAACTAGATAGCATAGGAAATCCTTTCAGCAGAAGAATGACCTAAGATATGAATTTAAAATAATTCATGGCCATGATTATGCTTTGACTGGTGGATTAGTCAGGTAAGACCAAGGAAAGAAGATTTGTAATAATGAAGTATATGGCAGATTTATATTTTTTAAATACACGTAAAGTTTTTTTTTCTTATTAGTGATTTAATACTGACTTACAAAATTATGAGATAACAGGGATACAGTTCTCACCACCAGAGTTCTGTGTCCTCATTCTCTCCATTGGAAACTGTGTAGTTCTCCCAAGGTAACAGATATGGGTTGACTATTATTTCTGTAACTATCTATATTTATATATATTTGCCCATTTTTTTCTCTGGTCCTGTCTTACCTTCCTTTTTTTTTTTTTTTTTTGCCTTCAGGGTTATTGCTGGGGCTGGGTGCCTGCACTAAAAATCCACTGCTCCCTCCATTTTGTTGCTTGTTGTTATTGTTGGGTAGGACAGAGAGAACTTGAGAGAGGAGGGGAAGACTGAGACAGGGAGAGAAAGATAAGACACCTGCAGACATGCTTCACCGCTTGCAAAGTGACTTCCCTGCAAGTGAGGATTAAGGGATCCAACTGGAATTCTTAATGCTTATCCTTGTGTGGGTCCTTGCGCTTCCCACCATGTATGCGTAACCCGGTACGCTACCACCTAGCCCCCTATGTCACACCTACACCTATTGCTACTTCCGAATGTCCTTCCATTTTGCTTCTTCTCTCTGGGTTTTGATGGGATTGAAGTTTGGAGCCCTCTGGTTACTCCCCCTAACATTTCTTTTCCTTTGGTGTTATGGACCATACATAATTCTTTTGGGAGTGTAGATGGTGGGAGTTCTGGCTTCTTTAATTGATTCTCCACTGGACAAGGATGTTGGCAGGTTAATCCATAACCCCAATGGCAGATTTATGTTAGTAGATCTCTTTTACAGTATGATTGCTGACCCAGCTTTCTAGTCCTATTTCCAACTCTGACATCATCTTCCCAGACAATACTTTTAGCTCACTTGCATGTTAGCTGTTAGGCACAGGCAAAAATTAGTAAAGTCATGGGCTCCTTAGACCTAAAATAGACTTCCTAGCTTCTCCCAACATTTTCTCTTCTCACCATAACAGGTGTTTGCAAAACACACTCATCATCAACTTAATTCCTTTTCCACCATCATGTACCAGAACACCCCAACCCCACTCCACCTGCCCCTTACCTGCCTTCCTCCCACAGAATTCTTTGCTTTGATGCAAAATACATCAAGTCCAGTTTTTTTTATTTTGTTTCCCATTTCTGTTCATGTAATCCCCCAATGAAATGATAAATAATTAGAAAGGAGCTGTCATGTGAATATGTTTTGATGTCATCAGAGGTTGACAAAATTTTCAGTCACCAGTGTAGACAAAATGACCCATCTTCTTATTCCAAAGTAAAGGACCATCCAAATCTTTGATTGTCTCTGTGTGCTCAATGGTTGGTAAAGAAAAAATTGTGACTACTGGGATAGAAAGATATCTTATTGGGTAGGGTATGTGCATGGCTCAGATTTGAACTCTAGTACCAGTTGGAAGGTGCTATGCCACCAGAGGAAGCTCAGCTGCTATAGTCTCTCTCTCTCTGAATAAAAAAGAGACTCAGGGCTTTGTAACTGCACATGTGCAAGATCCCAGCTCCAAAATAGAGGGAGAGGAGAGGAGAGGAGAGGAGAGGAGAGAGAGAGAGAGAGAGAGAGAGAGAGAGAGAGAGAGAGAAGTAAGACTATGAAGTCAGTTTTTCAAACAGCTTCTATTCAAGGAATCCTCACAACTTACACTTGTTGATTAGCTTCCTACAGTGAGTCATAATCTAGAGCTTTAGGGTCAAACTGAATTAGTAGATGTTTCTACTTGGTTTTTCTGTTGTTCTGTAAAGGAAGCATTTAATGTAGTACTCTCACAAGTGAGTGTTAAAAGTTTTAATTGTAACCACTTATGCTAACCTAGAGTAGAGGCAAGGCTAGCCTAAGTGGTGCTCCTGGTATCCCAAAATACATAAGACAGACAGACAAATAGATAAATTAGTGTTGGAATAACTAAGTGATTGGGCTATGCATAGGTCACCAGGAAAGGACACTAAAGATGGATTAATACTTAACTTGGAAACCAGTGGACTCTATAAAAACAACACTGAGGAGTTCATCGTAGGATGTATTGGAACTTTGAGGACTTCCTTACATAGAAGTCTTTATTTAGAATTACACATTGATGGAAAGCGGGAGTGGGCCACTGTGGTATATTGAGTGTTTTATGTACCTGACTTTGTCTATCATTCTGAGATCAGAGGTGAGTGGCAGCTGAGAGAAAATCATGAATATTGGAAAAATTCTGGAGGGGATGTCTGAGTTTCTGTTTCAAATATGTCGTCATATTTAATTGTGATGTCTGTTTCAGAAACTGCTTTTTGGCCTATTGTTAATGGTTCATCATATTGACGAGTTTGTGTTTTATAAAGGGTTGTGGGGGTAGCCATGGAAAATTTCTTCTTCAAGATTATTTTCCCGTATTTTCTTATTCTTGGGACACAGCAGATTCGATGGTTTTTGCAAGTTGTTTTTATCTCTTCATCTGCTTTGCAGCTTTTTCTGCAGCTTCCTGAGTTGTGTGCACATTTTGTTTCACCATGGTAGCCTGAATAACAAAAGGAAAGGCCACTGACTTCAGGCTACTGATGCTTTTGATTTTACATGCATGACTATATATTCTGTATCCTATAGCAATGTCATGTACTATAATTAGACTGTGACTGTCAAGACTCCTATCTCATGTTGTTTAGAATTATTACATTTTTTTTGGTGTGCTTTATCTTATTTTTCTTATATTTGATGGGACAGAGAGAAATTGAAAGGGCAGGGAGAGGTAGAGAATGAGAAAGAAATAAGATACCTGTAGCACTGTTTCACTGCTTGTGAAACTTTGCTCTGCAGGTGGGGATGGGGGCTTGGACCCTGGTCCTTGCACATGATAGCATCTGTGCTCAACCAACTGCACCACTGCCTGGCCCCACAGAAATATGTTTCTAAAACTAGCTTTCCCCAATCTCTGATCTGTCCATTTAAAAACTTTTCTGAAAGTGTGATGAATCATACCCTCAGTGAAACAAAGAACTTGTTAGTTACAAGGAAATGGAGCTAGCTATAAGGAAGCTACCAGAATTTATGTGAAGAAATCTACACAAGTGGCTATATTTCTTTGAATACATTTTACTACAAAGTATATATGCATGACTATTAAAATGCATCTGTGTCACTTAAAAATTATAATAAAAAGAAGACCCATGAACCCACATGCTGATTAAGAAACATGCTTATTATTAGAAACTGAATAATATTCCTATGTGAAATGTTTTGGTTGTTCAGGTTTTAGGTAAATGTGTTATTTAGTTATTTTTATTTTTAAATTTTTGATGACTTTTTCATGTAGAAACACAGAGTCAGAGTGAGAGAGGGAAACATGCCAAAGCATTAAAGTTTCCTCCAGTGCAGCGGGGCCTGGTTTCAAATCTGGGTTGCATTGATATACATGTTATCAAGGTGAGCTATCTTTTAGCTACCCCCCCAAATTTTAATTTGCATAATTTATTAATTAAAAAATTCTATGGACTTATTCTTGGTTTAAAATACTACAAAATTTGGTGAACCAAAGCTTCATATCTATAAGCTAAGGTAGCTTATAGGCTTAGCATAAGCCTCACCATATCAGTTGCCAAATTTCTTGGGCTAACCACTACTAAAATGACCCTCTCCCAATCCTTCTTTCCCTTTCCTCTGATAACCAATTTTATTTTTTTCATACAGTTGTACTGAACAGTATTAATTTTATGTCATATGCAGATGAAATATTTTTACATTTCAATAAATAATGCATTCTTAAGACTTTGTAATGTGAACATTAACATTCAGAGCTCTATTGACATGATGCTACAAAAAGGGCTTAATCCTGGGTAAATCAGCAAGCTACAGGATCCAGCATATTTTATACCTTCCACAAGAAATGACATTTCTTCCCTCTCCAAAAAAACTGAGAGGGAAGTTATCTATAGAATCATAGGAAGCTAATTATATTTGGATTCAGGAAGCGCACATGGACAAACTACAAAGGTACTCTTCAATCTGGCCTCTTTTCTGTTGTTTTGAATAAACCTTGTTTGTTGCTATAATAACTTTTTCTTTTTGAGGTAAACGAGACCCACAAATGGATTCTGAGGTTAATTCCAAGTAACTCTGAGACTGGTAGAAGACAGGTGCTAGGCACCACATGGGCCTGAATTATGGTCACTACCTTTTTCTTTTTTTTTTTTTTAATTATTTTTATTTATTTGCTAGAGATAGGCCAGAAATCAAGAGGGAAGGGGGTGATAGAGAGGGAGAGAGACAGAAAGACACTTGCACTCTTGCTTCACCACTTGCAAAGCTTCTCCCTGCACGTGGGGACTGGGGGCTCAAACCTGGGTCCTTGCTCACTGTGAAATGTGCCTCAACCCAGTCCGCTACCACCTGGCCCCATACCTTTTTTTTTTTAAACCCACATTGGACCTTTCTTTTCTTTTTTAATGTGATAGGACAAAGAGAAATTGTGAGGGAGAGAGGGATATAAAGAGGCAGAAATAAAGAGAGACACCTGCAGCACTATTTAACTACTTGTGAAACTATCCTCCTTCAGGTGGGGAGTGGGGACTTGAACCTGGGTCTTGTGTCTGGTAACATGTGCACTCAAATGGGTGCACCACTGCTATTCTCTCTCTCTCTTTAATCCTGGAATTTTAAGATAAGTTTCCCCCCCCCCATCTGCTTATTAAGAAATTACTGTAGGTAATTTAAGGTCTTGTTTATCTGGGGGTATCTACCGTGTACATAATTATCCCCTCCCTCTTTATCCCACAGGGTTATCTCTGTGGATCTTTGTCAACCTGGGGCAGATTCCAGAGGTAAAGTGACTCTTAATGGAGTTGTGCTGGCTATCAATCTGCTCCACCAGCAAGAGATTTTCCAACAAGGGATTGTGCCAGTGGAAAACAAGCCCTTGGTCTTGCACTCATGGCGATGGTTCTGATACAAAGAGTTTCCTGTGGGATTATGCAAGCTTGCACTTCAGCCTGATCTTTCTGGAAGCAGGGTATCCCACTGGGAAATGGTGTGTTTGTGTAAGAACTTGAGTTGACCTTTAACCAGATTTCATTCTGGAGATAGAGATTGCCTCTAAAGTAACAGGCCACTTGGGGAATTTGTGGTAATAATAATAGAAGCGGGGTCAGGGATGGCATAGGAAGAAATGTGAGTAAAGCAATGTAATAGGAAATTGAAGCAGTGGTGAAAACTTATTTCCAAAGTCTCAACCTTAAATAATTTTTTATATTTTGTTAAAACACATATAAAACAAAAATTTACCATTGTAATAATTTTTTTTAATTGTCTTAAGACTTGCTTATAATACCACTAGGGATACAGTTTTATACCTTTATATGTATATAAGATTCATTGCGACTACCACTAAAATTCCACTGCTATCCCACCAAAAGCATTCCTCTGCTTTTTCCTCCCAATCCCCTCAATCATTTTAAACATTTATTTCCATGCATTGTGTATAGTCATTGCTGTGTTATCATCACTGCCATTGATATACAGAACTCTTGGAATGCTGAAACTCTGTTCATTACAACTACTTCCATGTGTGTGTGTGTGTGTGTGTGTGTGTGTGTGTGTGTGTGTGTATACATAGATAGCTATAGAAATAATAGTTAACCTATATCTGTGATCTTGGGAGAACTAATCCAGATTCTAGTGAGGACACAGAACTCTGGTGGTGGGAAAGGTGTGGAATTATTCCCCTGCTATCTTATAATTTTGTAAATAAATATTAAATTACTAATAAAAATATGTCCAGATTAAAGAATTAAAACAAACCAAAGATACTTAGGTCATTCCACCAAAACATCTACAACAAACAAACAAAAAATTACTGCCCCACCCTTTGAAAATTCCCACTCTACTTTGTTTTCAAATATTATTTATTTCAAATAGAAACAGAAATTGAAAAAATAATAATAAAAAAAGAAACAGAAATTGAGAGGGTAGGGGGAGATAGAGGAGACAGACACCTGCTCGAACCGGGATCCTTTCGCGCCAGCCCTTGCGCTTTCCACCTGCACTTCACCCGACTCCCGATTAAGTTCTCTTCTTTAGAATACTATCTTCAATGCTGACTCCATAATGAAGCATGTGTCAGAATTCTCTCCCTTTAAAAGAACTGACTAAAGTCCATTGCACATCTATATCACAGTTCATTTATCCATTTATCTGTCAATGGACATTTGGGTTACTTTCGCCTTTAGGCTATTGTGAATGGTGCTGTTGTTCTAATTGATTTTAATGGTGAGTTTATTAATTTCCAGGTGATCTAAGTACTAACTTAAATTAAATGTTCCAGAAAAGGAGAAGAAAAAAAGCCTGCTTGGGTCATTTTATAATGTTAATATAATCTTGATTTTAAGCCAAGAAAACACATTTCTTTATAAATAGAGATAAAAAATATTCTCAGTAAGTCTTAGACAACTGAATTCAACAACATATTAAAATATACCATGACTACATAGGGTTTAATTCCAAATGAAAATATCATCCAAAACTAGAAAGTGTATATTCTGAAATTCACTATTTTTATAGATATTAAGAAAATACATGATTTTTTAAATATTTATTTATTTATTTTCCCTTTTGTTGCCCTTGTTGTTTTATTGCTGTAGTTATTATTGTTGTTGTTATTGATGTTGTCATTGTTAGACAGGACAAAGAGAAATGGAGAGAGGAGGGGAAGACAGAGAGGGGAGAGAAAGACAGACACCTGCAGACCTGTCTCACCACCTGTGAAGTGACCCCGCCCCTGCAGGTGGGGAGCTGGGGGCTGGAACTGTAATCCTTAAGCCAGTCTTTGCGCTTTGCACCACATGCGCTTAACCTGCTGCACTACTGCCCAGCTCCCAATATAATCATTTTTATTTGATGCAGAAAACATTATTTGATATGGGGGGGCCAGGTGGTGGTGCACCTAGTAGAGTGTACATGTGTACATGTTAGGACCTGGGTTCAAGCCCCTGGTCCCCATCTGCAGAGGGAAAACTTCACGAGTGGTGAAGCAGGTCTGCAGTTTTCTTTCTTTCTCTCTCTCTCTCCCTCTCTATCTCCCCTTCCCCTCTCTCAATTTCTCTGTCTCTATCCAATAATAAATAAGTTAAATTAAAAATTATTTGACACAATCCAGTATTTTAAATGAAAACTCTAGGCAAAACAGGAATAAAGAGAATTTCCTTAATTTGGTGAAGGTGGCATGTCAAATTCTAGAGCTAATGTACTTTAATTGTGAAATTAATTCCCATTGAGGTGGGGAATACAAAGATACTTTCTATTACTGCTATTATTGCGAATAATAATGGTGGAAAAACAATGGCTAATGCTTAAAGGAAAAAACATAAGGACTGTAAAGAAATATTGATAGATAAAAATCATCATTCTAGCAGTCTTGATTATAATATAAAAATTAATAAATCATTGAGTTCAGTAATTATGTTACATGCAATATTAAATTGCAAGAGTTGATAGAACTTCTATATACCAACAGTAACTTATTTTGAAACTATATAACATAGCTATGAAATGCAAAAAGTGCTATGGAGACTATGGGATAAGTTAGGTGAAGAGTATTTAGGAAAATATAGTAGAGGCTAAGATAACATAGAACCTTGTAGGTCCCACATTATGCTGGAATATTTTCACCATTTAGAACCAAAATCATTTCTTAATTTATAATTAAGCAATCAGGAAATGGTTTACTGATAGTTACCACATGCCAGTCATTGCAACTTTACATTATAAGAAATATGAGCACACCATCTCTGCATTCAAAAGAGTTTGAAGTCGAATGGGACAAACAATTGTGTAAATAACTAAGTGAAGTACAAGTAAGAATAAAATAATAAAAACAGGGGGAAAGAATCTTGTAGGTCACTGAAAGGAAGCCATTTATATATTTTGAACATGCTAAGAGAATGGCAAGTTAAAACAACAGCGTGGCATTTATAATCGTTAGATTGGAATTATTCTCTCCAAGTCTACCCCTCCCTACTCAAGTTCACAGCAAACATATTCTATATGGACCACATGGAATTGTCTCTAATTATGTCTAGGATTGCAGCTAAAGAATTATTCCAAACTCTTATAGCAGGACATTTTTACTGGCGGGGTCCCGAAATGTATATAAGGGAGAAATTCACAGGATAAATATTTTGCATTTACTTTTAACCTGATGATTGACTTCTAAGAATCTATTCTTTTAGCAGGTCTGCAGGTGTCTATCTTTCTCTCCCCTCTCTCTCTGTCTTCCCCTCCTCTCTCCATTTCTCTCTGTCCTATCCAACAACAAAGCAACGTCAACAATGGCAATAATAATAACCGCAACGAGGCTGCAACAACTAGGGCAACAAAAAGGGGAAAAAATGGCCTCCAGGAGTGGTGGATTCATGGTGCAGGCACCGAGCCCAGCAATAACCCTGGAGGGAAAATAATTAATTAATTAATTAATTAAAAAAATTATTTATTGTATAGAGACAGAGATAAATCCAGAAGGGAGAGGGAGATAGAGAGACACTTGCAACATTGCTTCACTGCTTATAAAGCTTCCTTCCTGCAAAGGGTGGGGAAGTGAGGGCTTGAACTGTGCTCACCCAGCCACCAATTTTATTTTTTAAAATAGATTTTATTTGTTTTGTTTTAATAAGAAATACAAAAATAAAGACACACACATACAGAGAGAGAGAGAGAGAAAGAGAGAGAAGCAGTACTGAACTCTGGTTTATGGGAGATTCCACCTGGGACTCTGTGATCATGGTATCTCCCCTGCCAGGTAAATATGCACCTGGGACTTTGAAACTTAAGGAGTGAAAATCTTTTGAGCTGCAGCCCCTCTCCCCCCCCCTTTTTTTTTTTTTTTTTTTTTTACCAGAGCACTGCTCAGCTCTGGCTCATGGTGGTGCGGGGGATTGAGCCTGGGACTTTGGAGCCACAGGCATGAAAGTCTCTTTGCATAACCATTATGCTACCTACCCCCACCCGAAAATCTTTTTGTATAGCCATTATGCTATCTTCCCACTAAGAGTCTATTCAATATAAATTTTATCTAAATATGTAGAGATATTTTTGTTAGTATGGTTCAAGGAGATAATATAATGATTCATGTAATAGATTTTCATGTCTGAGACTCATAGAATCCAGATTCAATCCCTGGAATTACCATAAACCAGAGGTGAGCAGTGATATAGTTAAAAAAAAAAAAGATATTTGTACAAGAATATTCATGTGTGTTATAAAATTAGGAAATCACCAAATGACTATATATTAATTATCATTTAGCCTACAATGGATAAAGTTTTACAGCTTTACAAAGAACAGGCAGACCTTCAGGGGATAACAAGGAAAATAGTCATAAAATATTGTTAAGTAAAATTAGCTGCATAACCATCCATGTTGTGTGCTTACTTTTTCTATATATGAATGTTTAGATTTATGTTTATATAAATTTATATATATATTTAAATGTATCCTGAAATAAATATAGCAAAGGAGAGAGCAGGGTATTTTGAATAAGAAATTATTCAGATCTTTTCAACAGAAATTTCAAGATTCTAGTAATGACTTTAGATATACTTCTTAAAAAGCAGTGCTTATTAAAGACTCAGACTTTAGTTATTGAAGGACAAAGTCAGTTCAATTTTTCATATATAAGTTTTGCAGATTATGTGCTGATATGCTGGGAATATTTCAGACTGGAAAACAAAGAAACTAATTTAAAGCTGTCACAGGACTAATAGGACCAAGAATACATGAAAAAAAATCATCTTTGGGAATCATTTTCAACAGATGGCACAAGCTTGAAAGAGAAGATTGAGCCATCTAGTTCCTTAGCAATTTGGAATACTGAAACAAGGGCATATCTGAATATTTTTAGGCTTGCCCTAATCTATTGTGGACACCTTATTTTACCTTTGCCAGAGACATGGTCTCGGTGTGGGGGCCATGGAGATGGACAGGTTGGGAGAATACAGCAAGACATTGAAATTTCCATGGACCAGAGCTCATTCTACCTCCATGCTTGTAGCTTCTGTGGGTTCTGATTACCTGGGATCACTTGAGGTAGAAACAGAAGGATGGGAAGATTCAAGAGCAGGAGTCTCATGGTCCTAGGGAAGTAGTGGACAGTGGATCCTGGAGTCCAGAACACTTTGTGCTATTTGAATCTAACCTAGAGTTTTATTGCCCTCTTTGTGGTGAGGCAGAGGAATGGGACACTGAATGAGACAGAGAGGTTAAAACTCATCCATGTGGAACATTAAATCTATTGGTTTGTGAATTTATTGAGCATCTGGGGTGGGTATTGGGAAGATTGATTCTGAGTCACAACTTAGAGAAGATCTCTGCAGATATAGAGAGTGAGAACTTACACTTTCAGACATCATCCCTAGCTTCACCAGGCCTCTCATCATGATCTTACCTACTCTGCTTCTAGTCCTTTTGATATCAGTCTGCTTTTAGATTCTATATACTTGTTTGTCACCCCCCATTGGATTGTGAGATTCCTGAAATAAGGTCTGTGTCTTTCATTCTCTGGCTTAAAGCTAATCCTCAGTGAAAGTTTGTAGAAATAAAACAATGAACACAGTAAATCAAATGCAAATTTCATTATTATTTATTATCATTATTATTATATATAATGTAAACACAAAGGAAAGTGACTTGCCCAAAATAATGGATTCAGCGTACTGCAGATTCTTAGAGATATAGTTTATAATAGAACTCAAAGAGGTATTCTATGCAATGTCTAATGTCTTTTTTTCCTTCTTTCTTTCTTTATTTCTTTTTTTGCCTCCAGGGTTATCGCTGGGACTCAGTGCCTATACTATGAATCCACTGCTCCTGGAGGCCATTGTTTTCCCCCTTTTGTTATCCTTGTTGTTTAATGTTGCTGTTGTTATTATTGTTGTTATTGCTGTTATTGTTGAATAAGATAGAGAGAAACCGAGAGAGGAGGGGAAGACAGAGAGGGGGAGAGAAAGACAGATACCTGCAGACCTGCTTCACTGCCTGTGAAACGAGGCCCCTCTGCATGTGGGGAGCGGGGCTTGAACAGGGATCCTAAAGCCGGTCCTTGCGCTTTGCACCACGTGGACTTAACCTGCTGGGCTACCTCCAAACTTCCGTCATACTGTTTTCTATAGTGTCTGAGCCAGTTTATGTTCAGTAACAGTCACAAGCTTTTGCTTTTCTCCATGTCTTTACCAACACTGACTACTTGTACTTTTCCTTTTTTAAGTTATTTATCTGTATTTCTTCCTTATGGAGGAATTTCTGTTTTACAGGACAGCATTGTTTCAGAGGTACAACTTGACATCTACCTAAAATTTGTTAATGCACCTTGCTGTCTACCCAGTCATCATCTCCCTCTACTGTAGAGTTCATTGTACTTGTCCCCACCCTCAACCCTTTAGAAAACTTCAGATAAAGATCAAGGTATTGGGAGTCTGGCGGTAGCACAGCGAGTTAAGCACAGGTGGTGCAAAGCGCAAGGACCAGATTAAGGATCCCGGTTCAAGCCCCCGGCTCCCCACCTGCAGGGGAGTTGCTTCACAGGCGGTGAAGCAGGTCTGCAGGTGTCTATCTTTCTCTCCCCCTCTCTGTCTTCCCTTCCTTTCTTCATTTCTCTCTGTCCCATCTAACAACAACGACATCAATAACAACAATAATAACTACAATA
Organism: Erinaceus europaeus; assembly: GCF_950295315.1. Lineage (NCBI taxonomy): Eukaryota > Metazoa > Chordata > Mammalia > Eulipotyphla > Erinaceidae > Erinaceus > Erinaceus europaeus. Next base: position 74,438,543 of record NC_080162.1, on the reverse strand, counting down.
AAAAACAAGGGCAATAAAAGGAAAATGAATAAATATTAAAAAAAAAGATCAAGGTCTTACTTATGTTTCACCCTGTCTTTTCACTTGTTTGTCTCTTGAATCCTACATATGAGTAATATAATCTATTACTTAATGATACCATTCTAACAGGTATGAGGCAATGTTTCACTTTGATTTTGATTCGCATGTCATTGATGATTAGTGGAGTTGAGCATTCATTTTTATGTTCCTGTTGGTAATTTGTCTATATAGTTTGGGAAAATGTCCACTCAGATCCTTTGTGCATTTTTTAAATTCTGTCCAGTCTTCTAGGGAAGTAGATAATATCCAGGTAGGTAAAATTATTCTTATAAAGGTTAATACAAACAAGTTTTGTAAACCACCCATACATCAAAGTTTGTTACCATTCTCTATGAAATTAACCTTCACCTTCATGAAGTCTGTGATCCAAAATGATTTTCACATTTCTTATATTGTGTTTTCTTAAGGATAAAAAGCCAAAATGGAATCACTGGATCTTCCAACTCTTCTCACAAAATGAAACCAACTTAAATGACCCTATCAGTTTCTTATCTAAACCAAAAGTTGAAGGCTGGAAAATAGTGTAATGATAGCACATTGGACTTGCACGTGAGATGTCTCAGGTTCAATCCATGACCCCATCAAAAACCAGAACTGAATAGTGTTCTGGTTTAAAAAAAAAGACAAAAAACTGGGTACATTTAAATTGATAATAACTATTAAGAAAATAGTGATTCAACAGTATCATTTTGTACTTCTCTCTTCTACTGGCCTACACTCCAATTTTTCTATGAAAAAAAGTACTTTGTTCAGGGCTTCAGATAAAGCTGTGTCCTTAATCTTATTCTCAGGAGTTGCATAACCTTGGAAGAGTTAATATTTTTCGAACTTCTGTTTCTTTATCTGTATCTGGAGTTATTACATACACTGTATGTTTCAAAGTCTGACCCAGACTTTGCTTGACAAATATTAATTGACTTTCTTGCCTTGCTTCTTTTCCTTTCCCTTCAATTTTTATTCCTACCTTTTCCCATTTTCTTTGTTCCTATAGTGGCCAGCACAAGTTTGGATTGAGGAGCAAACATTCCATAACTCTTTCTATTTTCAAGTGATTAACCAGTTTATTGAGATTATATCTGAACACATTGATATATTTTAGTTTGAATAGGAATAATTGGTAGTGATTATAAACAGTAAACAGTGGTTCATCAAAATGTGTAGTAATTTGTATTATTTTACAACAAAACCCACAAGGTAAGTGTCCTTATTACTGGCAATTTTTGTTTAATGGCTCTTTTTTTAATAGGAGAGCAAGGATAATTTTATTATTTAAGCATTTTATTTATAAATATTGCCATTATTATTTTCATCCATTGTTTTAATTTTTGTGTTTGCCTTTCTAAGAAGGAGAGCTCATAACTTTTGTTATGATTACTGGCCAGTATACCACTTTTCCAGCTCTCTATGTTTGGAAGTATGAAAATGCCCTTTTACACTCCAAAGATATACCTTTTATGGATTCAACATAGTTGTACAGCTCTCAAAGTATTTTCTTGGAGAAGTTAAATATAGGGACACTATTTAATTTATAAGGACATAAAAAACCATAGTGCATACATTTCAGATTGTATGTACTCTTGAGTGTTCCACCTAGTTATATGAGTTTTGAAAAAGCTGTGGAAAAAATCAGATATTGAAATTTCTAGGCACTATGATAATTATGTTTAAATAAAACATACTTAATAGCATGAATAAATAAAGAAACTGATTTAGAAAAAATATGAAGCCATTAAACAAGCATCTTACTCTAAAAAAAAAATCTTACTTTTTGGAAGATGGATCAGAAAACACAACCCAACCATATGTTGTCTGGAGGAATCCCACCTAACTCAACAAGAAAACACAGACTCAAAATGAAAGGATGGAAAACTACCATACAAGCCAATGAACCACAAAAAAGGGCAGGAACAGCTATTCTCAATCTGACATGGTAGACCTTAAAATAAATAAAATTTTAAAAGGGATGGACATTAATTAATGCTTAGAGGATCAGTCAATCAAGAGGTCTTAAGGATTATTCACATCTGTGAACACAATGAGAGGCCATCTAAATACATCAAACATCTACTGAAAGGGCTACAGCAATATATTAACAGCAACACTGTCATAGTAGGGGATTTCAACACCTCTTGGATGTTAGACCAGAAACTATCAAATACTTAGAGGAAAATATTGGCATTACTCTTTTTCATCTGAATTTTAAAGGCATCTTCAATTAAATGAATCCAATTACGGGGAGGGGGATGTTGAACAACAAACACAAAGCAGAACTTGGACTGGGTCTGGGGTATTGCACCAAAGTAAAGGCCTCTGGGGTTGGGGGGGGAGGGTTCAGGTCCTGGAACATGATGGCAGAGGAGGACCTAGAGGGGGGTTGAATTGTTATGTGGAAAATTGAGAGATATGAATGTTATGCATGTACAGAATAGTGTATATTACTGTTGACTGTAAATCATTAACCCCTCAATAAAGACATTTTAAAAAAATTTTAAAAATATTACTCTTACTCTCAAAACAGTACTTTGAACAAATTATTTATTCTGCCTCACTACTAGGAGTTATATTACTAGTAACCGAATAGCTCTGGTTGGTGAGGGAAAGTTCTATTTTACTGAAATGTATTTTGCAATCTGAGATAATTTATTGACTCTGGCAAGGTTCACAATTTGCCTTAAAACTATTAAGTGTATGATTGACATAGTATCAGATAGAGTATTTGAATTAAAGAGGGGGGGAAAAAAAAGCACAGTTCAAGAAAAAGAACAGTTGTCACTTTAATCCAGTTGTAAATTTTGTTATTAAATAGCATTTAGATATTTAGTGACTTCTAATGTACTGCACTGTAAAGAATACAGCTGATGAATTTTTGCCAAAAGTGTTAACTTGAATTAATAAAGCCATTAGAAACTAACTTCTTATTTTAAAGACACAGCTGTAATCAAACTAAAGGAAAGCGGAGAAAACAGATGATAGGCCACCATAAGAACGACCAGCTGAATGTCTTCATGTTGGTGTGTGACAGAATGGGTATTGTGCTAAACTGTAAGAGACTGGAGGGATATAAAAACCAAACACACAGTGTTTTGGGTATATTAGTGTTACAGAACATTTTGCTCTCTGATCAACAAATATGCATAATCAAGTTGAAAATAGTGTTTCAAAGAAAAGCAATCTACCAGAAGTGGTGCTGGAAGAAATGCAAACTAAATCAGTCAAGCATGAAGATATTGAAATAGGTAATGAAAGGCCTCTCTTCCTATGAAATCCCATATTCCTGAATTACTACATAGTCCTAGTTTCCTTTACTTAGGCTAATGCTTGTTCATGTTCTTTTGCCCTACAACAATTAGTAATGACTCTCCTTTCATTCTCAAATGTGTCCTGTTTACACTAACAATAGATAGTCACCTCAGATCTTGAGGTAACAGTTAACTCCTGCTTCATGTGGTTTTTCCAGAAAAAAACAGAGAAAATATTAACATTTCTCAGATGATTTTAGATTGGTGTTACCTTGATTAAAAAGCAGATAAGATTAAAGAGCAGCAGTGAGCCATCTCTCTTCTCTATGCAAAATTTCAAATAAATTTTAAGTAACTGGATTTACTTCATTTTATTTTTTCACTTATTGGATACAGACAGAGAGAAATTAAAGAAATTGAGATGGAAGAGGAGATAGAAAGGGAGAAAGACAAAGACGTCCAACACTGCTTCACAACTTGTGAAACTTTTCTCCTCCAGGAGCCTGGGAACTTGAACCTGGGTCCTTGCACATTGTAACTTGTAGGCTCAACTGAGTGCACCACCACCTAGCCCCAGTAACTGGTTTTAATAGTGTGCTAAAAATGTACTATGCTTTATCAGGATATACCTGAAATATGAGGACAATACAATAAAAAAAATCTATGCAGGGGTCGGGTGGTAGGTAGCACAGTGGGATAAGTGCACGGTGGCGCAAAGCGCAAGGACCGGCATAAGGATCCCGGTTCAAGCCCCCTTATCCCCACCTGCAGGGGAGTCGCCTCACAGGTGGTAAAGCAAGTCTGCAGGTGTCTGTCTTTCTCTCCCTCTCTCTGTCTTCCCCTCCTCTCTCCATTTCTCTCTGTCCTATCCAACAACACCAACAGCTATAACAACAATAACAGCAACAACAAGGGCAACAAAATGGGGAAAATGGCTTCCAGGAGCAGTGGATTCGTAGTGCAGGCACTGAGCCCCAGCAATAACCCTGGAGAAAAAAAAAAAATCAATGCAATACTTTAACTTATTTGACAAAGAGAAGGATCATAGAATTGTTTCAAATAACCCAAAGAACATATTTTGTAAATTTCAAAAGCAAGTAGAATTTCAAAAACAAGTAGAATATCTTAGGAAATTAGGAAGATAGAAGAACTTACTAGACAGGCTAAAGAGTAAAAGCCTTAAATAAAGCTTCTTTATTAAGGAATTTATACCTTTCCTTTAAAATTGGAAGAAAATTCCCACTAACATTTTTTTTTGTTGCGTGTGCATGCATGTGCATACTCGTGTGTGTGTGTGTGTGTGTGTGTGTATATGTGTGTGTGTGTGTGTGTGTGTGTGTGTGTGTGTGTGTGTGCGCGCGCGCGCGCGCGCAGGGGAGAGTTTGACCCATTCCATTAGAAAAAGCAGTGTAAGGATTGTAAAGATGGAAATGTAATTACTATTATTTTTTCCCTCCAGGGTTATTGCTGGGCTCGGTGCCTACACCATGAATCCACCGCTCCTGGAGGCCATTTTTCCCCCTTTTTGTTGCCCTAGTTGTTGCAGCCTCGTTGCGGTTATTATTGCCATTGTTGACGCTGCTTTGTTGTTGGATAGGACAGAGAGAAATGGAGAGAGGAGGGGAAGACAGAGAGAGAGGGGAGAGAAAGATAGACACCTGCAGACCTGCTTCACTGCCCAGCTTTGACCTAGCACGTTATGATTGGGCCCTCCTCAATCGCTACCGCTATGTTCCATCGCTGGGGAGCCAGAGACGACCCGAACTGCCCCTGCGGCTCCAGACAGACTATGACCCACATAGTCAACGACTGCCACCTCTCCAGATTCAAAGGAGGTCTCGAAACTTTACATCAGGCTCAACCTGATGCTGTTGACTGGCTATGGAAGAAGGGCAAACGCTAGAAGAAGAAGAACTGCCCTGAAGCGACTCCCCTGCAGGTGGGGATCCGTACACCGGTCCCTGCGCTTTGCGCCACATGCGCTTAACCCACTGCACCACAGCCCGACTCCCGAAAATGTAATTATTGTTATTTGCAGATGATAACAACTATTACTTTGAAAAACCAATAGAATAAAAAAAATTAGGTAGTAGAACTCAAAATAGTACAACTGGCTTTTGGGATATAAAATCAACTTATTAGAATTAATAGCATTTCTCCATGTTACCAATGACTAAGTGGAAAATGGAATGTGAAAATAGGATATTATTTTTAGCTGCACACTCCAGAGTCTCTAGATTTTATTTTATTTAAAAATGTTCTTAATAGTAGGTTAAAAGATTGTAAGATTACAGTCTAGAGTTCTACATCATACCCATTACCCGAGTTGGGTCTCCCAGCCCTCCTACCTTTCAAAGATAACCATTCTAGTTTTGGCAAGTCTTAGAAACAGTTTGTTTACTTCTGTTTTTTTTTTTTTAGTTTAGATTTCTTTTTTATCATACATGTATAGAAGACTTCTATGGAGAAGATATTAAAGTGCCAATAATGAACATAGGAGATGGGATAATTGTGCTTCTGGATAAGATCATTTTAAATGCCCATTTCTCCCAAATACTTCATGACTTCGATGTTTCATTTCTTTTAATATTTTATTTATTTATTACATAGAAACAGAGAGATCAAGAGGGAGGAAGAGATAGAGATGGAATGAGAGAGAGAGAGAGATGGCAAGTCCTGCAATACTGCTTCACCATTCATGAATTTTCCTCCTGCAGGTGGGGACCAGGAACTTGAGCCTGGGTCCTTGTGTATTGTAACATGACTGCTCTTCCAAGTGTGCACCTTGCCCTCAATGTGGATCAATAATGGTAGGGAATGTTCCATTCTCCGAAGGGAGGTTGGACAACATACTCTGACTACTACCTCAGGAAGATGGGTCCCAAAATTAGTGCAGCCTGGAATGTTCCTAGCTGTGACCACAGAATGCAAGCTCAGACCATACAGAGATGCAGAGGTTACTTAGGCTCCTGTGCTGAATATGAGCCCCAGATCGAATCTATGGAGCTTACAGTTAACAATATTTATATACTTTCCCCATATTTCGAGGCTACTCTCTTCCCTTTATCCAGCTTTCTAGTCCTATTTCCAACTATGACATCTCCCCAGACAATATCTTGGGTCTACCTGCATGTTAGCTGTCAGACTCAGGCAAAGGCTGGTAAAGTCACGGGCCCCTTGGAATATACCTAAAATTGACCTACTAGTTTTTTTCCAAAATGGAGACCCCAAATCTTTATCTGCAATATTCTTGCCTTTAGGTTCATGGTTAGTCAAAAATTTGTTCTGCTGTATATCTTAAGTCTTTTTCAGCCACCACCAGATTCCAGATGCTAACATGATGCCAACCTGACTTCCCTGGGACCCACCTCTTGGAACCCCATCTCCCCAGAACCCTGTCCCACTAGGAAAGAGAGAGACAGGCTGGGAGTATGTATTGACCTGTCAACACCCATGTTCAGGGGAGAAGCAATTACAGAAACCACACCTTCCACCTTCTGCACCCCACAATGATCCTGGGTCCATACTCCCAGAGAGATAAATAATAGGGACTCTATGAAGGGAGGGGATTGGATGTGGAGCTCTGGGGTTGGGCACTGTGTGGAAATGTACCCCTCTTATCCTATAGACTTGTCAATATTTCCATTTTATAAATAAAATTTTTCATATTTTCTTTTTCTTTTTTAATTTATTTTTTATTTAAGAAATTAATAAAACGATAGGGTAGAAGGGGTGCAACTCCACACAATTAGCACCACCTAATCTCCCATATCCCATCCCCTCCCCTGATAGCTTTCCCATTCTCTATCCCTCTGGGAGCATGGACCCAGGGTTGTTGTGAGTTGCAGAAGGTGGAAGGTCTGGCTTCTGTAATTGCTTCCCCGCTGAACATGGACATTGACTGGTCAGTCCATACTCCCGGTCTGCCTCTCTCTTTCCCTAGTAGGGTGGGTCTCTGGGGAAGCAGAGTTACAGGACACATTGGTGGGGTCTTCAGTCCAGGGAAGCCAGGCCGGCATCCTGATGGCATCTGGAACCTGTTGGTTGAAAAGAGAGTTAATATACAAAGCCAAACAAATTGTTGAGCAATCATGGATCCAAAGGTGGGAATAGTGGAGAGGAAGTGTTGGGGGGGGGGTACTCACTGCAAACTCTAGTGTACTTCTGCTTTCAGGTATATATTTTGCACTTGTTTATGGATACGTGTGAACATATGCTCTCTCTTACAGAACCTGGTGTATATCTAGGTTTTGGGACTTTGTTAGAAAGTGATCCACCTGGGATGGAATTAGAGAATGCTGTGAAAGGAAAGATCTCACCCGAGTAATGAAGCTGAAGGGTTGTCATTCCACACCTGAAGTCTCTGGACATAGTCTGAGCTGCAGCATGTTGAGGTGGCAATCGTTGGGTTGATTAGGTTACGATCAGCAGATGCAATATTATTTGACATGGATTGGGAGAGGCATGCAGAAAAGTGGGCCCTATCCTAAGGTTCCAGGACTGGGGGAAATATAGGCTCTATAGTGGAGATGTGAGGTTCCTGCTGTCTTAGGGCTCAAAAAGACAATGGATAGTTAATGTTATCATCACATTATTTGGTAATTGGGTTAACTTTGAAAAGTCCTTTTGTTAGAGTTTGCTGTACAGTACCCAGTATCTTGTAAATAGCTGTGCCACTGGTTGCCTCTAATCTACTTGGTCTAGGCTTTTGAGAGAGTCCGCATATCAAATACACAGCCTATATATTAAGAAGACTCAGTCTGTGTTTTAAAAACTTCGAGACATATAATTAATTTTCCCCCTCTCATATTAATTAACTAGTGATTTATATGACCACACTTTACTAGAAGTGTACATAAACACCATTCCCACCACCAAAAGACTGTGTCCCATCCCACCCACCCACCCCCAACCCCCACCGGCCCAGGAAGCCGCATGTCTACCCCTCACCACAGGGTTTTTACTTTGGTGCCCTACTTTCAGTTTAGTCAGATCCTGCTTTTAGTTTCCCTTTCAGATCTTCTTTCTCAACTTCTGTTGATGAGTGGAATCATTCCATACTCATCTTTATCTTTCTGACTTAGCTCACTTAACATAATTCCTTCTAGCTCTGTCCAAGATGGGTCAGAGAAGGTGGGTTCATTGTTCTTGATAGCTGTATAGTATTCCATTGTGTGTATATATACCACAGCTTTCTCAGCCATTCATCTGCCATTGGGCACCTGGGTTGCTTCCAGGTTTTAGCTATTATGAATTGTGCTGGCTATGAACATAGGAGTACACACTTCTTTTTGTTTGGGTGTTATGGAGTCCTTGGGGTATAACCCCAGGAGAAGAATTACTGAATCATATGGAAGGTCTATCTCTAGCTTTGTGAGAGTTTTCCAGACTGCTCTCCACAGAGGCCGGACCAATTTACATTCCCACCAGCAATGCAAAAGGGTTCCTCTGCCCCACAGCCTCTCCAGCATTTGTTGCTGCTGTCCTTTTTGATGTATGCCATTCTTACAGGAGTGAGGTGGTATCTTAGTGTTGTCTTAATTTGCATTTCTCTGACAATCAGTGACCTGGAGCAGTTTTTCATATGTTTGTTAGCCTTTTGGATCTCCTCTGAGGTGAATATTTTGTTCATATCCTCTGCCCATTTTTGGATGGGGTCATTTGCTTTTTTGGTGCTAAGTTTGCTGAGCTCTTTGCATATTTTGGTGATTAGTTTCTTGTCTGATGTATGGCATGTGAAGATCTTCTCCCATTCTGTGAGGGGTCTCTTTTTTTGTTTAATAGTTTCTTTGAATGTGCAGAAGCTTTTCAATTTGATGTAGTCCAATTGGTTTGTTTCTTCTTTCGTCTTTCTTGCAATTGGATTTATTTCATCAAAGATGTCCTTGAGGTGTAGGTAGGAAAGTGTTTTACCAATGCTTTCCTCTAAGTATTTGATAGTTTCTGGTCTAACATCTAGGTCTTTGATCCATTTGGAGTTGATTTTTGTTTCTGGTGAGATAAAGTGGTTCAAGTTCATTCTTCTGCATGTTTCAACCCAGTTTTCCCAGCACCATTTATTGAAGAGAGCCTGCGGCTACAGACAGACTATGACCCACATAGTCAACGACTGCCACCTCTCCAGATTCAAAGGAGGTCTCGAAACTTTACATCAGGCTCAACCTGACGCTGTTGACTGGCTACGGAAGAAGGGCAAATGCTAGAAGAAGACTGAATGCTTTGGACCCCTTATCAAAGATTAGATGTCTATAGGTGTGGGGATTTATTTCTGGGCTTTCAATTCTGTTCCACTGGTCTGTGTGCCTATTTTTGTTCCAGTACCATGCTGTTTTGATGATGATGGCTTTATAATATAGTTTGAGATCTGGGAGTGTGATGCCTCCATTTCTGTTTCTTTTCCTCAAGATGGTTTTGGCAATTCTAGGTGTTTTCAGGTTCCAGATAAATGACTGTATGTTTGTTCTATTCTCTTAAAGAAGCTTGGTGGAACTTTGATGGGTATTGCATTAAATTTGTATACGGCTCTGGGGAGAATATTCATTTTGATGATATTTATTCATTTTATGATATTTATTCATATTTATTCATTTTATGATATTTATCCATGAGCATGGAGTGTCTTTCCTATTCCTGGTATCAGTTTCTGTTTCCTTGAGTAGCGACTCATAGTTTTCAGTATACAAGTCTTTCACTTCTTTGGTCAACTTTATTCCTAGGTATTTCATTGATTTTGCTGAAACAGTAAATGGGAGTGATTTCTGGATGTCTTCTTCTTCAGATTTAGTGTTTGCATAAAGAAATGCCACTGATTTTTGTACATTGATTTTGTAGTCTGACGCCTTGCTATATTGTCTAATAACTTCCAGTAGTTTTCTGCTGGATTCTTTAGGTTTTTCTATGTATACTATCATATCATCTGCAAATAGTGAGAGCTTGACTTCTTTTCTTCCAATCTGTATTCCTTTGACTTCTTTCTCTTGCCTGATTGCTATGGCAAGAACTTCCAATACTATGTTGAAGAGTAATGGTGACAGTGGACAGCCCTGTCTAGTCACCGATCTGAGGGGGGATGCTTTCAGCTTCTGTCCAGTGAGTATGATGTTGGCTGTAGGTTTGCTATGTATAGATTCCACTATCTTGAGGAATTTACCATCTATTCCCATTTTTTGTAGAGTTTTGAGCATGAATGGGTGCTGGATTTTGTCAAAGGCTTTCTCTGCATCTATTGAGACAATCATGTGGTTTTTGGCTTTGCTTTTATTGATGTGGTGTATGACATTGATTGACTTATGGATGTTGAACCAGCCTTGCATTCCTGGGATGAATCCCACTTGGTCATGATGAACAATCTTTTTGATGTGCTGCTGTATCCGGTTGGCCAAGATCTTGTTTAATATTTTGGCATCTATGTTCATCAGAGATATTGGTCTGTAGTTTTCCTTTTTTGTTGTGTTCCTGTCTGCTTTTGGTATCAGGGTGATGTTGGCTTCATAGAAGGTGGAAGGAAGTATTCCTATTTCTTCAATCTTATGGAAAAGCTTAAGAAGTTTAGGTACTAACTGTTTCCTGAAAGTTTTGTAGAATTCGTTTGTGAAGCCATCTGGTCCAGGACTTTTGTTGTTGGGGAGAATAAATTTTTTTTTAAAAGATCTATACTGGGGTTGAGCAGTGGCACACCTGGTAGAGTGCACATGTTACAATGCACAAGGATCCAGGTTCAAGCTCTCTCGTCCCCACCTGCAGGGAGAAAGCTTTGTGAGTGGTGAAGTAGTGTTGCAAGTGAGTCTCTGTCTCTCTTCCTTCTATTTCCCCTTTCCCTCTCGATTTCTGACTATCTTTATTCAGTAAATAAAAATAACAAAAAATTAAAAAACTAAAATAGATCTATACCTTTCGGGGTCTCTCTCTCCTTCTCCGGCGGGTGGTCTCCAGGGGAAAGGTAACGGGCTGGTTCTTTCTCGCTCACGACTGGGGTGACACCAAGTAAAAGACACCAGGGGACTCTTAGCGTGCCTAGAATCTGAGTCTTAAGAGTCCCAGAATCCTAGAGTCCGTTTATTATCAAAGTGGACATGAGTTAAATAGAAAAGCAATGAAGTTAATTATTGTTGAAATATGACAGAAATTACAGGTTTCTTAACAGTCAGCATGCCCCTAAGGTAAGGCGTTGGTATGACAGGAATTGATGAGATACAAGACAGTTATTTTCCATGACACAAGCAACTTAATTACCCAAAGGTATTTGAGAGAAGCACAGGGGTTAAACCCCCCGTAGGGTGAGACAGAGAGAAGATGAATATCAAAAGGCCGTATAGTTTGGAATTTCTCTTGTCTGGGGTCTGAGGTGTGTGATGAAGTGTGTGATAAGGTGTGTTCTTCTGTGATCAGAAGGTGACTTTGAATAAGTGAATCTGCGGCCATGTGGCCTGTGGTTAATGGAGGGAAGTACTGGGGTATCTGTGGGCCTGAGAGTCAAGAAGGAAAGAACCAAGTCTGAGTTTCCCCCCTTATGCTTACCTCGGTTGAGAGAGACTTACCAAGAGGTTATCTTCTCAGACCTCCATCCAAAGATGGGGGTGGTTCTCCCTAAGCTCTATCAGGCTTACACATGTTACCAACATATACCAATATGTGAATTTGTGTTACTATAAAGATTTAACAATCCAATTATATAACTTGATATATAAATCAATATGTGGATCAAATATTGAAAATACTTTCCCTTTATTCAACATTTTACTGTATAACATAAGAGGACATACTATTGGGAGGCAGGAATACTTTGTAGAAAAGATTTAAAAAAATCTACAAGAGAATTATTACAACTAAACAAAACTCCACTGTTTTTTGTTTAATCATTTGATTTTACTTTATTTTGTTTATTATTGGATAGAGACAGAAAGAAATTGAGAGAGGAGGGGAATACAGAGAGGGAAAAAATCAGAGAGACATCTGCAGACCTGCCTGGCCATTTGTGAAAATTTTCCCCTGCAGGGGGACTAGGGGCTTGAACCTGCGTCCTTGCACACTCTAATGTGTGCCGCTCAACCTGGTGCACTACCACCTGGCTCTTCGCTATTGTTTTTTGTATACTAAACCAACAATAACTGAAGTTAGATTATCCACTAGAAAAAGAGGTTAGAATGGTGATTGTTTGAAACTTAAGGAGAGGGGGTAGGGAAATGGAAAGATGTTATCCAATATTACAAGCATCCAGTTATGAAATGAATAAATTCTGGGGACTTACGTAGAGCATAATGTTGTACTATATATGTCTGTGTTTAAATAATAGCATGATCTTGAAGTTTAGAAAAATATTGCAAAATACCATATTACCATTTTAATGATACATAGTTAAAGCTGGCTTCTGATAAGTTATGCGTAATTCTCCTTTGAAATACAAATACTTTATAAATTGTTGCTTAGGATTTTGTTTTTGTTTTTTGCCTCCAGGGTTATTTCTGGGGCTCAGTGCCTGCACCACGAATCCACTGCTCCTTGAGACTATTTTTTTTCCTTGTTTTGCCCTTGTTGTTTTATCATTGTTGTGGTTATTATTGTTGTTGTTATTGATGTTGTTGTTAGATAGAACAGAGAGAAATAGAGAGAGAAGGGGACCACAGAAAGGGGGAGACAAAGATAGACACCTACAGACCTGCTTCACTGCTTGTGAAATGACTCCCCTGCAGGTGGGAAGCCTGGGGTTCGAACCACGATCGTCACACCAGTCCTTGCGCTTCGCACCATGTGTGCTTAACCCACTGCACTACCGCCAACCCCCCTAGGTTTATAGGTTTCTTTTTTTTTTTTTAATGCTTTGCAATCCAAGTGATACTAAATATACATTCAACATGTGGAGTTTAGTAGTCTAAAGCTTTGTTTAGAAAGCTTCTTGTAGGGGCTATGTGGTGGTGCACCTGGTGAAGTGCACGTTACCATGCGGAAGGGAGGCTTCATGATCGTGGAAGCAGTGCTATAGGTGTCTCTCCTTCTCTCTCTCTTTTTAAAATATTTTTTAAATATTTATTTATTTTTCCTTTTGTTGCCTTTGTTGTAGTTATTATTTTTGTCGTCGTTGGATAGGACAGAGAGAAATGCAGAGAGGAGGGGAAGACAGAGGGGGGAGAGAAAGATAGACACCTGTAGACCAGTTTCACCGCCTGTGAAAGGACTCCCCTGCAGGGGGGGAGCCCGGGGCTCTAACCAGGATCCTTACGCTGGTCCTTGCGCTTTGTGCCACGTGTGCTTAACCCACTGCGCTACCACCCAACTCCTTCTCCTTCTCTTTCTGTTTTCCTTTTCCCTCTCAATTTCTTTCTGTCTTTATCCAATAAATAAGTAAAATAAACTTAGAAAAACTTTCTTGTATGGTCTAGTATATTTTCATGAATACCCATCAATTATGCAAATTATATTATTTCTACAAATTAAATAGTTGCCCATAGAAACAGTCCTATCTTCTCACATGCTTGTCTCACATATGAAACACATATCTAGCTGTGTTGCTTCTTTAATAGTGGGTGAGTCCTTAAGCAACCTATAGTAAGATCCTCCCAAGCAAGATAATTCAGCCATTTGAACAATGTGATGTAGACTTCTAGTCGCTATAGATGATAGAGGGATCCTTTCATCATTTCGCCACACGATGGCACGATGAGCCTAGGGGACCAAAGAAACCTTTTATGTCAGCTAGACTTAATCCCTAAGACCTACAGAAGTCCCAAACATCAATTCAAAGGCAAATATACCATGATTGCTAAAAGAAACTAACCTTAATTTTCTTTCTTTCTTTTTTTTTCTTTTTTATTTAAGAAAGGATTAATTAACAAAACCATAGGGTAGGAGGGGTACAATTCCACACAATTCCCACCACCCAATCTCCATATCCCACTCCCTCCCCTGATAGCTTTCCCATTCTCTATCCCTCTGGGAGCATGGACCCAGGGTCACTGTGGGTTGCAGAAGGTAGAAGGTCTGGCTTCTGTAATTGCTTCTCCACTGAACATGGGCGTTGACTGGTCGGTCAATACTCCCAGTCTGCCTCTCTCTTTCCCTAGTAGGATGGGTTTCTGGGGAAGCGGAGCTCCAGGACACATTGGTGGGGTCTTCAGTCCAGGGAAGCTTGGCCGGCATCCTGATGACATCTGGAACCTGTTGGTTGAAAAGAGAGTTAACATACGAAGCCAAACAAATTGTTGAGCAATCATGGACCCAAAGCTTGGAATAGTGGAGAGGAAGTGTTAGGGGGGGTACTCACTGCAATCTCTAGTGTACTTCTGCTTTCAGGTATATATTTTGCAGTAGTTTACGTATATGTGTGAACATATGCTCTCTCTCACAGAAACTGGTGTATATCTAGGTTTTGGGACTTTGTTAGAAAGTGAACCACCTGAAATGGAATTAGAGTATACTATGAAAGGAAAGGTCTCACCCGTAATGAAACTGAAGGGTTGTCATTCCACACATGAAGTCTCTGGACACAGTCTGAAATGAAGCATGTAAGAATGGCATACATCAAAAAGGACAGCAGCAACAAATGCTGGAGAGGTTGTGGGGACAGAGGAACCCTTTTACATTGCTGGTGGGAATGTAAATTGGTACAGCCTCTGTGGAGAGCAGTCTGGAAAACTCTCAGAAGGCTAGACATGGACCTTCCATATGATTCAGTAATTCCTCTCCTGGGGTTATACCCCAAGGACTCCATAACACCCAACCAAAAAGAGGTGTGTACTCCTATGTTCATAGCAGCACAATTCATAATAGCTAAAACCTGGAAGCAACCCAAGTGCCCAACGGCAGATGAATGGCTGAGAAAGCTGTGGTATGTATACACAATGGAATACTATGCAGCTATCAAGAACAATGAACCCACCCTCTCTGACCCATCTTGGTCAGAGCTAGAAGGAATTATGTTAAGTGAGCTAAGTCAGAAAGATAAAGATGAGTATGGGATGATCCCACTCATCAACAGAAGTTGAGTAAGAAGATCTGAAAGGGAAACTAAAAGCAGGACCTGACCAAATTGTAAGTAGGGCACCAAAGTAAAAACTCTGTGGTGAGGGGTAGACATGCAGCTTCCTGGGCCAGTGGGGGGTGGGAGTGGGTGGGAGGGATGGGTCACAGTCTTTTGGTGGTGGGAATGGTGTTTATGTACACTCCTAGTTCTTCTTCTAGCGTTTGCCCTTCTTCCATAGCCAGTCAACAGCATCAGGTTGAGCCTGATGTAAAGTTTTGAGACCTCCTTTGAATCTGGAGAGGTGGCAGTCGTTGACTATGTGGGTCATAGTCTGTCTGTAGCCACAGGGGCAGTTCGGGTCGTCTCTGGCTCCCCAGCGATGGAACATAGCTGCGCACCGGCCATGGCCTGTTTGATAGCGATTGAGGAGGGCCCAATCATAACGTGCTAGGTCAAAGCCGGGTCGACGCTTGCAGGGGTCTGTGATGAGGTGTTTGTTCTTTACCTCAGCTGACTGCCATCTCTGTTTCCAAGAGACTGGAACAGAGAAGTTCAGTGTAGGCATAGGGGACCAGATTGGGTGACGAAACGTCAAGCGTTGAACAGGGTGGGCGAAGATATCCGCGTATATTGGCAGGTCCGGTCAAGCGCAGACGTGGGAAATGAACTTAGATGATGCCGCATCCCGACGAATATCTGGCGGGCGATGTTGCTAAGAACTGGCAGCCATGGAACCAGGGTGGAATGGATGGTTCCAGAAATTATCCTCATGGAGGAATATAATTTGGAATCGACCAAGTGGACATGGGGGCTACGGAACCATACTGGGGCACAGTATTCTACAGTGGAATAGCATAATGCCAGAGATGATGATCGTAGTGTGGAAGCGCTCGCGCCCCATGAGGAGCTGGCGAGTCTTGCAATGATGTTATTCCTCGTGCCCACCTTTGCTGCAGTTTTTATGAGATGTTCGTGAAATGACAGAGTGCGATCGAGAGTAACGCCAAGATAGACTGGGTGAGCTTCATGCCGGATTCTCGTATTGCCAAGCTGCACATTAAGCTCATGCGAGGCCGAGGCATGGTGTAGATGGAAAACAGATGATACCGTTTTTGCAGTGCTAGGGATTAGTCGCCATTTTTTACAGTAATCAGATATCAGAGACATGCCTTTCGTGAGTGTTTCCTCGAGGATGTCGAACGTGGATGCCTGAGTTGCACAGCAGATGTCATCGGCGTAGATGAACTTCCTTGAAGAAGTTTCTGGGAGGTCATTGATGTAAATATTAAATAGCGTAGGAGCCAGAACAGAGCCCTGGGGGAGACCACTTGAGACAAGTCTCCATCTGCTAGACTTCTCACCCAGATGTACACTACTAGTAAAATGTAGTCATATAAGTCACTAGTTAATTAATACAAGGGGGAAAATTAATTGTATGTCTTGAAGTTTTTCAAAACACAAACTGAATCTTTTTAATATATAGGCTGTGTAATTGATATGCAGACTCTCTCAAAAGCCTAGACCAAGTAGATCAGAAGCAACCAATAGCACAGCTATATACAAGATACTGGGTACTGTACAGCAAACCCTAACAAAAGGACTTTTCAAAGTTAACCCAATTACCAAATTATGTGACGATAACATTAACTATCAGTTGTCTTTTTGAACCCTAAGACAGCAGGAACCTCACATCTCCACTATAGAGCCTCTACTCCCCCCAGTCCTGGTACCTTTGGATAGGGCCCACTTTCCCGTATGCCTCTCCCAATCCATATCAAATAATATTGCGTCTGCCGATCACAACCTAACCAACACAACGATTGCCACCTCAACATGCTTCACTTCAGACTCTTTCTTTCTTTTTAAAAAGATTTTTAAATATTTATTTATATTGATGTCATTGTTGTTGGATAGGACAGAGAGAAATGGAGAGAGGAGAGGCAAACAGAGAGGAGGAGAGAAAGACACCTGCAGACCTGCTTCACCACTTGTGAAGGGACTCCCCAGCAAGTGGGGAGCTGGGGGCTCTAACTGGGATCCTTAGGCCAATCCTTGTGCTTTGCACCACCTGAGCTTAATCTACTGTGCTACCATCCGACTCCCCTTTTCTTTCTTAAAGCATATTGTTTTCTTTCTCTTTTTCCTTCCTTTCCTCCCCTCTTTCCTTCTATTATTGTTAATTTTTTATTTTTATTGGCTAGAGACAGCCAGAAATTGAGAGAATGAGAGAGAGAGTGACACCTGCAGTACTGCTTCACCACTCGCAAAGCTATCCCCCTGCAGGTGGGGACCAGGGGTTCAAACCTGTGTCCTTGCATATTGTAATACATGCGCTCAAGCAGGTGCACCACTACCTGGCCCCCTATTATTATTATTTTTTATTGCTTGGCTCCCCCAAAGTGTATCACTGCTTTTTTATCCATTTTTATTATTTGAGGATCTATTTCAGCTAATGAGAATGCTTCACTTGTGGTTTTGGCTATTTGCATTTCTCTAATGAGTTATGATTTTTGAGCATGAGCTCAAGACAGTTTGTCTATATTTTTCTGGATGTATTTTATAGTTTCAGGTTTTACCTCCAAGTCTTTTATTCATTTTGCAATATTTTTAGTGTATAGTATGACATGGTGATCTAGTTTCACTATTTTCCATATCATTTCCCATAAACTGAAGATACTTGTCTTTATAGATAATATAATTACATTATAGATTGAATGCTCATATATATGAGGTTTTATTTCTGGGTTCTTAATTCTTTCCCATTGAGCAATATACCTACTTATGTTCCAATGCCACATCATTTTAATTACTGTAGCTTTGATATGTAATTTGAAGTAAAGGAAGGTGTTTACTCCATTTTAATTCTTTTTTACTTTTTCTCCCCAACTTCAATATCCCTTTATTGACGAAATACTGATTTACAGTGTTAATCGTTTTCAAAAGGGTACCTTCCTATATTTTCCCGACATAAGTGTTGCTACACCTCACCCTCCATCAAACTGTCATCCTTTTCCATCATAAGGAACTAGGTCCTCATTTCACAGATAGTACCCCTCTTTCTGCTTCTGAGTCCTCAGATCTGCTTCAATAGAGGGCAGTCCATTTAAGTTTCACCCTTACTTTGTTTCTTAGGTCTCCCCTTTGAGTGATATTCATCCTTCTGACTCATTTTATTCAACATAATTTCCTCCAGTTTCATCCACATTGTAGCAAAAGAGAAAATTTAATTGTTCCCT
Organism: Erinaceus europaeus; assembly: GCF_950295315.1. Lineage (NCBI taxonomy): Eukaryota > Metazoa > Chordata > Mammalia > Eulipotyphla > Erinaceidae > Erinaceus > Erinaceus europaeus. Next base: position 74,420,031 of record NC_080162.1, on the reverse strand, counting down.
ATAGTAAAATCTCACAGATCCTGGAACTCCCTGACATTAGACAGACAAGGTCTGTGCTTCAAACAATAAGCTCATTTCCTAACCCCTAGAAGTTTGAACAGTTTTTACTCCTTTAGTAACTTTCCTCCAAAAGACTGGACCCCATCCATTCAGTTTTCTACATAATTCATTACAGATAAAAGTCAGTGGTCTTTAAAGATCATTTCATTCCCATTTCTCAAAGACTGAGAACTGAATTCTTTGTTAAAAATATTTTTGGGGGTTGGGCAGTAGCGCAGCGGGTTAAGCGCACATGGCACAAAGCACAAAGACCGGCGTAAGGATCCCAGTTGGAGCCCTGGGCTCCCCATCTATAGGGGGGTTACTTCAGTGGCGGTGAAGCAGGTCTGCAGGTGTCTGTCTTTCTCTCCTCCTCTCTGTCTCCCCTTCTCCTTCGATTTATCTCTGTCCTATCCAACAACAACAGCAATAACAACAATAATAATAGCGACAACAAGGCTAACAACAAGGGCAACAAAATGGAAAAAAATGGCCACCAGAAGCAGTGGATTAGTTGTGCAGGCACTGAGCACCAGCAATAACTGTGGAGGCAAAAAAACTTTTTATATTTATTGGATATAGACAGCCAGAAATTTAGAGGGAAGGGGATGATAGAGAGGCAGAGACACTTGCCACCCTGCTTCACCACTCAAAAACCTTTCGCCTGGCAGGTGGAGACCAGGGACTCAAACCCCAGTCCTTGTGCATTGTAACATGTGCGTTCAACAGGTGGCCACTACCTGGCCCCACAAAGTAGTGAATTATTCACACTATTGTTTTGAACTGAAAACTGTCTCTAATTTTTAGCAAATTATTTGTTTAAACTCATATTCCTGCCTCTTTGCTCACAGAAAGCATGAAAAACCTCAAAGGCACATATTAATAAATAGATGTTGTTTCTAATCTAGATTCCATACCTCATTAGATGTGTAGTCAGGAATGTTATATAACCTTCTTACGCTTCCTTCTTTTCAGCTGAAAAGTGAGAAAAAATATTAAGTTTGCAGTGTTGTTAGTGTTTAGTATAGAAACTGATACTTGGTAGATTCATGGTAAGTATGAATTTCCATTATTTTGACCTCATGTTTTCCCCTTCTTTTCTTCATTTGTGTTTTCACTTTAATTTTTCTTTCCCATCTCTTCTTTCTCCTTCTTTTTCTCTTTGCCTCTCCTTCTTCTTCTCTTCCTTTTCTCCTTTCTCCTCCTCCTTCTCTTTATTCTCTTCTTCTTCCTAATTTATTGTCAATTTATGCCTAGTGAAGAACTGACTGTACACTAAATACTACTGAGCAAGGAGGTACATACTACTGGCAGAGGAATAGAAACAAGTATTATAAAAAAGATTATTTTGTTTGTTGATTTTTTAGGATAAAGACAGAGAAATTGAGAGGAAGAGATAGAGAGGGAAAGAAAAGAGACACTTCCCCCAATAAAGAAATTAAGAAAAAAGAAGGAAAAGAGACACCTGCAGCACTAATTCACCATTCGTGAAGCTTCCTCCTGCAGATGGGGACAGGTGGCTTGAATCTGGGCCCTTACACTGTAATGTGTGTTGCACATACTCAATCCAGTGAGCCACTACCTAGCCCAAAAGAGGATTCTTTATTTCTTATAATTATGTATTGGCTTTATCATCGCTTACTTGCTTGATTGAATCATTAATTAATTCAAATTTGTCTTACAGTATTGCCTACTAGTTCTAATTTGTCTTTGTTTCTTACTGGGAATGAAAGCTTTTCTTCACATTGATGCCTCTGGCAAATCACCCACACTTACACAGAGTGCCCACAGGAGATACATGATACATGTATCCTTCTGCCTGGCTGACCTCAAGTATGTCTCATCTCTTTTAGTTCACTGCACACAGCCCCAACCCTTTCTAAGACTGAAAAAGTTAGGGAACTTCTTATTCAGTCTTCTGCAGCATAGCTTCCCATTCTTCCAGGACATGCTAGTCATCAAGTCTTATTTAATGACTATTTTCATCCTACTGACCTTGGTTCATAAGACTCCAGGTAATTTAAACCTTTTTCGAGTGTTTGTGGGTCCTGCATATAATTGTGGCGTCTTAGTGAATGCTAAGATAACTTCCACTCATGTATGGGAGACACTACCTGAAGCCCTTTCTGGCTTCAGATACATTTAATATATTAATTTCAAGGTCCAGCTCATGTCAAGATCTCCATTGTTGAGAATTGTATGGAATTGTACCCCTCTTTCTTATTTCACAATCTTGTCGACCATTATTAAATCACTAATAAAAAATATCACCACTGGTTCTACTCTAGACAAATACAAGAGATTGTTCTTTCTGGCATCAGAGAATATAAAAGCATGAAGCATTTTAGGTAGTACTGTCATTTGGATGGAAGCTTGATTCATGGCTTAAGTGTGAGCAGTTGATTCCAAGTTGGGGAACCATATAAGAAAAATTAATGGCAGTTTGGAGTTTGGAGAGTGGGTTTTCTGGGGATGTCATAAAACCATAGAGACAGAGTAATATTAGAAAAATGAGTGGAAAGTAGAGGAGAGCAATTGAATTTTTAAAACTGGTGTGTACTAGTGTTTTTCTTATTAATGATTTAATTATGATTGACAAGATTGTAGGAAAAGAGGAGTATAGCTTCATACAGTTCCCACCACCAGAGTTCCATATCCCATCTCCTCCATTGGAAGCTTCCCTATTCTTTATCCCTCTGAAAGTATGGACCAAAATCCTTTATGGGGTGTAGACGGTGGACGGATCTGGCTTCTATAATTGCTTCTCTACTGGACATAGATGTTGGCAGGTCAATCCATACCCCATCCTATTTCTATCTTTTCTTGATGGGATAGGGCTCTGGGAAGGTGAGGTTCCAGGACGTATTGGTGAGATCGTCTGCCTAGGGAAGTAAGGATAACTTCATGGTAGCATCTGCAACTTGGTGGCTGAAAAGCACCAAGATATAAAGCAGGACAAACTGTTCAATAATCGGGAATCTAAAGTTAAGAATACAGCAGATGAAACCAAGGGTATTCATGTAGGAAGAAGCTAGGAAGTCTGTTTTAGGTAGATTCCAAGGAACCCATGATTTTGGTAATTTTGCCTGAGTCCAATGTCCAATAGCTAATATGCAGGTGGACTAAAAGTATAATCAGGGAATATGGTGTCAGAGTTAAGAATAGGACTAGAAAGCGGGATCAGGGCAGAGAGTAGCTCCCAAATATGGGGAAAGTATATAAATACTATTAACTGTAAACCCCACTGATAGTGTGATAAGGGGATTTTTGTTGTTGTTGTTGAGTGGAGCTAGGGTGGAGTTGAGTAAAAGTGGGAGTTAGGACAAGGTGTTCATAATTGAACTATGTTTTAGATTAATGCTGGAAATTAGGATTAGGTAGTTTGTCTATTGTTCTCTATGTTACATGCTTTATCATTGAAATTTATGTGGTTATCAGAAAAGACAGGGTTGGGACTTGAGTTCAGTATTTGATTCAGTAAGATGTCTTATTCAAGCAGGATATATATGGAGTTTATTCTAGATAGAGGTCATCTAAGCCTGAGGTTTAGGGTGATTAATCTTGGGTGAGATAGGTCAAATTTATAACAGTTGAGCTTCAGATGTTGAAATGAAAAGAATAAATACTGGATAAAAATATGCAGTTATGTTTTCAAATTCTTACATTTTTTAAATCAAGACAAGGAGTGGGGGAAAGGCCAGAATAACACTTGAAACTGGTAATTGAACCACAGACCTCATGTACTCTGCTAGCTCCCTGGTCCATTTTCAAAAAAAAAAAAAAATCTTGAAGTCTGCTTTTTAGTGGGGCACTGAAGAATGAGAGACATAACTGTGGCAGTGAGTATAAATGAAATAAAAATGTTGTATTATTTTCTTATGCTTTCTGTTAAACCTTGACACAGAAAGCCATGGGCATACCTGTCTCAACCCAACCCTATAAAAAAAAAAAAAACAGGGTTGTTTCTCTTTTCCTTTTTTTCTCATGCTGAGCTCATGCAATTCACTTCAAACACTTCTATGGAGAACTTTTTCATTCTTTTTATTTCAAAGAGGAGTAGATAAGGGAAAGACACAATAGCACTCCTCTACTATTCTATCCTCTACCAGCTTTCCCTGGTAACTTCATGATCCTATATGGTACCTTGGTTCAAACATTGGGCATCCTGCTTGGTAAATCACTTACTGTATTGTGTGAGCTATTTTTCAGTCTCTGGCACTGAATACAGAATTACTTTTTCTTACACTTTTTCTTCCTCCTCCTCTCTTTCCATTATTGCTTCCCCTTCTCATTGCCTTCTTACTTTGTACTTTCCTATTTGTTATTTCTGTCTCATTCTTTTAAAAATACACTTCTCATATTTAGTTCCCCATGTCGCAATAATGGTATAAGTCATGGGTAGATTTGAAAAAAATAAGAAAGAAATCAACAAAGGAAGACAGAATTATATGCTTCAAAAATTGTACCTAGTGTTCCTTCCTTAATAACTAGTTAATATTTTTACTCTGCAGAATTTATGAGCAGGAACTGTTCTGGACAAACTTTCCTGGGACAAAATCATTTTCCCTCTCATCACTCCCAACATATGCATACATAATTAAACTGTTTGGAAACCCAAACCCTGTCTTGTAAATCTATGTATCCTGGTGTTGAGTTGAATAATTTTCAAAGAGTATGTTTTAGTAAATATTTATTGGATGAATGAATGACTATCTAAAGAACTTATGCCTTATAAGTTCATATTGGTTGGAAGAATCTTCAAAGCTGGATGGGGAATATCGTATTTAGAATGCACAGGTGGCTAAGAAAAAAATGTTTTTGCTCTTAGCAGAGTTTTTAAGAGTCCATATGTTTAAGTTTTTATTTACGATTTTAAATTTTTGTTCTTTTTTCTTTATTAGGGGAATTAGTAGTTGACAGTTAACAGTAAAATACAGCAGTTTGTACATGTGGAACATTTCTCAGTTTTCCAGATAACACTCTAACCACCAGATATAGGTGGTTATTTCTGGGACTTGGTGCAGGTACTATGAATCCACCACTCTCAGTAGCAATTTTTTAACTCTTTCTTTCTCCTCCTCCTCCTCCTCCTCCTCCTCCTCCTCCTCCTCCTTCGTCTTCTTCTTCTTCTCCTTTCTATCTTATTTGATAGAACGGAGAGAAATTGAGAGGGGAAGAGGAGGTGGAAGAAAGATACTTGCAGAACTGCTTCACCACTCATGAAGTATCCTCCCTGCAGGTTGGGAGGCTTCCACTTGAAAGGTGACTTTAATAACATGATGTATCACAATTAGCAGTTACACAGGGAGTATAAGGTTAGAGCAGCTAACAGTTAAATGTAAATAAGTATATAAATATAAACTTAGAGCAGTTAGAGTAAAAAGCTATAAATATCTATTATAAACCCTTTAGTTAGCACTTAATGAGGCAGAATCCTTGATCTTCTGCCTTGATTTGACTTTAAGTAAAGTCAGGAAAAGGTAGTTTGTTTTTTCTTATACCCTCTGATTCCAAAGAAGAACCCTTAGCTATGCTAGCTTTTACCACATTTGTCTGGGGAAAATGAAAGTACTCAAGCTTAGATATTAGCCAGAGGAGGATAGGCAACACTTTGGGGCAACTCTCTGAATGTCTCTTCCTCCCAGAAGTAGAATAATACCCAAGGAGAGCAGGGTACTATGAGGGGAAAGAATTAATGTAGAAAAAGCATTTTTTTTACCTCCTGCCTTTGGTTAACAAGCAGACTGCCTGATGTAACAGCAACTGCGTGCCTTATTGAATTGAAGTGCCATTTACTGGGCCAGTTCATATATCCACCAATATCCAAATGTTACAAGATGTCTGTCATTCAAGCATTTTCTTTCTCTCCCTTCCCTTCCTCCAACTTTACCTAAACTTGGAAATTTTTACTTTCTCTTGCCAAAAATAGTCAACAAAGTATTTCTTTTTCCTTGAAAAAAAATAAAATAAATAACCTTAAACATGATTTATCCAAATTTTTATTATTGTAGGTAGACATTAGAGACCTGTGTGCTTATCACTGAGTAGCTGGCTTGGTATGGAGTGAGTGCTGATAATTGCACATGTGAGTGGTTGAAAACGCTCTTTAATGCTAAGGTTTAGATTTTTGGACTATCTGTTGGAAGATATGGCAGACCCTGTGCTTAAAGATATTATGAAGGAAGATGTCACCCTCTCCTAGAAAACCCTTCATATATTCCAAGTGGATCAAGTACTTGGATGTTAGAACAGAAACTATAAGATAATTAGAGGAAAATATTGGCAGAACTCTTTTCTGCATAAATTTTAAAGACTTCTTCAGTGAAATGAAGCCCATTACAAAGAAGACTAAGGCAAGCATAAACCTATGGGACTACATAAAATTCAAAAGCTTCTGCACAGCTACAAAAACCACTGCCCAAACAAAGAGACCCCTCACAGAATGGGAGAAGATCTTTACATGCCATACATCAGACAGGAGTTTAATAACCAGAATATATAAAGAACTTACAAATCTCAACAAGAAAACAAATAACCCCATCCAAAAATGGGGAGAGGACATGGACAGAATGTTCACCATAGAAGAGATCCAAAAGGCCAAGAAACACATGAAAAAATGTTGCAAGTCTCTGATTGTCAGAGAAATGCAAATAAAGACAACAATGAGATACCACTTCACTCCTGTGAGAATGGCATACATCAGAAAAGGTAACAGCAGCAAATGCTGGAGAGGTTGTGGGGTCAAAGGAACCCTCCTGCACTGCTGGTGGGAATGTCAACTGGTCCAACCTCTGTGGAGAACAGTCTGGAGAACTCTCAGAAGGCTAGAAATGGACCTACCCTATGACCCTGCAACTCCTCTCCTGGGGATATATCCTAAGGAACCCAACACACCCATCCAAAAAGATCTGTGTACACATATGTTCTCGGCAGCACAATTTGTAATATCCAAAACCTGGAAGCAACCCAGGTGTCCAACAACAGATGAGTGGCTGAGCAAGTTGTGGTATACATATATACAATGGAATACTACTCAGCTATCAAAAATGGTGAGTTTACCATTTTCAGCCGTTCTTGAATGGCCTTGAAAAATTCATGTTCAGTGAAATAAGTCAGAAACAGAAGGATGAATATGGAATGACCTCACTCTCAGGGAGAAGTTGAAAAACAAGATCAGAAAACACAAGTAGAACCTGAACTGGAATTGGCATATTGCACCAAAGTTAAAGACTCTGAGGTGGGTGGGTGGGGAGAATACAGATCCAAGAAGGATAACAGAGGACCTAGTGGGGGCTGTATTGTTATATGGAAAACTGGGAAATGTTATGCATGTACAAAATATTGTATTTATTGTTGAATGTAAAACATTAATTCCCCAATAAAGAAATTTTAAAAAGAAAAAGAAAACCCTTCATAGAGATCAAAGTAACAGAGACGTGGGGTCATAAAGGTCAGGAACTGAATACCTTCCTTGTTTATAAAACAAGGTGTCTCTCTGAGCTTCAGTGTTTCTTTCTAAAGAATGGACTCAGGTGTTTATAAGAATTTAGTGAAATATTACTTCTAAAATGCCTGCTACATAGTAGATGCTAGATAAATAGCAATTATTCTTAGTACTGTTTTTTTCCCCAATGATTCCTTTGCCTTTCCAAGGTTCAGTAGGTAATTAATATGGTTCTTGAATAATATTTGTATAATGCTGACTGTCAGGGACTTTATCAGTAGTATATTTCTATCCAGAGAGCCTATGTACACATCTGGATGACTGATATGGGTAAGATTCCTCTCTCTCTTTCTTCCTTCCTTCCTTTTTCCTTCCTTCCTTTTTTTCCCTTTTCCTTCCTTCCTTCCTTTTATTCCTCCCTTTCTTCCTCCCCCCCTCCCTCCCTTCCCTCCTTTTTTCCTTTACCAGATCCTCATACATGTGTGACTTTACCACTCTGGCTACTTTTTCCATTCATATATATAGAGGAAAAGTCACCCTAACTCTAGAGCTTCTTATAATATCATGGCCTCTCCCATGTGATTCCAGGACTAGAACCTGGACCTTGGACATGACACAGCACATACTCTCTTCAGTCTCTATATTTTAAGGCCGAGATTCCTAACTGAACATAAGTCATATGTCAAAGATATGTAGTGTAGGTTTGTGTGGTAAATACAAGTATATTTGCTTAATTCATGTGTGCACATGCACATGAATATCATGATCTTTTTGTATGTTCCTGCATGTGTGAGTGCACGCCACTACACTGTCCATGTATATACAGTATCTATTTCTATGTGACCAGTATATATAGATATGTGGTACAGACCTGGGCAAATGTTCCAAAGAACAAAGGAACTCAGGAACTCAAATATTTGTGACCTTCCACAGAGAGTGAATTCTGGTTGTCTCTAATAAAAACAGTGTGTGAATAGCATACATCAGATAGGCACTTGGAAACACGTTCAATCCACTCTCAGAATGGTACTCTTTGATGTTCTGAATTGTTAGAAAATATTTTTTATTTAATTTTTATCATCATCATTATTTTTTAAATCAGAGCACTGCTCAGTTCTGGCTTATGGTGGTGTTATGGATTGAGTTTTTGCATATGTTATCTCCCAAACCAGGAAAAAACTTTCTTTAAAATTTTTTTTAATTACCTTTATTTATTTATTGGATAGAGATAGCCAGAAATCGAGAGGGAAAGAATAGATAGAGAGGGGAAGAGACAGGAGACAGAGAGACACCTGCAGCACTGCTTCACCACTTGAAAAGCTTCCCCCCTGCAAGTGAGGACTGGGGGCCTGAACCTGGGTCCTTGTGCACTGTAACATGTGTGCTCAACCAGGTGTGCCACCACCCAGTCCCCAGGAAAAGACTTTTTTAAAAAATTTTTTTAATATTTATTTTATTTATTTATTCCCTTTTGTTGCCCTTGTTGTTTTATTGTTGTAGTTATTATTGTTGTTGTCATTGTTGGATAGGACAGAAAGAAACGGAGAGAGGAGGGGAAGACAGAGAGGAGGAGAGAAAGATAGACACCTGCAGACCTGCTTCACCGCCTGTGAAGCGACTCCCCTGCAGGTGGGGAGCCGGGGTTCGAACCGGGATCCTTATGCCGTTCCTTGTGCTTTGTGCCACCTGCACTTAACCCACTGCGCTACAGCCCAACTCCCGGAAAAGACTTTTATATCATCAATACTGCCAGATATTTACCTGCTTCTTAATATGGGTCAGATACTCCTATGGACATATATACCATGTTGCTAATTAATTATCATAAAAATGTTAAGAAGTTGACTCTATTTGAGGCTGATCATGAAGTTAATGCAATGATGAGCCAGAGACCTGAAGAAACCTCTATAAGAATGAAGGACTCAGGGGGCTGGGAAGTAGCACAGCGGGATAAGCATGCATGGCACAAAGCAAAGGACCAACATAAGGATCCCAGTTCAAGACCCTGGCTCCCCACCTGCAGGGGGGTTACTTCACAATGGTGAAGCAGGTCTGAAGGTGTCTTAACTTTCTCTCCCCCCTCTGACTTCCCCTCCTCACTCAATTTCTCTCTGTCCTATCCAACATCAAAAGCAATAATAACACTAACAATTATAACAAAAACAAGGGCAACAAAAATGGGGAAAACAGCCTCCAGGAGCAGTGGATTCATAGTGCAGGCACCAAAAATCCTGGAGGAAAAAAAAAGAATGAAAGACTGATGTCAGAGCTCAGATTTGAATTGAAATAGTTTTAATGGAGACTTTCAGAGGCGGGACTATAGAGTAGCAGCAGCTGTGTTTCTCTCCTCTCCTCTACCGGGTGAACTAGGAATACCAAAGAAGACCACCTGGGACCTCAACAAGACAGGAATAGAATGACTTCAGGAGCCCACCAAATCACTAATGAGTACAAACACGTGTGGCTCGTGGACAGAGAGAAGCCTAGGGAGAGATTAAGTGGCTGGTAACAGTCTGGCAGTTTACCAGTTGAGACACCACTGCCAGTCTGTTTCACCAACAAACAAATGGTTGAAGGGCAGAAAGGACTCCCCTAAGATTCACCAAATGGAACTGAGTCTCCATTGCTACTGCCCTCAAAAGCTGAAGCAGCAGCAGGGAGCCAATGTGCTGACACCAGGGGACAGAGAACTAACCAGGAAACTCAGGAGAAGATCTATACCTCGGGGGCCTAGCGGTAGCACTGTGAGAGTCTCTTTGCATAACCACTGGATTATCTCTGCCCCACTCTGCTTTATCTCTTGATCAGGAGTCAGTGATTAAGCTAAGAAGCCTACTTATAGTTTAAAAGCCCTCAGGCTCCCATAGCCTACAGTGAAGAAAAAGAACAAAAGAGGATTTAAGCAATGGAGCTCCAACTCAGGGATTAAAATACTATTGAAACAACTATCAATTTCCACAACTGTGAACCCTTTAATTACCTTACTTAGACACAAGTCTATCCAGGCAAGAGTGATCAGTAATTTGAAAGTACTGAGAGAGGGACCTTATAACATACTATATAGAATGGTTAAACCAACAAGAAGAAATATTGGAGAAATGAACCAGGACAAGAGTCCAGCTAAAAGCCCTCCCCAAACGTTGAAGCACAAAATAATGGGGTCAACATCCAAACACTAGTTAAGGAAATAGTCACAGGAGTGAGTAAAGAGTTTGAAAGAATTGTAATGAGAAATACAGGAACAACAAATGAGAATCTGGAAGAAAACATTAATTATCTCAAGGTTATTAGAGAGCTGAAAGCTAAAGTAGCTGAAGTAGCTGAGCTAAGAACACAACTAGCTGAACAAGCTAAAACAGTATCAGAACAGGGTAACAAAATAGATGAACTCCAGAAAACAGTAGAGGGAAGAGAGACTAGAATAAATGAGGCTGAAGACAGAATTAGCAAGATCGAGGATGAATTAGAGACAACTAAAAAGAAGTAAGAGATCTCAAAAAGAGATTAAGAGATACTGAAAACAACAACAGAGACCTATAGGATGACTTCAAAATAAATAATATATGCATTATTGGCTTACCAAAGGAAGAAAGGGAGGGGAAGAAAGCATTTTTCAGGACATAAGAGTTGAGAACTTCTCTAGTCTAGACAACATCAAAGACATAAAGGTTCAAGAAGCCCAGAGGGTTCCAAACAGAATTAACCCAGACTTAAAGATACCAAGACACATCACATTTAGAATGGAAAGGAATAAGGATGAAGAAAGGATCCTGAAGGCTGCAAGAGAAAAACAAAGAGTCACTTACAGAGGAAAACTCATAAGATTAGCAGAAAACTTCTCCACAAATGTACTACAGGCCAGAAGAGAATGGCAAGATATCTATCAAGTGCTCAATGACAAGGGCTTTCAACCAAGACTACTGTATCCCGCTAGACTGTCATTTAGACTAGATGGAGGCATAAACACCTTCTCAGACAAGCAACAGTTGAAAGAATCAACTATCACCAAGCCTGCCCTGAAAGAAGTTCTGAAAGGTCTTCTATAAACAGTCAGATGACCATAAATAGGCCATCTGTCAGAACACTCTAAAGCTCTATAAAAATGATGTTAAAATATCTTCAATCTTTGATATCAATAAATGTCAATGGCCTGAATTCACCTACTGAATTCACCTAAGAGGCACAGAGTATGAAGTTGGATCAGAAAACACAACCCAACAATATGCTGTCTACAGGAAACCCACCTAACTCAACAAGACATACACAGACTTAAAGTGAAAGGTTGGAAAACTATCATACAAGCCAATGGCCCACAAAAAAGGGCAGGAACAGCTATTTTCATATATGACATGATAGACTTAAAATAAATAAAATTTAAAAATATAGGGATGGACACTGCTTAATGCTCAGTGGATCAGTCAATCAAGAGGACTTAACAATTATTAATATCTATGCACCCAATGAGAAGCTATATAAATACATCAAACATCTACTGAAAGAGCCACAGCAATATATTAACAGCAACACAGTCATAGTAGGGGACTTCAACACCCCACTCTCTCAAGTTGAGAGATCATCCAGGAAGAAAATCAATAAAGACATGAGGGATATAAATGAGGAGATAAACTAGAACTATTAAACATTTTCAGAGTCATTCATCCCAAGAAACTGGAATACACATTCCACTCAAGTCCACGTGGGTCATT